>NC_071657.1:137016280-137330384 GCF_014839835.1 Dryobates pubescens
TGGCATAAAATGAGATTCTGGCATAAAATGAGGCTATGGCATAAAATGAGGTTGTGGCATAAAAATGAGATTAGGGCCAAAAATATCTAATGGCAAAACAAATTAAAAAGAGAGATTATGGCCAAAAAAAAAAAGATATTATGGCCCCCAAAACAAAAGGAGATTATGGCAAAAAGAAATGAGATTGTAGCCAAAAAAAGAAAACTAGGATGGCAAAAAAAAGATAAAAAAGAAGATTGTGGCAAAAGAAAATGACATTAATGCAAAAAAAAATCGTTATGGCAGAAAGGTTATGGCCCAAAACAAAAACCCAAATCATAAAAAGAGGGGAAAAAAAAGACATTATGGAAAAAAATAAAGGAGAGGAGGGGGAAAAAGAGAGGAGCATTCCTCAGCCTGGGAGCTGCTTTCTCTTGTAATTTCCTCATGGCCATATCAAAATCTTCTACTAAACCTACGACAGGAAAAAGCAAAGCAGGTGGAAATGTGGGCTTGGTTCTGGGGGAGGAGGATGCCCACAGCTGCTTGGCTGGTAGAAGTGGGTCAGGCTGAAAAGGACCTTCAAAGGTCACCCAGTCTGACCTCCCTGCAGTCAGCAGGCACATCCCCAACTAGATCAGGCTGGCCAGAGCCTCATGGAGCCTCACCTTGAATATCTCTAGACATGAGATCTCAACCACCGCCCTGGGCAACCTGTTCCAGTGTTCCACCCCCCTCATGGTAAAGAGCCTGTTCCTAACATCCAATCTAAATCTGCTCTGCTCTAGTTTGAAGCCATTGCCCCTGTCCTGTGCCTTTGCAAACAGTCTCTCTGCATCCTTCTTGTAGCCCCCTTCAGGTACTGGCAGGCTGCTATTAGGTCTCCCTGGAGCCTTCTCTACTCCAGGCTGAACACCCCCAGCTCTCTCAGCCTCTCTTTATAGCAGAGGTGTTCCACCCCCCTGATCATGTTTGTGGCCTCCTCTGGACACTCTCCATCAGGTCCAGGCTGGAAGAGACCTCCAAAGGTCATCCAGTCCAACCTCCCAGCAGTCAGTAGGGATATCCCCAATTAGATCAGGTTGCCCAGGGCCTCATGGAGCATCAACTGGAGTATCTCCATGGAAGAAGCCTCAACCACCTCCCTGGGCAACCTGTTCCAGTGATCCACCTCCCTCATAGTAAAGAACCTGTTCCTCAATATGTAGGAGTATTCTCCTTTTCTATACCATGCAGCAGTGAATTCTAGGTTCAGTTGTAGCAATTGATATCTGTGACTTTGGCCTGGGATTTGGTATTGAAAGCTTAAACAGAGAGAGTGGTTTCCTGGACTTCAGAAGAAAGCTTTTCCCTTACATGGTGGTTTAACACTTTTGCTAGTGGTGAACTCCATCCAGTTTGCCTGACAAACTCTGCAGCTGGGTGTTAACCAGATCTTTAGCTGCCCTGCTGAGGCCACATCTGGAATACTGTGTCCAGTTCTGGGTCCTGAGTTCCAAAAGGACCTCAGGGAACTGCTTGGAAGAGTCCAGCACAGAGCCACAAAAATGATGAAGGCAGTGGAACATCTTCCTTATGAGGAGAGACTGAGGGAGCTGGGGAGCTTGGAGAAGAGGAGCCTGAGAGGTGACCTCATTCCTGTTTATAGAGATGTTAAGAATAAGTGCCCAGAGGCTGGAGCCAGGCTCTGCTGGGGGATGCCCAATGCCAGCACAAGGGGCAGTGGTGGAAGTTGAGGCAGAGGAAGTGCCATGGAAACAGGGGCAAAGATTTTTCCCCTGTGAGGGTGACAGAAGCCTGGAAGAGGCTGCCCAGGGGGGTTGTGGAATCTTCCTCTCTGGAGATGTTCCGAACCTGCCTGGCTGTGTTCCTGTGTGATCTGCTCTGGGTGCTCCTGCTCTGGCAGGGGGGTTGAGCTTTCAAAGTCCCTTCCAACCCCTAACATTCTGTGACTCTGTGACAAGGTGATTGGGCATTTACTTTAGTTCAATGCAGTCCATGCTTTCTTCCAAGCAGCTAATTGTGTAGCTAATTGTCCTTTGAAGCACAGGCTGCCATAGTCACATGCCACTGGTCTTACCACTAGGGGATCTTCAGTTCTGTACATTGTCTGTAATACACTTCCAGCAGCAAAGTGGATTTATTGTTCTAGGTCACTTAAGGAGCATATATTGAGACATTAAATGTAAAAGTCTCACAACTGAGCAAGTCTCCAATGAATTCAAGAGATGTTTCTTAAACTGCCCCCAATACTTATTCAGCAGGATGTGGAAACTGCTGTTCATGCTTTGAGTTCCTCTGCCTTCACATTCTGAAGTTTCTGAGGCAGCCAAAGCATTTTGTAAGTCCTTAGGCAGCAAAAAGAGTGCCTGTTCTGGTTACCTACTGTAACCAGAGAGGAAAAACCAACAAAAGGCAAATTTGGCAGCAGGCAGCTCTGTCAGTTTTCACTCAGGAAGAAGTCCTCCAGCCTCTACAATGGAGGTGTCCTTGACAAAGGATGTGAAGTAGATGCCTTCCCCAGCAGCATTAGGTCAAGGACCTCTGGAAATTACTGACAGTCCATGAGGAAAAGGAAATAGGCCAAGGGAAATTGCATGAGCAACAGAGTTTCTCTTTGGTGAGCCAGCTGAAAATTTAAACCAAAAAAATCCTTTTTGGGTCAGCCCAAAGCCCTTTTCCAACTCAAAATGAAACAGCTCCTGCTGGGCTTTCAAATCAGCTATCAGCCTTTGGAAGAAAATGTACTCTGCTCTGGTGAGACCTCACCTGCAGTACTCTGGACAGGTCTGGAGCCCTCAATACAGGAATAACATGGAGCTGATGGAGCTGGCCCAGAGGAGAGCCACAGAAATGATCAGGGGGTTGGAGCACCTCTGCTGCGAGGACAGGCTGAGGGAGCTGGGGGTGTTCAGCCGGGAGAAGAGGAGGCTCTGGGGAGACCTAATAGCAGCCTGCCAGTGCCTGAAGGGGGCTACAAGAAGGATGGAGAGAGACTGTTTGCAAAGGCCTGCAGGGACAGGACCAGGGGCAATGGCTTCAGACTAGAGCAGAGCAGATTTAGATTGGATGTCAGGAACAGGTTCTTTACCATGAGGGTGGTGGAAGACTGGAATAGCTTTCCCAGGGAGGTGGTTGAAGATCCATCCCTGAAGATATTCTAAGCGGAGCTTAACAGGGCTCTGGGCAGCCTGATCTAGTTGGGGATGTCCCTGCTGACTGCAGAGGGGGTTGGACTGGATGAGCTTTGGAGATCCCTTCCAACCCAGACCATTCTATGATTCTACAAAACTCAAAGCCAAAACATTAGTTTGAAGTGTAAAACTGAAATGGCTTATTTAGAAAGCATCAAAATGAAATGTTTCAGCCTGATTTTTCCTTCCCTGAGCTGTACCTATTGACTGAACTGAAACCCAGCTTGCCTGACTGAAAGGCCACTTCAGTTTTGTTTGATCAGCAATGTGTTTCCCAGCCATTTCCCCTGGTTGTGAGGGAAACCTCCTCCAGCTTCTACTTCCTTTGCTCAAAAGTGACCATCACCACCCATCCTTCAGCCACACACATCACACATGCCTTGCAAGGAAACCTGGCCATCAAATCCTGCAAAATTTGCTGTGTGGCCTTTTCCCAGGTTTCCCAAGGTTTTCATGAGGTTCCCATGGTGGAGTCTTCCACCTGGTGGTGTTCAAGGTTGGAGAAGTTGATAAAAACTTGGCTTCATCTTTACATTTTCGTAAATAGGTTTTGATCTGGGTGTACAGCATTGGCAGGGCTGGAAGGGACCTCAGGGATCAGCCAGTTCCAACCCCTGCCATGGGCAGGGACTCCTCACACTACAGCAGGTTGCTCACAGCCACATCCAGCCTCAAAAACCTCCAGGGATGAGGCTTCCAACACCTCCCTGGGCAACCTGTGCCAGTCTCCCACCACTCTCATGGGGAACAACTTCTTCCTAACAGCCAATAGGAATCTCCCCTCCTTTAGCTTGGATCCATCTCCCCCAGTCCTATCACTCCCTGACACCCTCAAAAGTCCCTCCCCAGCTTTCTTGTAGCCCCCTTCAGATACTGGAAGGTCACAATGAGGTCTCCTCTGAGCCTTCTCTTCTCCAGACTGAACAACCCCAACTCCCTCAGTCTGTCCTCACAGCAGAGCAGCTCCAGCCCTCTGCTCATCCTCGTGGCCCTCCTCTGGACACCTTCCAGCACCTCCAGATCCTTCCTGTACTAGGGACTCCAAAGCTGGATGCAGTACTTCAGCTGGAGTCTCACCAGAGTGGATCAGAGGGGGAGAATCCCCTCCCTGGCCCTGCTGGCTCTGCTTCTCTTGCTGCAGCCCAGGCTCTGCTTGGCTTTCTGGGCTGCAAGTGCACAGCAGGCACCAAGCATTTCTTTTCTGAAGCGCTCTCAAATCCCTGATGCTACAGAACTCTGTGCTCAGCATGCCAAAGGGACAGTGAAAATACAGTGCTCTGAGTTTTCAGTAGCAACTGCTGCCTGACTGTTTGTCACTTCCCCATCTGAATCAGAGGGGACAGTTTGGGAGTTTTCACCAGCAGTTATTCAATATGATATCTGCTTGAGGGTAGGAAGGCTCTGCAAAGAGACCTGGACAGGATGGAGGTCAGTTGGATGAGGTTTAGCACAGCCAAGTGCTGGGTCTTGCCCTTGGGTCACAGCAGCCCCATGTAACACTGCAAGCCTGAGGCAGAGTAGCTGGAAAGCTGCCTGGCAGAAAAGGAGCTGGTGGTGCTGGCTGACAACCACCTGAACATGAGGCAGCAATGTGCTCAGGAGGCCAAGAAGGCCAACAGCATCCTGGCCTGGATCAGAAAGAGTGTGAGCAGCAGCAGCAGGGAAGAGATCATGCTCCTGTACTCAGCACTGGTGAGGCTGCACCTCGAATACTGTGTTCAGCTTTGAGCTCCTTAATACAAGGACATTGAGGTGCTGGAGCATGTCCAGAAGGGCAACAAAGCTGAGGAAGGGTCTAGAGAACAATTCTTACCTGGAGTGGCTGAGGGAACTGGAATTTAGTCTGGAGAAAAGGAGGCTGAGGGGAGGCTCACTACAACTACCTGAAAGGAGGTTGTAAGTGGGGTGGGGGTTGGTCTCTTCTCCCCAGTATCAGGTGGTAGGATGTGAGCAAGTGGCCTCAAGGTGTGCCAGGGGAGGTTTAGACTGGGTAGGAGGGAAAATTTTCTTTTCAGGAAGAGTGGTTCCCCAGGAGGTGGTGGATTCAATGTCCCTGGAATTGTTCAAGAAGTCTGTGGGCACGGCACCTCAGGGCATGGTTTATTAGCCGTGGTAGTGTTAGGCTGATGATTGGACTTGATGATCTTGGATCTTTCCAACCAAAATAATTCAGTGGTTCTATACTGAGGCAGAATCAAATGACCAAACCAATGACTCTCCAGAGTGATGCTGTGTTCTTCCTACCACCCCTCACAAGAAAGACTGACTCACATGTTCCCCACTAATGCTGGCCCATGATAACTTAAAAGTGCAGCCTTGTGCTGAAGAAGAAGAATACTCTTAGACCAAGGCTGCATCCTTTCTGGATTGGCTCAGCACCTCTAGCAGTCACAATATGTTTCATGTCACAGAATCACAGAAACCTTCAGCTTGGAAAAGAGCCTCAGGGTCACCAAGGCCAGCCCAGAACCCTACTCTGCAAGGCTCACCCCTAAACCACAGCCCCAAGCACCACAGCCAAACACAGCCTGCAAACACAGCCAGGCTTGGGAACTCCACCACCTCCCTGGGCAGCACATTCCAAGCCCTGACCACTCTTGCCCTGAAAAAAGCTTTCCTAATGTCCAGTCTGAACCTCCCCAGGGGCAGCTTGAGGCCATTCCCTCTTGTTCTGTCACTAATTCCCTGGGAGCAGAGCCCAGCACCAACCTCTCCACAACCTCCTTTCAGATAGCTGTAGAGAGCCAGGAGGTCTCCCCTCAGCCTCCTCTCTTTCACACTAACCATCCCCAGCTCCTTCAGTTGCTCTTCATCAGATTTCTTCTCCAGGCCCTTCCCAGCTTCCTTGCCCTCCTCTGCCCTGGCTCCAGCACCTCCACATCTCTCTTGGATTGAGCTGCCCAAACCTGGAGACAACATTCAAAGTGTGGCCTCCCCAGAGCTGAGTGCCAGGGGACAATCCCCTCCCTGCTCCTGCTGGACACAGCATTGCTGATCCCAGCCAGGATGCCTTTGGCTTTCTTGGCCACCTGTGCACACTGCAGGCTCCTATTCACCTGCTTGTCCATTAGCAGCCCCAGGTCCCTTTCTGCCAAGCAGCTTTCCAGCCCCTTGCATTTGAGTTAAAGAGAATAAAAACGTGCAGAAGGCAACAAGTGAGGACCAAAATATTTATTATAATAAATTAAAGAATAAGCACTTACAAAACATTCCATCTGCATATAAATACAACTGAGCAGTTTCCATTTCACAGTGCCTGCAAAACCCCTCAGCTACAGCTTCATAAATACATTTCCTTGCATATTCTTTTTTAATTAAAGGATATAAATAAAGGTACTGTATAATTATTACCTTAGAAATAAGTTACCATTAAATATGGAGGAGAAAAACTGTTTCTGAATCAGTCTGAAACCTCAGCTTTTCAGGTTGAAGCTCAGAAGGGGAGCAACAGAGGCAAGAGAGATTTGCAGGTGCAGGGTTCCAAACATCCTGGCTAGGGATCGTTGCCTACCTTGAGCAAGGCTGATGGGTGCCAAACCTCAGCACATTAAACACAGAGACAGTGGCCCTTATTCCTATGGAGGTGAGAAGGACAGGAGCATGCCTTGGAAAATAACTGATGCCCTGCACTGAAATACAACTGCAAACAGAATTTCAGGGCTGGAAGGGACCTTGTCAGATAGAATAGAATAGAATTAACCAGGCTGGAAAAGACCTTTGAGATCATTCAGTCCAACCTATCACCCAGCACCATCTCATCAACTAAACCAAGGCACCAAGTGCCTCGTCCAGGCTCTTCTTAAACACCTCCAGGGATGGTGACTCCTAGTCCTGGAGTTTTCATTTTCAAAGGCACCCCCAATATGCATCCAGTCTATGCCACTTAGTTTGCCTTTTTGGTTTGGTTGGTTGGTTGGTTTTTGGCACAAGTGAAACATAAACTGCATCTATTGGGGGGTGGGGAGAGAGAAGGGGGGGGAATGGGGGGTGGAGTTTCCACAATAATTAATCAACTTGAGGTTTTCAGAGACACATCTTCAAGGCTGATCTGAAATTCCTTCAGTTTCTCTTCTTGCTCCCTCCTTTCTTTGGGGCATCAGTACAAGCATTTTCTATGTAGTCAAAGAGTAAATCCAGCTCTCCAATGGCTTTAGTCTTCCCATTCTCTCCCAGCTAGAAAGGAGAAGAATTTCAGTTGTAGCACTGTGGGACTTTGAGGCTATGCATTTAAATATTTGTTTTTCCCCCCAGGCCTTGAACAGAGAGGGGTAAAATGCAAACAAATCACTACTGGGTGTGAACAGGAAAACAATGACAGTTAGAAACAGCCCCATCTGAAGAGATCATAGAATCAGCCAGGTTGGAAGAGACCTCCAAGATCACCCAGTCCAAGCCATCACCCAACCCTATCCAATCAACTAGACCATGGCACCAAGTGCCTCACCCAGGCTTTTCTTGAAGATCTCCAGGGACAGCAACTCCACCACCTCCCTGGGCAGCACATTCCAATGGCCAATCTCTCTTGCTGGGAAGAATTTCTTCCTCACATCCAGCCTAAACCTCCCCTGGCACAGCTTGAGACTGTGTCCTCTTGTTCTGGTGTTGGTTGCCAGGGAGAAGAAACCAATCCCCACCTGGCTACAGCCTCCCTTCAGGTAGTTGTAGATAAGGAACTTAAAGTAGTTGTACCACAACAATCTCTCTTTTTCTCCCTTTCTTGGGCTGGGAGAGTCACAGAGTCACAGAATTTCAGGGGCTGGAAGGGACCTCAAAACCTCATCCAGTCCAAGCCCCCCTGCCAGAGCAGGAGCACCTAGAGCAGATCACACAGGAACACATCCAGGCAGGTTTTGAATATCTTCAGAGAGGGAGTTCTTTATACCAGAAGGTATAATCTCAGTCAAATGTAATCAAGCCTATACTTACAATCTGGACTTGGGGATGCCCCCTCCCTGGAGATGTTCAAGGCCAGGTTGGATGGCACCTTGACTAACATGGGCTGGTTGAGAGGCATCCCTGCCCATGGCAGGGAGGTTGGATCAAATGATCTCTAAGGTCTCTTCCAGCCTAAGCCATTCTATGATTCTATGACTTCTGCAGGTTTAAATTATCATAACATAGAATCATAGCATCACAGAATCAACCAGCTTGGAAAAGACCTCAGAAATCATCAAGTCCAACCTTTTACCTAATACCTAACACCTCCTGACAACTAAACCATGGCTCCAAGTGCCACATCCAATCCCTTTTTGAACACCTCCAGGGATGGTGACTCCACCACCTCCCTGGGCAGCACATCCCAATGGCCAATTCCTCTTTCTGGGAAGAACTTTCTCCTCACCTCCAGCCTAAACCTCCCCTGGCACAGCTTGAGACTGTGTCCTCACATGTGCAGGGAGTTAACAGGAGAAAGGAAGGAGGGCTGGAAGTGGAGCTATCCCCAGTCCCCTCTTTAATGCCTCTGCAGGCTTCTCCTCCTAAACAATTCCCAGAGGTTGCTTCACAACGAGCTCAGCCTCAATCCAACCAAATGGCTAGGGTTTGGAACTACTCTTTTTAAAAGGTGGAGACAAAAATGTACCTCTTCCATTTTTCTCTTCATTTCTTCCAGGTTCTTTTCAATGTGCTCTCTCTGTCCTGATGATTGCTAGAAAAACCAAAGAAGACATCCAGACATAAGCTTGGAGCTGCATGCAACACTGTGATTTCACTGGTTTCTTTTTCTTTCCTATTTTTCTCCCTGCCCTGAGTTTGATATCTTTGATCTGAGGTTTCCTTTCTTATCACTGCCTCTTGCTGCTGTTGGCAGCATTCTGAGCTTCAGGAGCAGCCACAAGAGTCACAGCTCAGGGGAGGGAAAGAGACCCAGCACTACTCACACAATGTCTCAGCTGCTGGGTCAGGGATGCCAAGAACTCTGCCACCTCCTTAGCATACAGGTACTGGTTCTTGGCCTCAGTGAGGAGCACATCTTTCACTACCATCTCCACAGTCCTCTTCATCATGTAGCAGTGGTTGTTTTCCTGTGTATGCAAGTAAAAGGTCATAGAATCATGGAATCATAGAATCACAGAACCATAGAATCATAGAATCATGAAATCACAGAACCACAGAATCATAGTATCATGGAATCATAGAACCATGGAATCAGAATCATAGAATCATGGAACCATAGAATCAGAATCATGGAATCATAGAACCATAGAATCATGGAGTCAGAATCATGGAATCATAGAACCATAGAATCAGAATCATGGAATCATAGAATCATAGAATCATGGAACCATGGAACCATAGGATCATGGAACCATGGAACCATAGAACCATGGAAACTTAGAATCATAGAATAGTCTGGGTTAGAAGAGACCTCCAAAGGTCATCCAATCCAACCCCCTCTGCAGTGAGCAGCGGCATCCTCAACCAGATCAGGTTGCCCAAAGCCCTGTTGAGCCTCACCCTGAATAAACCTTGACTAGGTCACGTTAAATCCCAGCAAGAGATGAAACAAGTGCTGCATGAGGGTGCAAAGAGCAGCCTCCTGATGTAGGACTCACCTTGATGTTAGCATAGAGCTGCTGGCCGATGAGCCTGTTGTCTGTGTCGTGGTCTGAGACTCTGGCCTGAGAGGAAGAAAACAAAAGGCAAATGTCAGGTGGGGATAGGAACCTCACCTAAAAATAACATTTAAAACCCTAAGGTTTTCATCAGGCTTTAAAGCCAGGCTGGATGTGATCTAGTGTGAGGTGTCCCTGCCCATGGCAGGGGGGTTGCAACTATATGATGCTTGAGGTCCCTTCCGACCCTAACAATTCTGTCATGCTAATAATAGTTCAGATGAGATGAGGGAATAGGGACCCTAGACAGCCTGTTACAGGTAGATGAGCTTGGACTGTGTGTTTGTTTCTGCCCCTTAACTGGGTGGGATTCCTTGTCAGTATCACTGGAAAACAAATAAACAGAAGTCTAAATGCCTGTCCTGCCCTGGAATGTCAGCTGTTGCAGTGGTTATGATGACTAAAGCAGATGCCACAGGTGGCCAATGTCACCAGGGGCTGCAGCACTGCTGGGAGATGCTGCAGCACTGCTGGGAGATGCTGCAGCACTGCTGGAAGATGCTGCAGCACTGCTGGGAGATGCTGCAGCACTGCTGGGAGATGCTGCAGCACTGCTGGGAGATGCTGCAGCACTGCTGGGAGATGCTGCAGCACTCAGTGGCATACACCAGGGGGGACCCACCCATGGTAAAAGCAGCCCAAGAAGAGCACTGTAGGATGCCTGAGGAGTTGCCTGGCCATAGCTGGAGGCACTGCCAGGCCCAGCTCCAAATGGACTGAGTACACAGCGAAGTTTAAACTCATATCTCACTTAAAGAGAAGAAACTGCACTGTGCTAGGGGCTGCCTTTCCCTGGGGAAGCAGGAGCAGGAATACAGAATACAGAACTAACCAGGTTGGAAAAGACCTCTGAGATCATCCAGTCCAACCTATCACCCAGCACCATCTCATCAACCAAACCTAGTGCCTCATCCAGCCTCTTCCTAAACACCTCCAGGGACGGTGACTCCACCACCTCCCTGGGCAGCACATTCCAAGGGCCAAGCTCTCTTGCTGGGAAGAATTTCTTCCTCACCTCCAGCCTAAACTTCCCCTGGCACAGCTTGAGACTGTGTTCTCTTGTTCTGGTGCTGCTTGCCTGGGAGAAGAGACCAACCCCCACCTGGCTACAACCTCCCTTCAGGGAGTTGTAGAGAGCAAGAAGGTCTCCCCTGAGCCTCCCCTTCTCCAGGCTAAGCAACCCCAGCTCCCTCAGCCTCTCCTCACAGGGCTGTGCTCCAGACCCCTCCCCAGCCTCATTGCCCTTCTCTGGACACCTTCCAGCATCTCAATGTCTTCCTTGAATGGAGGAGCCCAGAACTGGACACAGGACTCAAGGTGTGTCCTGACCAGAGCTGAGTACAGGGCAACCTCCCTCCACCAGTGGACAACAGGCTCACTTCACACTCCCAAGCTCTGCCTTACAGCAAATGCACGTTTGGGTGAGGTTTTTTTAATGGAGAAATGCATGAAAGAGGAATGGCAAAGGCAGGAAGCTAGGGCACAACAGCAGAGGAGGGAGTCCTCCAATCCCACCATGAAGGACACAGAGGTTACTGTACCATTTTAGCCAAGGTGTAGGTGTGGTTCCTGATGTAGGGCTGGAAGTTGATCCTCCTGAGCCTGCAGGCATGATGAGCAGTCGAAGCCACCCACGCCCCTCTTGGAGGCAGAGGGCCGGTGAGAACAAGAGGAAGGCAGCAACAGCAGCAGAAGATGACCCATCCTGAGAAGCTCTTGGGCAAAGCCTGCAGGAAGGCCATGGCTCCCATTCCAGTTGTCTGGCCCAGCAGGTTACAGCTACAGCACTCAGCACTGGTGAGAAAGAGCAACGTTAGCCTCGGGGAGAGTGAGCAAGGTGATGTGAGAGAGGCAGAGAGGCTGCAAGCCTTACCTTTGCCGTGATTCTTGATGTGCTCTGCAGGAGCTGAGGTGCACCTTATATAGGGCCACCAACATCTCTCTCAGCTCTGGTTTTTTTTTGTTGGTTGGAGGGGTACTGGTGGTGAAATAAAAAATGACATCAGCAAGTCTCTTACTTTCCAGTATCCTCTTCTGAGAACTACCTAACCACTTCAAAACCCACAAATACAACTTCAAGGCCATTGTCACCTTTAGTTTCTCCTAAAGCAAACCCAAGCCTTGGTGCAGGGGCAAGGCAGGGGCTTTTAGTGGGGCAGAAATCCTGGATTCTTTTTTGCATGAGAGGAGCTGGGAAATGTATGGGTTTGTGCCTCCTGACCTGATTTTAACAGGCACTGATTAGGCTGGCAGTTGGATGGCAGATAATGTGAATGACATCCATTTTGCTCACCTTCTGTGGTAATGGGCTGGTGGCACTGCCACTGCTGACTGGCATACACGGGTGGGCAGAGAGTGAACCAGACTGTGGTGGGTTGAAGCTCCCCCCAGCATTAACTATTAGCCAGAGCAGCTCAGTTAGAAGCAAATGAAGCCACACAGACCCAAAGCCCTGACCACCTACAGCTCCTACCCTGCAAATACAGCTAGCCTGTCCCACACAATGGCTCACTGGAGTCACTGTCCCTCTGCCCACCCCTGACAGAGCAGAAATCTTGTAGGACCAGCACTGCATTTATCACATTCCTGATCTCCAAATTCCCATCTTCCCACAACATTGTCCATATCCCAGGCTGTGATCAGGTGTGCTGGCCATGCACTTACTTATCCAGCTGATTTTTCCTCATTCTTGACTTTGTTCTGCTAAGGTAAAGGCAGTGCTGCAGCTCAGTCTGAAATACTGGGCAGGGAAACTCTGCTCTACTTAGAGCATAATTTGCAACCCAGCTGTGGCTGGTAATGCATGAGGGCACAGAGCTGGTACAAATGCAAACTCCTGGTTGTCTGCTACACACCAGGCACACAGCTGGCACATGGGAGAAATCAGATCTGGAAACCCAAGGCTTCAGCTCTGCCTCTGAGAATGAACAGGGGGCATCCCTGGGGCTAGGCTTCATCCCTTGTGGCTGAGGTTCTCAGGACAGGAGCCCAAACCAGCTTTGCCTTGTTGGCTAAAGTGGGGCTGAACTTCATCCCTTAAGGCTGAAATGGGGTTGAGCTTCATCCCTTATGGCTGAAATGGGGCTGAGCTTCATCCCTTATGACTGAGGTTCTCAGGACAGGAGCCCAAACCAGCCTTGCTTTGCTGGCTGAAAGGCTCAGCTCTCTCTCTTATACCTGGAAGGAAGAAATTGAAGGCTGGCTGGCTCCAGGTTTACATGTTAGCCTGCCCTGATGCATCCACAACACAAACTCATCTCTCCATTCCTCAGCCCTGCCTCAGCTGCCTTCAGACACCTGCCACATCAGCTTTACACAGTTCTATGCCCTTGAAGCTGCACCCCTGGAGCATTCATTACCACATCCCATTCCCATGCCCAGCCTGCAACAGCATCCTGACCGCAGCAGGCAACAAAAAGCACATCTGGACCCAGGGCATTGACAGCCTACTGCATACCCCAGGTGCACCACAAAGCTATTCAAGAACATGTTTAGAAGGCTCTCCTCCATACATTTTTCATTTGCCAAACTGATAGGCCTGGTGGGGGAGCAGCTTGATGAGAAAACAGGAGGCTGAGTTGTACTCAGGAGGCAGCTGTAAAACAGGAGGCTGTTCCATTTGGAGAAGAGAAGGCTGAGAGGGATCAGATCAATGTCTATCAACAGCTGAGGGCTGGGGGTCAAGTGGAGGGGGCCAAGCTCTTTTGGGTGTGCCTAGGAATAAGCCAAGGAACAATGGAGACAAACTTGAACAGAGGAGGTTTCAGCTCACCATGAGGAGAAACTTCTTTGCAGTGAGGGTGACAGAGCCCTGGAGCAGGCTGTCCAGAGAGGTTGTGGAGTCTCCTTCTCTAGACACCTCCAAAACCAGCCTCCAGACTAAACAGCTCCAGGGCTCTCAGCCTTTCCTCATCAGGCAGGTTGCCCAGGGCCCTGTCAAGCCTCACCTGGAATATCTCCAGGGATTGGGCCTCAGCCACCTCCCTGGGCAACCTGTTCCAGTGTTCCACCACCCTCATGGTAAAGAGCCTGTTCCTCACATCCAATCTCAATCTGCTCTGCTCTAGTTTGAAGCCATTGTCCCTCATCCTGTCCCTGCAGGCCATTGCAAACAGCCTCTCTCCATCCTTCTTGTAGCCCCCTTCGGGTACTGCCAGGCTGCTATTAGGTCTCCCCAGAGCCTCCTCTTCTCCAGGCTGAACATCCCCAGCTCCCTCAGCCTGTCCTCATAGCAGAGGTGCTCCAACCCCCTGATCATTTTTGTGACCCTCCTCTGGACCCTCTCCATCAGCTCCATGTCCTTTCTATATTGAGGGCTCCAGAGCTGGATGTAGCACTCCAGGTGAGGTCTCACCAGCGCACAGTGGCAGAACCACCTCTCTGGACCTGCTGGCCACACATCTTTTGATGCAGCCCAGGATGTGATTTGCCTTCTGTGCTGCCTGCTCATGCCCAGCTTCTCATCCATCAGCACCCCCAAATCCTTTTCCACAGGGCTGCTTTACCCTCATGGTCAAGAACCTGTTCCTAAAACGTAGCCTGCTATGCTCTTAAAATCTCTTCTCCAAAGTACTGTCTGCTTTTGCTTTTTCTCTTTAAGTAGAATTAATACAAAATATATATATATATATATATATATTTTCATTGCTCACAGATTCTATTTTCTCCCCAGTGCCATCCCAAGAGTTAAATGTCCACCCCAGCAGTGACCTCAGCAGTAAACTCTTGCAGTGTAATGGCAAAGAGTTTCCCCCTGCACCCAGAAACCATAGCGGTTGAATATTCTCGACAATGACTCCTTGACCCATATTGAAGACAGAGGATTTTTTGAGGAGGACTGGAACTCTACATCACAGCTGCCTCAAAAGCCACAGACACTTCCTTCTTGCTTTGAATGAGGCCACAGGTGAGTAACCAACAACCGTACTTCGGGGCTCAGCTGTTGTGGATCACCACCAGCAGACTGGCGTGCAGGAGACGTCCTGGGCTTCAGTGCATCTGCACAGGATCAGGGAAACACTCAGGTTGGAAGAGACCCTCAGGATCACCAAGGCAAACCCAGAACCCTGCTCTGCAAGGCTCACCCCTAAACCACAGCCCCAAGCACCACAGCCAAACCACCTGCAAACACAGCCAGGCTTGGGAACTCCACCACCTCCCTGCCCAGCACATTCCAAGCCCTGACCACTCTTGCCTGAAAAAAAGCTTTCCTAATGTCCAGTCTGAACCTCCCCAGGGGCAGCTTGAGGCCATTCCCTCTTGTTCTGTCACTAATGACCTGGGAGAAGAGACCAGCACCAACCTCTCCACAACCTTCTTTCAGGTAGCTGTAGAGAGCCAGGAGGTCTCCCCTCAGCCTCCTCTCTTTCCCACTAACCATCCCCAGCTCCTTCAGTTGCTCTTCATCAGATTTATTCCCCAGGCCCTGCACAGCTTCCTTGCCCTCCTCTGCCCTGGCTCCAGCACCTCCACATCTCTCTTGGACTGAGGTGCCCAAAACTGGACCCAGCACTGGAGGTGTGGCCTGCCCAGAGCTGAGTGCCAGGGGACAATCCCCTCCCTGCTGCTGCTGGACACAGCATTGCTGATCCCAGCCAGGATGCCTTTGGCTTTCTTGGCCCCCTGGGCACACTGCTGGCTCCTGTTCAGCTGCTTGTCTATTAGCACCCTCAGGACCCTTTCTGCCAGGCAGCTTTCCAGCCACACTGCCCCAAGCTGCAACATTGCTTGGGGATGTCAAAGCCCTGCCAGCTAGGATTGCACTGCATGATTAAAAAACTTCCTCAGGCCTGGATATTGGGCTAGAAACATTGTCAAGAGTAGGCATGTGGAAGAGTGAGCCTCTACCATCCCCTCAGGTCTTTTATATTGCAAATAAATTCCACCTCCTTAAAGGTCTCTATGAATGGACCACAGGTAACATAGGCTCCAGGGAGACTCAATAGCAGCCTGCCAGTACCTAAAGGAGGCTACAAGAAGGATGGAGAAAGACTGTTTGCAAAGGCCTGCAGGGACAGGACCAGGGGCAATGGCTTCAAACTAGAGCAGAGCAGATTTAGATTGGATGTTAGGAACAGGTTCTTTACTATGAGGGTGAGGGAACACTGGAACACTCTAATGTGCAGCCCAGGAATGTTTTGGAGTCCCTGTCCCTGGAGGTGTTCCAGAAAGGACTGGACATGGCACCTGAAGCCATGGTTTAGTCACTCATGAGGTGTTGGGTGATAGGTTGGACTTGATGCTCTCTAAGGTCCTTTCCAACCTTACTGATTCTATGATTCTATGAACAGGTTGCCCAGGGAGATGGTTGGGGTCCCAACCCTGGAGATATTCAAGGTGAGGCTCAACAGGGCCCTGGGCAGCCTGCTCTAGTTGAGGATGTCCCTGCTGACTGCAGAGGGGGTTGGCCTGGATGAGCTTTGGAGGTCCCTTCCAACCCAGACCACTCCATGATTCTATGCATACAGCATCTGACCTGTGAGATCTAGTAAAGGTGACCCTGCAGGGGGGTTGGACTGGAAGGTCTTTTGAGGTCACTTCCAGCCCCTAACATGCTGTGATTCTGTGATCCTGTTTTTGCCATCACAGGTTTAATGTTGTGTGAGATGCTGACAGACTTTGGAATGAGGAGCAGGAGGATCATTAAAATAGGTTAGCCTGGGACTGTGATTTGAGGTTGGAAGAGCCTCTCCTGGCAGATCTCAGTGCAGACACTGCTGACTCAGGCTTTTTGCTGAGGATGTGCAGTGCACCTAACCTCCCCTGACAGCAACACTTTTGTTGCACAGTGAGTAACACATTTCCTCTAGTAGTAACACTTTTGCTTATCTCTCTGCTGCTTCATCAGACATCTTTGTTTCTGAGGAGTGTGTCCAGCAGATCCAGGGAGGTTCTCCTTCTCCTCTACTTTGCCCTAGTCAGGCCCCACCTGGAATATTGCATCCAGCTCTGGGCTCTCCAGTTCAAGAGGGACAGGGATCTGCTGGAGAAAGTCCAAGGGAGGGCTCCAAGGATGCTGAAGGGACGGCAGCACTGCCTGGGGAGGAGAGGGTATTCAGCCCCCTGAGCTGGAAGATGAGGATGGAAAGAATACACTCCCATAGTAATTAGAGATAGCAGAAGAGTAAATGGCCTCAAGTTGCAGCAGGGGAGGTTTAAACTGGATACCAGGAGAAATGTCTTTGCAGCAAGAGTGGTCAGGCATTGGAGCAGGCTGCCCAGGGAGGTGGTGGAGTCACCAGGTGTGGGAAAAACACGTAGACATTGGCACATGGCTTAGTGGATATAGTGGTGCTGGGCTGATGGGCCTGATGACCTTAGAAGTCTTTCCACCTCTAATGATTCTGTGACAATAAACATCACAACATTTGCATTTCATGCCCTAAAAAGTCTAAGTGGAAGGCAGCTAACAGCTCAGTGTGGGCTCCACTTTGAACAGCATTCTGGGACACACAAAAACAAAGAAACCAAGAAACACCCCAGCCTGGTTTCAATGACTTTATTCTCCCCTCAGAAACATTCATAGGTTGCACTTGATGATCTCTGAGGTCTTTTCCAACCTTATTGATTCTATGATTCATGCAGTGGAGATCCAAGAGAAAGCCACCCATGGACATGTTGAGACAACACTAGCCAGCTGCTCCCAGCGTTGTTACTGCTGCCTCAGGACCACTGCTGTGGTGGGCCAGGAAGATTCAGTGATTAATATGAAAGCAAACAAACAAACAACAAGCAAACAAAACACTAAACAGACAAAAAAACCCCAGACAAAGAAAGAAAGAAAAGGCCAACAAAACCCAGTGTCAATGGAAGTGCAACAGATGTTAGGCCAGAGGTCCTGCCTCTGCAGACAGCTGCTGCCACTATCAGCAGAGAACGGTGAGTGCTGACACAGCAGGGTGGTGCTGCCATGCAGCCAGACTGGGACAGGCTGAGAGCTGGGCAGGGAGGAATGGAGTGAAATTCAACAGGGGCAAGGGGAGAGTCTTACACCTGGGAAAGAACAACCCCATGGAGCAGTACAGGTTGGGGACTGACCTGCTGGAGAGCAGAGAAGGGGAAAAGGGCCTGGGGGATAGAAGGTTGACCATGAGCCAGCAATGTGCTCTTGTGGCCAAGAAGACCAATGGCATCCTGGGGTGGATTAGCAGGGCTGTGGTCAGTAGGTCCAGAGAGGCTCTCCCTCTCTACTCTGCCCTGGTGAGGCTACAGATGGAATATTGTGTCCAGGTCTGGGCCACTCAGTTCAAGAAGGACCTCAGGGAACTGCTTGAAAGGCTCCAGCTCAGAGCCACAAAAATAATGAATGGAGTGGAACATCTTCCTTATGAGGAGAGCCTGAGGGAGCTGAGGGCTCTGTAGCTTGGAGAGGAGGAGACTGAGAGGTGACCTCACTCATGTTGATCAAGATGTGCAGGGTGAGTGCCCAGAGGCTGGAGCCAGGCTCTGCTGGGGGATGCCCAATGCCAGCACAAGGGGCAGTGGTGGAAGCTGAGGCAGAGGAAGTGCCATGGAAACAGGAGGAAAATGTTTTCCTTGTGACTGTGACAGAACCCCGGAAGAGGCTGCCCAGGGGGGTTGTGGAGTCTCCCACTCTGGAGATATTCAAACCTCACCTGGCTGTGTTCCTGTGTGATCTGCTCTGGGTGCTCCTGCTCTGGCAGGGGTGTTGGGCTGGATGAGCTTTGAAGGTCCCTTCCAGCACCTAACATTCTGTGACTGTGATAAACAAAAGTTTTCATGAGACTTGCCAACAGGAACCACCATTTATCTCCTGCAGACAGGAGATAAATCTCAGTGCACAGAGCCATGCACCACTGAAGGCCCTGCTATTGATCTTTCCAGCAGGTTACTATTTCTTTTAAGTCAGAGTGTAAAACCAGGCATGCATTTATGAGCCTCTGTCGCTTTAGAGAGTGACCTACATCTATCCAGCAATGTCTTGCAAGCAGTCACCTCAGGTGAACTGAAACTTCCGTGCTTCCTGTCACTGTGGTGTGGTTGCACAGCAGTGACTCAGTGACATGGCAAAGTGGAATTACTGACTTAGTGTCTCTCAAAGAAAACCACTCTAACCAGGAAGAGGATTTTGCAAGCTGGGTTATACTCCAAAATTCAGTGACAGTTACAGAAACACAGAATCACAGAAACACTCAGGTTGGAAAAGAGCCTCAGCATCACCAAGGCCAACCCAGAACCCTACTCTACAAGGCTCACCCCTAAACCACCTGGAAACACAGCCAGGCTTAGGGATTCCACCACCTCCCTGGGCAGCACATTCCAAGCCCTGACCACTCTTGCCCTGAAAAAAGCTTTCCTAATGTCCAGTCTGAACCTCCACAGGGGCAGCTTGAGGCCATTCCCTCTTGTTCTGTCACTAATGACCTGGGAGCAGAGACCAGCACCAACCTCTCCACAACCTCCTTTCAGGTAGCTGTAGAGAGCCAGGAGGTCTCCCCTCAGCCTCCTCTCTTTCACACTAACCATCCCCAGCTCCTTCAGTTGCTCTTCATCACACTTCTTCTCCAGGCCCTTCCCAGCTTCCTTGCCCTACTCTGCCCTGGCTCCAGCACCTCCACATCTCTCTTAGGTTATGAAACCTCTCCAGCATTATGCACCCTGATTTACCATCAGCTTGACCATGTCATGAATCCACACCATCTCAAGTATTTAAATAAAGCCATTTTGAAGCCAAGCAACATTATTTAAGGTGGAGTACATGAGACCTAATCTGTCCAGCTCTGGAGCTCTCAAAACAGGGAGGACATGGACCCAATGGAGTGGGTCCAGAGGAAGGCCATGACAATGATCAGGGGGTTGGAGCACTTCTCCTTCAAGGACAGGGTGAGGGAGCTGGGGGTGCTCAGCATGGAGAAGAGGAGGCTCTGGGGAGACCTAATAGCAGCCTTCCAGTACCTGAAGGGAGCCTACAAGAAGGCCAGAGAGGGACTGCTTACAAAGCCCTGCAGTGATAGGACAAGGGTCACAGGTTTGAAATTACAGCAGAGCAGATTTAGATTGGATGTTAGGAACAGGTTCTTTACCATGAGGGTGCTGGAACATTGGTACAGGCTGCCCAGGGATGTAGTTGAGGCCCAACACCTGGAGATATTCAAGGTCAGGATCAACAGTGCTCTGTGCAACTTGATCTAGTTGAGGATGTCCCTGCTGACTGCAGGGGCCTTGGACTGAATGCCCTTTGGAAGACCCTTCCAACCCAGACCATTCTATGATTTATGCCCAGACAGTGCCCACACAGCAGGGCTTCCACTGAGGCTCTGAGCTCAGCACCATCTGCCAAAGGTGA
The DNA here is from genome assembly GCF_014839835.1 of Dryobates pubescens. NCBI lineage: Eukaryota > Metazoa > Chordata > Aves > Piciformes > Picidae > Dryobates > Dryobates pubescens. The sequence goes on from NC_071657.1 coordinate 137,036,374, forward strand.
GCCCCTGGCTGCTCAGTTATTCTGTAAGAGGACTGCTAGAGAAGGAGATGCTGGCTCCTGTGTTGTCAGCAGTAGTCCTCTAGTCAGCATCTGTCCCTAGGAAGCCAACAGTCCATGGCCCTGCCCTTCCCCAGCCTGCAGTTACGTCATTGCCCATTTCCCAGGAGAGCCTTCGAGTCACTGAGCTTCCTGTTGGAGCAGGACTACTGTCACAAGGGGAGCTTTATGGCACCAAAAGGAGACCAAACAAAATAGCCATGGTCTGGCTATCAGGATGCTGTTTTCCTGGGCTGTCTGTTTTTAGCCATGTCATGTAAGTCAAACAACGTCAACAGGCAGGAGCCAGCTTCCCACTGCAGCCACAAAGAGCACCTTCCTCACGAGAGGTCTGGTCTGGGAACTCAGCCCAACCTGGGCTAGCTGGGGATGTCCCTGCTGACTGCAGGGAGGTTGGACTGGATGAGCTTTGGAGGTTCCTTCCAGCCTGGAGCATTCTATGATTCCATGATTCTATGATTCCATGATTCTATGATTCCATGATTTTATGATTCCATGATTCCATGTTTCTATGACTCACAGACTCACATCACCTGGAGGGCACCAAGAGCCAACAGTTTCCCCCAGCCCCACAAGAGACCTCCCAGTGAGAGATGGGCACCTGGCTCTCCAGATCATGGTGTATCTGCAGATACAAACTTGAACAGAGAAGGTTTCAGCTCAACATGAGGAGAAACTTCTTTGCAGTGAGGGTGCCAGAGCCCTGGAGCAGGCTGCCCAGAGAGGCTGTGGAGTCTCCTTCTCTGGAGACTTTCAAGCCCCACCTGGATGCATTCCTGTGTGGACTACCCTGAGTGATCCTGCTTTTGGCAGGGAGGATAGATTAGGGTTAGGGTCTCTGGAGGTCCCTTCCAACCTCTAATGTTCTGTGATTCTATGCCTGTGCATGTGTCACACCAAAAGAGACCAGACAGGGACCTAGGAAAGGAGAAATCCAGAAGTACAGGATCCTGTCAGCCATTCCTACTTGACTTCAAGTCATGAAGTATCACAGTATCACAGTACATTAGAGGCTGGAAGGGATATCCAGAGATTCATCCACTCCAATTCCCTTGCCAGAGCAGGAGCACCCAGGGGAGTCCACACAGGAATATATCCAGGTGGGGTTGGAAAGGCTCCAGAGAAGGAGACTCCACAACCTCTCTGGGCAGCCTGCTCCAGGCTCTGTCACCCTCACACCAAAGAAGTTTCTCCTCATGTTGAGCTGAAACCTTCTCTGGTCAAGTTTGTCTCCATTGTTCCTTGGCTTACTCCTGTGCACCACCCAAAAGAGCTTGGCCCCCTCCACTTGACACTCACTCCAAAGTACCAAAGTAGGGACTTGGGAGACACCCCAGCACATGCCAGCATTAAACAGGCCCACCCTGAACAAAGGGAAAACAAACCACCATCTTTTTTACTATGTACACAGACAGACAATCTGTGTGTTTAACATGCAAACAGTTCAAAAGCAAAAGCTCTGAGGACCACTCCAAACCTGCACAGGTCACTGCCTCAGTTCCCTCAGGAAAGGTAAGAGGGCATAAATGTCAATCAGTCACAGTCACAAAGCTGATGCTTGATTACCAGGAGGTTTTATCAAGACCTTTGAAGAAAGTACAGGATGAAAAGCTTCAGTTGTCTGCTGGGTTAAAATTACCATGGCTCCAAGTGCCACATCCAAGCCTTTTTTGAACACCTCCAGGGATGCTGACTCCACCACCTCCCTGGGCAGCACATCCCAATGGCCAATCTCTCTTGCTGGGAAGAGCTTTCTCCTCACCTCCAGCCTAAACCTCCCCTGGCACAGCTTGAGACTGTGTCCTCTTGTTCTGGTGCTGGTTGCCTGGGAGAAGAGCCCAACCCCCACCTGGCTACAATCTCCCTTCAGGGAGTTGTAGACAGCAAGAAGATCTCCCCTGAGCCTCCTCTTCTGCAGGCTAAGCAACCCCAGCTCCCTCAGCCTCTCCTCACAGGGCTGTGCTCCAGACCCCTCCCCAGCTCTGTTGCCCTTCTCTGGACACATTCAAGTATCTCAATGTCCTTCTTAAACTGAGGAGCCCAGAACTGGACACAGGACTCAAGGTGCACTCTAACCAGTGCTAAGTATAGGGCAAGTATATATATGTACAATAGAGATCTATTTACAATTTATAAACAACACAGAAACTCCTCAGACCCCCCCTGGACAGATCTGGGGACCCTTTCACCTCCTCCCCCACTCCCTCCCTCCTTCCCATTACCTCACTCAGTAGTCAAAACAGAGATACCCTGGCAAGGCCACAGAAGAGAGAGAGGTTGCAAGCAGAAGCAACAGCAGAAGAAAAGAGAGAGGACTGTTTCTGCCTCTACTCTGTATTCCCATCAGCAAGCCAATGAATTCTATAGGCCTTATCATTATTTTTCTTTTAGCAATTTAACTTTCAGCCTTGGCAGTCAGGGACTAGGCTGAAGTTCCCCCTTCAAACAGAAACAAGTTGTCCTTTCATCCTCCACTGAAGAGCTGTCTGCACTGAGGAGGATTTGCTGCCATGACTCTACCACCAAGCTCCCTCTGCCAAGAGCAGCCATGAGTGCTTTTCCCTCCTGCATCTTGATTCCAGCCCCATGAGTGGAATGGACTGATCCAAAGAGAGGTGTGTAAGCTGTAAAGTCTGTCAGCAGGCCTTGCTTGCCTTCCCAAAGGACTGCCACTCTCCCTAACCCTCCTCCACCCTGACAAGATGCTGCAGGACCACCAAGCGATGTCCCTCAGAGTCTCCCAGAACCCTTCCCATGCGCAGCACAGTCTGCAGGAGAAGTTCAAATCTGACAGGCAAGGCCCAGCCACTCCAGGAGCTTCTCTAGAACACAGCCTGTGAAATGGAATCACAGAATCAGAGAACCACAGAATCAGAGAACCACAGAATCATAGATTCATAGAACCATAGAATCACAGAACCATAGAATCATAGAACCATAGAATCACAGAATCATAGAACCATAGAATGGTCTGGATTGGAAGGGACCTCCAAAGCCCATCCAGTCCAACCCACATCCAGCAGTCAGCAGGGACATCCTCAACTAGATCAGGTTGCCCAGAGCCCTGTCCAGCCTCACCTTGAGTATCTTCAGGGAAGGGCCCTCCAACACCTCCCTGGACAACCTGCTCCAGTATTCCACTGTCCTCACAATAAAGAACCTGTTCCTAACATCCAATCTCAATCTGCTCTTCTCCAGCTTAAAGCCATTGCCCCTTGTCTTGTCAGTGCAGGCCTTGGCAAACAGTCCCTCTCCAGGTCAGCTCACCTGTGACACAGATGAACTGCAGCAAATCTCAGAACGCTTAGGAAGCTCATCCACATTTTTAGCATGAAACTCCAGATGTCTGTCTTCCAAAGGTGTCCAGCACCAGAACAAGAGGACACAGTCTCAAGCTGTGCAGGGGCAAGTTTAGGCTTAATCTTAGAAAGAAGTTCTTCCCAGAGAGAGAGATTGGCTATTGGGATGGGCTGCCCAGAGAGGAGTTGGGGTCGAGGTCCCTGGAGTTGTTTAAGACAAGCCTGGATGAGGCACTTGGTGCCATGGTCTGGTTGATTAGTTAGGGTTGGACTTGGTGATCTTGGAGGTCTCTTCCAAACTAGCTGATTCTGTGAAAATATTAAACTCAGAGGAGTTTTCTGATTAGCTACCATCCACTGTTTTCCCTCCAGCTTTTGCTTGCTTGCTTTCAGTATGACCACTGCTAGGTGAGTAACACTTTCCCACTGCCATTGTGACGCAGAGCACAGGCAAGGAACTGCCTGCACACCAAAGCGTTAACCACAGTCTGTCCCTCCGCCCCTCTTTTCCTACAGCTCCTGTCTGCAAAGGTTTGAATAACTGCTGGAATCAGGACATTAATTGAGGTCACTTCACATCACGATCACTGCATGGCTGGCTGTCCTCAGCAGGTACCTGCCTGCCTCTGGGTAATGGAACGAGTGAGCTTTAGGCTGCGTTAAAAATTGGTCACCCGGAGCAGAGCAAAACTTCCACTTGCCTCAGACAGCGAGGGGGGCTCTTTGCTGACAGGTTTGGCCAGGCATTAAGAGCTGCTCTGACAGCAGAGCACGAGGTGCCAACTCAGCCTTGCAGGACCAGGCAGATGTAATGAGGCACTAGGACATCACGCAAAGAAGCACAGACTAAACTGTTCTAGGAAGCTGTGCTCCCTGCCCCACCTTCAAGCACTGCAGCCTTGCTCAGCATTACAGACAGCACTTTGGAAATTCCTTTCTCCCCTGCTGCTGTCTGCCAGAAAGCGATGACAGCAAAGAATTAGATAAGGAAACCATCTTGCAACCTGGACCAGAATTTTGTTGAGCAAGCTGGTGGCTGGTAAGTAACTTCACTTCCTTTCATCTTTCTGCTACACTGGGTTCCAGCTGTGGGCCTTAGCTCCAGGGGGAACCTGCAAGGCATTGGTGAAGGCAAATCTCTCTCCAGGAGGTTGCTACTACACAGGAATCCATATGAGCAGTACAGAAGACACGTGGCTCCATTCATGGTATAAAAGGCTGAAAACAACCCCTGTACAACAACATGCTCATAGCGACCTGAGCAGCACTACAAAAGCAGTGGGTAGCCTTGGGATATAAATCCACACTGGATGGCCCAAGAATATGTCTACCCCATCCTTAAAACCAATCTAGCTCATCACAGAATTTTCAGGGTTCAGAATTTTCAAGGAGCATCTAGTTCCAGCCCCCCTGACATGAGCAGGTTGCCCACAGCCAGCCTGGCCTTAAAACAATTAATACACCTTCATAGAAGCACAGAATTGTCAGGGTTGGAAGGGACCTCAAGGAGCAGCCAGTTCCAACCCCCTGCCATGGGCAGGGACACCTCACACTACAGCAGGTTGCTCGCATCCACATCCAGCCTGGCCTCAAACACCTCCAGGGATGAGGCTTCCACCACCTCCCTGGGCAACCTGTGCCAGCCTCTCACCACCCTCATGGGGAAGAACTTCTTCCTGACATCCAATATCAATCTACCCATTTCTAGTTTTGCTCTATTCCCTTTAGTCCTATCACTCCCTGACACCCTCAAAAGTCCCTCCCCAGTTTTCTTGTAGCCCCCTTCAGATACTGGAAGGCCACAATTAGGTCTCCTTGGAGCCTCCTCTTCTCCAGCCTGCACAACCCCAACTCCCTCAGTCTGTCCTCCTAGCAGAGCAGCTCCAGCCCTCTGCTCATTCTCATGGCCCTTCTCTGGGCACCTTCCAGTACCTCCAGATCCTTCTTGCAATAGGGGCTACACTTGGCTGTGTACAGTTGTAAGGCTAACAGCATTTATAGCTTCACAGTTTCAGAGCTCACCTCAGCAATTAAAATTTGAAAGTAGCAGTAAATTATTACAGCAAAACCAACACATTTGAGCAGTTTTTAATTGGATAGGATTATCCACAACCCCAAGTGTTCTCCCAGACTTCCCCACAGAGCTGAAAAGCCCCAGATAAATCTTCCTATTCAGTCAAGGGTGTCAGGGGTAGCTTCAGCATTTTAAGTAGGTTAAGGCTGATGCATCATGGAAGACACTGGAAATTGAGACTCTGAAAAGAAATTATCCTCTGAAAAGTAATGGGATCCTGGGGTGCAGCAAGAAAAGTGTGGCCAGCAGGGCTAGGGAGGTTCTTCTCCCCCTCTACTTTGCCCTGCTGAGACCACACCTGCAATCCTGTGTCCAGTTCTGGGCTCCCCAGTTCAAGAAAGACAGAGACCTGCTGGGGAGAGTCCATGGGAGAGCCATGAGGACAGTTAGGGAACTTCAGCACCTCCCCTGTGAAGAGAGACTGAGGGCCCTGAGGCTGTTGAGTCTGGAGAAGGCTGAGAGGGATCTGATCAATGTCTATCAATATCTGAGGGGTGGGTGTCAAGTGGAGGGGGCCAAGCTCTTTTGGCTGGTGTACAGGAGTAAGCCAAGGAGCAATGGAGACAAACTTGAACATGGAAGGTTTCAGCTCACCATGAGGAGAAACTTCTTTGCAGTGAGGGTGGCAGAGCCCTGGAGCAGGCTGCCCAGAGAGGTTGTGGAGTCTCCTTCTCTGGAGCCTTTCCATACCTACCTGGATGCATTCCTGTGTGGCCCACCCTGGGTGATGCTGCTTTGGCAGGGGGCTTGGACTGGATGACCTCTGGAGGTCCTTTCCAACCTCTAACATTCTGTGATCCTGTGAACTCAAGACTGGTTCCATGACTAATGAGTTTTGTAAATCTTAAGTCAACAGCTCCCAAGGCTGTTTATTCATAACATACATCTCCTGTTGGCAGCTCCATGCTCTCTCCACTTCAAGGCTTCTAAGATCTCCTTGACAGAAAGCAATACACATTCACTGTACAGCATGCACTTGTAATTGTTAATCAAAGCTGCTCTTTTGAACCTTAATTTTTCCAAGCTCAACTAGCTGGAAAAAAACATCAGGAAATGTATTTGGAGGTTGGTCTGAATGTTCAGAACAACAACCTATTCCCAAGGTTTACCTGGCATTGCTGACAGTTGTGTCAGACTTTTTGTGCAGGTCTGATTTTGAGATCTCCAAGTCACAAGACACAATAACCTATGTGTCAGGTTTGCTAACAGTATTGCACCATGAGTCTTGCATCTGGGAAAGAACAACCCCATGGAGCACTATAGGTTGGGGACTGTTGGAGAGCAGTGAAGGGAGAAAGGACCTGGGGGTCCTGGTGGATGGGAGGTTGACCGTGAGCCAGCAATGTGCTCTTGTGGCCAAGAAGGCCAAGGCCATTCTGGGGTGGATTAGCAGGGCTGTGGTCAGTAGGTCCAGAGAGGTTCTCCTTCCCCTCTACTCTGCCCTGCTGAGGCCACATCTGCAATATTGTGTCCAGGTCTGGGCCACTTAGTTCAAGCAGGACCTCAGGGAACTGCTTGAAAGAGGCCAGTGCAGAGCCATGAAAATGATGAAGGGAGTGGAACATCTTCCTTAGGAGGAGAGCCTGAGGGAGCTGAGGGCTGTGTAGCTTGAAGAGGAGGAGACTGAGAGGTGACCTCACTCATGTTGATGTGCAGGGTGAATGCCCAGAGGCTGGAGCCAGGCTCTGCTGGGTGATGCCCAATGCCAGCACAAGGGGCAATGGTGGAAGCTGAGGCAGAGGAAGTGCCATGGAAACAGGAGGGAAATGTTTTCCCTGTGAGGGTGACAGAGCCCTGGAAGAGGCTGCCCAGGGGGGTTGTGGAGTCTCCCTCTCTGGAGATACTCAAGCCTGCCTGGATGTGTTCCTGTGTGATCTGCTCTAGGTGCCCCTGCTCTGGCAGGGGGGGTTGGGCTCCAACCCCTAACATTCTGTGCTTCTGTGTGATCAGTTCTGAGGTGACATGTTGTCTTTCAAACATCCACAGATACCCCTCCAGCTGAAGAGGTGAAACAGGACTAAGCAGAGAAGTGCCAACACAGCAGGCACTACCAAACTGATCTGGCACAACTCCAGGAGAAACAAACCAAACAACATGTTTTATTTTCAGCAATATCTGTGCATAATTGTGTACAAAAATCAAAGTGTGTACAAAACTCACATTCCTCTTGTATAAAATGGCCAAATTACAGAGCAGTAAAACCTAAAGCCCTACAAGAAGAACCCAACTGCCTGCCAGCCACCTACTTCCTTTCCTTCATGTTAAACTGTTTGCATTCCTTATAAAGGCAAAACAGGCTGTCAGCATAAATCACTAACATTTTGTCACTCTCAGGCAACTCAGAAAAGAGGTAATAAAAAACATCCAACTCAAGAAAAAACATCCTTCTGAGTTTGAGAGATTAACTACTCCTAAATACCTGAGTTTGAAGTGGGGCTGGGGCAAGGCCACTGTTTAAGGTGGCTGAGGTTGCACTGTCTAGAGAAGTGGAAATTAATTGCAGAAGAAGGATATTGCCCCCAGAAGGCCAAATGTTCCTATCAGGACACACTGATGGGCTGCAGTACTGTACACATGGAACTCTAATAGTCATCTTGGTTAAAAAGCTGTGGACAGGGAACAAACCCTACCACCAGAGAAGGGCAACAAAGCTGGGGAGGGGTTTGGAGCACAGCCCTGTGAGGAGAGGCTGAGGGGGCTGGGGTTGCTTAGCCTGGAGAAGAAGAGACTCAGGGGAGACCTTGTTGCTGTCTACAACTACCTGAAGGGAGGTTGCAGCCAGGTGGGGGTTGGGCTCTTCTCCCAGGCAACCTGTGACAGAACAAGAGAACACAGTCTCAAGCTGTGAGGTTTAGGCTGGATGTGAAATTCTTCCCAGACAGAGATTGGCCATTAGAATGAGCTGCCCAGGGAGGTGGTGGAGTCACCATCACTGCAGGTGTTTAGAAAGAGCCTGGCTGAGGCACTCAGTGCCATGGTTTAGTTGCTGAGATGGTGTTGGGTGATAGGTTGGACTGGATGATCTCAAAGGTCTTTTCCAACCTGGTTAATTCTTTTCTTTTCTCTTTTTTCTCTTTCCTCTTTTCTTTTCTTCTTTTTTCTTTTCTTCTCTTTTTTCTTTTTCTTTTCTTTTCTTTTTTCTTTTCTTTTTTCTTTTCTTTCTTTTTTCTTTGCTTTGCTTTGCTTTGCTTTTTTCTCAAACCCCTGCATTTTGCATGCTAGCTATCTAAAGAAGTAAGGTGAATGTTTTTTGGTAGCAAGTTAAAAGCAGTAAGTAGTAAATGTGGTTTTGTTACAGCACTGTGTTGCACTGACAATTCATACAGTAACATAAACAAATACACCACAGCTGCCTTTAGGAGGGCTGGTTAAAAATCAAGCAACTGAGGTGTTTGGTGCTGCTGAGCTAGGACAGTATTCAGGGGCATGACCACAACAGAGTATCTTGAAAAGCAACACACTGGTTGCATAAAAAAAGAAGTAAATCATCTCAGCTTCAAGAGGTGTCACTGTAAAAACAAATCAAAACAACCCCAAAAAAACCCTCAACATAAAACCCCACAGCAATGCTGTGACATAATAAATTAAGACACAACTCTCACACACACACACAGAGGATCACACAGGATGTTAGGTGTGGGAAAGGACCTCTGGAGATCTTCGAGTCCAAACCCCCTGCCAGAGCAGGACCATAGAATCCAGCACAGGTCCCACAGGAACACATCCAGACAGGGCTGGAAAGGCTCCAGAGAAGTCTGGAGAGGAGAAGAGCAAGAGGGAATCTAATCAATGTCTATAAATATCTGAGGGCTGGGGGTCAGAAAGGAAGGGACAGGGACAGCCTCTGCTCACTTGTGCCCTGGGACAGGACAAGGATGGAAACTCCAGCACAGGAAGTTCCACCTCAACATGAAGAAGAACTTGACTGTAGGGGTCCCAGAGCACTGGAACAGGCTGCCCAGGGATTGTGGAGTGATATAAACACTGCTTGAAACACTGACATTTTAGATTGGCATGGGAAGTCCTAAAAGTTTGGCCTGATCAGTGAGAAGTGAAAGGATGCTGCACCTGATCTAGTGTGAGGTGTCCCTGCCCATAGCAGGGGGGTTGGAAGTAGCTGATCCTTGAGGTCTCCTCCAACCCTAACAATACTATCATTCTATGATATAAAGGATATAAACACTGCTTGAAACACTGGCATTTTAGATTGGGATGGCAAGTCCTAAAAGTTTGGCCTGATCAATGAGAAATGAAAGGATGCTGCACCTGATCTAGTGTGAGGTGTCCCTGCCCATGGCAGGGGGTGGTTGGAACTAGATGATCCTTGAGGTCCCTTCCCACCCTGATGATTCTATGATACCTACAACCACAAGCTTTTAAATGCACACTACAAACCCCCAATCATGTCACAGAACAGCTGTCATCCAGCTGGGTGGCAGAAATTATGTCTTGCCCCAGAAATCCTTCCTCTTCTGAGCTCGTTCCAGTATCTGAGACGCAAGCGAGCTGGAGGCTGCTGAGCGAGCAGAAATCTGCGACAACCTGTCCTCTGGGGAGGGGGGGAAAGCAACAAGAGAAGAAGTTAAACAGCCAGAAGATTAAACAGACACATTAAACCACAGCTGACATTTATGGCAGACTATGAAAGTGCAAATATTTTTGTGCCCTCTTTCGCAACGGATGCTGACATAGTACCACGACGCACTCTGTTTGCACTGTGCACCAGCAACTGCTGCTGGAGCCAGCACAGAGCAGGGCAAGGAAGCTGGGGAAGGGCCTGGAGAAGAAATCTGATGGAGAGCAACTGAAGGAGCTGGGGATGGTTAGTGTCAAACAGAGGAGGCTGAGGGGAGTCCAGGTTGGACTCGATGATCCTCGAGGTCTCTTCCAACCTTAGTGATACTGTGAGACCTCCTGGCTCTCTACAGCTACCTGAAAGGAGGTTGGAGAGAGGTTGGTGCTGGTCTCTTCTCACAGGTAGTTAGTGATAGAACAAGAGGGAATGGTCTCAAGATGCCACTGGGGAGATTCAGACTGGACAGCAATGTCCCTGGAGGTGTTTAAGAAAAGCCTGGATGAGGCACTTAGCAAGATGGTTTAGTTGATTAGTTAGGGTTGGGTGATCAGTTGGACTTGATGATCATGGAGGTCTCTTCCAACCTGCTTGATTCTGTGATTCTCTGTGATTCAGAAACCTTTTCTCAGGGCAAGAGTGGTGAGGGATTGGAATGTGCTGCCCAGGGAGGTGGTGGAGTCCCCAAGCCTGGCTGTGTTTGCAGGTGGTTTGGCTGTGGTGCTTGGGGCTGTGGTTTAGGGGTGAGCCTTGCAGAGTAGGGTTCTGGGTTGAACTTGGGAATCCTGAGGGTATTTTCCAACCTGAATGTTTCTGTGATATGCAGGAGAGGAATCTCACTGGACAGCTACTAGGGTGCTTGGTAAGTTTAAGAGAGCTACATGTCCAACTCTTGACAAACTCTGGAATGAGATCCCTCCTGTCCCCTGGGAATTGTTCAACGCTCCAAGTCATCTTGCTCTGGCAGGGGGGTTGGACTGGATGATCTTTCAAGGTCCCTTCTGGCCCCTAAAATTCTGTGATCTTTGCATCTACAGTCCTGTCTCACAAGACCTCAGAAATTGTTCCTGTGCCATTGAAGTCTGTATAGACCAGACTCTCATACTATCATGCTCGTGGATGAAACCCATCACTTCAAGCAAAGCAAACAACCTCAGAATCACAGAATCATAAAATTGATAGGGTTGGAAGGGACCTCAAGGATCATCCAGGTCCAACTCCCCTGCCATGGGCAGGGACACCTCACACTACAGCAGGTTGCCCACAGCCACAACCAGCCTGGCCTTCAAAACCTCCAGGGATGAGGCTTCCACCACCTCCCTGGGCAACCTGTGCCAGGCTTTCACCACCCTCATGGGGAACAAATTCTGCCTAACATCCAACCTGAATCTACCCATTTCTAGTTTTGTTCCATCCCCCCCAGTCCTATCCCTCCCTGACACCCTCAAAAGTCCCTCCCCAGCTTTCTTGTAGCCCCCTTCAGATACTGGAAGGCCACAAGAAAGTCTCCTTGGAGCCTTCTCTTCTGATATAAAACATGACAAATATCAGAACCCTGAAAGAGCTTTTCTGAGCCAAACTGCTCTGGTGTGCCACAAGTTGTCCAAAGGAAAAATGTCTTCTGAGAAACCCCAGGAAGTTTAACACAAAGACAAGAAGAAGCATGCTTTTAAAATGGACTTTTGAAAGGTCCTCTTTCTGAATCCAGGGCCCACTTCACACCCAGCAGGACTCAATAAAATGAAGCACCCTGGATGCTGCTTCTCTGATATAAAGCACACTGTACTTATCTAACATCACTATTAAAATCTTACTGCAACTCTGGCAGGAGGAAAAAATGGCCTTAATTACACTCTTCTCCTATAATAGATTTAAGGACATTAGAATAGAATAGAATAGAATAGAATAGAACAGAACAGAATAGAATAGAACAGAATAGAATAGGAATAGGAATAAGAATAGAATAGGAATAAGAATAGAATAGGAATAAGAATAGAATAGAATAGAATAGAATAGAATAGAATAGAATAGAATAGAATAGAATAGAATAGAATAGAATAGAATAGAATAGAATAGAATAGAATAGGTTGGAAAAGACCTTTGAGATGATCCAGTCCAACCTATCACCCAGCACCATCTCATCAACTAACCCATGGCACCAAGCACCCCATCCAGTCTCTTCCTAAACACCTCCAGGGATGGTGACTCCACCACCTCCCTGAGCAGCACATTCCAGTGGGCAATCACTCTCTCTGTGACATTACAATTTCTAACTACAACTTTGTAACCCTCCTCCCAGCAAACAAACAAAACTTCCTCAGCTCAGTCCTAACACTTTACTTTGCCACTGCTTCAATTAAGTTTCTCCAGCATATCTAAAGTGTAGAAACACAGAATCACAGAGTGGTCTGGGTTGGAAGAGACTTCCAAATCTCATCCAGTCCAACCCCCCCTGCAGTCAGCAGGGACATCCTCAACTGGAGCAGGTTGCCCAGAGCCCTGTTGAGCTTCACCTTGATTATCTCCAGGGGGAGGGCCTCAACCACCTCCCTGGGCAACCTGTTCCAGTGTTCCACCATCTCACAGTAAAGAAGCTGTTCCTAACATCCAATCTAAATCTGCCCTTCTCTAGTTTGAAGCCATTGCTTCATCCTGTCACTGCAGTCTCTCTGCATCCTTCTTGTAGCCCCCTTCAGGTACTGGAATGCTGCTATTGGGTCTCCCTGGAGCCTATGTTACCTGTGGTCCATTCATACAGATCTTTAAGGAGGTAGAATTTCATTGTAATTTAAATGACCTGAGAGGATGACACAGAGGCTCACTCTTCCACATGCCTACTCCAGCCCAGAGTCCAGCCCTGAGGCTGTTTCTAATCATGCAGTGTTCCACCACCCTCATAGTAAAGAGCCTGAAATACAGTGGTCAGTGTAAGAGGCCCACACACTGTGCCTAACAACTCCACTGCCATGTGTGAGAGAGCTGCTAACTGCACTTCAGCACACATGCAGTTGGAATACCTCCCAGGTTTGCATGTGCATGAAAAAAATGGGCACATGAACTCCCTGTGAGGAAGACAAACAACAAACAAAAGGGAACAGCAGTTAAGAGTATTGAATCTGTGTGCAGGGAGGTGCAGAGTGCTATAGGACTTTGCAGATGCTTGGCTGAGCCATCTGCATAACCCACAGAGTTTTCAGCCAACTGCAGTGAGTAAAACAGAGAATTGGCCTGAACCCCTGTCAAAACCAAGAAGCCAAGAAGCCTAAGGGGCACAGCAAAAGGCTTTAGGTTTCTCTGTGGTGTGTTTATAAATAAACTGCAATCAGAGAGATGCTTGCTCTGCCCATAGTCTAATCTGAGCCAAAGCCAGAGGATTGCAGCTAGCAGAGCACCACATCAAGCTCAGTCTCATCACTGTGCTAAGAAACAGCACACAGCAGCTCAAGCTGATGAGGCTGCAGTGCCTTTGGCTGATTCACACTACTGAGTGAGTTTGTGTGTGCCCAGAGAAGGGCCAAGAAGATGCAGTGGTGCACTGGCTGCTCCCCAGCATTAACTTTGCACTAAACAGAGAAAAAAAAAGCCCCAAACAGCTGTTGTAGTTTCAGGGAGGGGAGAGAAACTATTTTACCCCTCCCCAGGGGAGAAAAAGGAAACTCTCCACACAGCATTGGAGAAAATGGAAGCTTAAATGGAGATACTGTTCAGAGAATCAGAAACACAGAACCAGAGAGTCACAGAACCAGAGAGTCACAGAACCAGAGAGTCACAGAACCAGAGAGTCACAGAACCAGAGAGTCACAGAACCAGAGAGTCACAGAATCGTCCAGGCCAGAAGGGACCTCCAAAGGTCATCCAGTCCAATCCCCTCTGCAGTCAGCAGGGACATCCCCACATCGATGAGGTTGCACAGGGCCATGTCCAGCCTCACCTTGAATACCTCCAGGGAAGGGGCCACAACCACCTCCCTGGGCAACCTGTTCCAGTGTTCACCACCTTCAGAGTAAAGAACTTCTTCCTGATATCCAATCTAAATCTGTTCTTCTATAGTTTGAAGCCATTGCTCCTTGTCTTGCCCTTGCAGGCCTTTGCAAATAGTCTTTCTCCATCCTTCTTTGTACCCTTCAGGTAGTTGTACACAGCAAGAAGGTCACCCCTGAGCCTCCTCTTCTCCAGGCTAAGCAACCCCAGCTCCCTCAGCCTCTCCTCCCAGGGCTGTGCTCCAGACCCCTCCCCAGCTTTGTTGCCCTTCTCTGGACACCTTCCAGCATCTCAACATCTTTCCTAAAACTGAGGAGCCCAGAACTGCACACAGGACTCAAGGTGTGGCCTAAGCAGTGCTGAGCACAGGGCAGAATGACTTCCTTGCTCCTGCTAGCCTCATTATTCCTGATCCAGGCCAGGATGCCATTGGCCTTCTTAGCCACCTGGGCACACTGCTGGCTGATGTTCAGCCTACTATCAGGCTGCCCAAGGCTGAAAGCCTCCCCTGAAATTGCAAACAAGAGATAAAGTTCAGTTGGGAGAAGAGAGAGAGAGAGAGAGGGAAAAGGGAAGGAAAAAGGCTGGATGTTAGGAAGAAGTTCTTCCCAGCAAGAGAGATTGGCCATTGGAATGTGCTGCCCAGAGAGGTGGTGGAGTCACCATCACTGGAGGTGTTTAGGAAGAGACTGGATGGGTGCTTGGTGCCATGGGTTAGTTGGTAAGATGGTGTTAGATGACAGGTTGGACCCAACGACTTCAAAGGGCTCTTCCTACCCCTATTCTATTCTACTCTATTCTATTCTACTGTACTCTATTCTGAAACTGACTAAGCATCCAGCTTATATAGGGAAGGGAGATGCAGGCTGATGGGAATGAAATAACAAAAGAGTACACCTTCTGGAGGTATCCTGGGCTGCATTCAGAGGAGTGTGTCCAGCAGACCAAGGGAGGTTCTCCTCCCCCTCTACTCTGCCCTGCTGAGACCACACCTGGAATACTGTGTGTAACAGGGGGATACCAGGGTGCTGAAGGGCCTGGACCACTGCCCTAAGAGGAGAGGCTGAGTGACCTGAGGCTGTTTAGTCTGGAGAGGAGACAACTTAGAGCGGATGTGATCAATGTCTATAAATATCTGAGGGCTGGGGGTCAGGAAGGAAGGGACAGGGACAGCCTCTGCTCACTTGTGCCCTGTGGTAGGACAAGGGGCAATGGATGGAAACTACAGCACAGGAGGTTCCACCTCAACATCAGGAGGAACTTCTTCACTGTAAGGGTCCCAGAGCCCTGGAGCAGGCTGCCCAGAGAGGTTGTGGAGTCTCCTTCTCTGGAGATTTTCCAGCCCTGTCTGGATGTGTTCCTGTGTGACCTGTGCTGGATTCTCTGGTCCTGCTCTGGCAGGGGGGTTGGACTCAATAATCTTTGAAGGTCCCTTCCTACCCCTTATATCCTGTGATGTCCACTTCCTGGGTGATCTGCCCTTTCTGGAGTACCTTAAGGAACTCTATGGTTCTTAAACCCCCAACAAAAGCAATCAGAGTAAGAGGATGCCATTAAGTAGCCCTAAGGCACTGAGCAGAGGAGCAGGTGTTAACAACAATGAGCAGGACCATTCCATGCTGCACATCTGTTGCTGAAGTGTCACAAAGAAAATCTTCTCTCTTAAGATGCTTGGTACTTGTAAAGTTGCATCCAAAGCTCCTGCAGCTGCAAAGCCTGAGCTGGGATGGTTCTGCAGTTTACATCTGTTGCTATAGACAGAAAGGCTTAAAAAAAACTTGTGGGGAGGAAATGATTTTAAGTATGGAACTCAGCAAGCTTGAACCACAATGGTCTACTTAATGTTCAGCTGCATTTAAATGGCTTTGTCTTAAAATGCACCTCCAGATTCATGCTTCAGATTATTAGAATCACAGAATCATCAGGGTTGGAAGAGACCTCAAGGATCACCTAGTTCACCCCCTCCTTGTAGTCAGCAGGGGCATCCTCCACTAGATTAAGCAGCTCACAGCCACATCCAGGCTGGCTGCAAAAACCTCCAGGGATGAGGCTTCCACCACCTCCCTGGGCAACCTGTGCCAATCTCTCACCACCCTCATGGGGAACAACTTCTTCCTCACATCTAATCTAAATCTCCCCTTCTCCAGCTTGGATCCATTCTCTCCAGTCTTATCACTACCCAACACCCCAAAAAGTCCCTCCCCAGCTTTCTTGTAGCCCCTTTCAGATACTGCAAGGCCACATAGAGGGTCTCCTTGGAGCTTTCTCTTCTCTAAACTGAGCAGCCCCAGCTCCCTCAGTCTGTCCTCATAGCAGAGCAGCTCCAGCCCTCTGCTCATCCTCATGGCCCTTCCATGGACACCTTCCAGCACCTCCAAATCCTTCCTATAACAGAGGGTCCAAAACTGGACAGAGTGTTCCAGGTGGGGTCTCACCAGACCAGAGTAGAGGGGGAGAATCCCCTCCCTGGCCCTGCTGGCCACACTTCTCTTGCTGCAGCCCAGGTTCTGGTTGGCTTTCTGGGCTGCAAGTGCTCACTGCTGGCTCCTGTTGAGCTTCTCCTCCCCCAGCACCCCTGAGTCCTTTTCTTCAGGGCTGCTCTCAATCCAGTCCCTGCCCAGCCTACATCTATGCTGGGGATTGCCCCAACCCAGCTGCAGAACCTTGCCCTTGGTCTTGTTGAGCCTCATGAGGTTGGTTTGGGTTCACCTCCCCATAACCATAGTTTTTAAATCATTCTAGTGGAACAATGTGGTAGTTACTCATGCAAACACATGAGACAGTCTGACTTACTGCATGCAGAGACCTTTCACATTAGTGCACAAGCTAAAATGAATCCAGGTTATACACACACACACACACAGAGGATACACAACAATATTTTGAGACATGAAATACCTTCATCATTATGGTTCCTTTCCTGAAGGGGTAACTGGAAAGTCCTTGGTTTGGGATTGCCAAGATTCCCTAAGACAAAAAGTCAAAGGCATATTTTTGAGTCATTTCAAAAGAGACCAAAGGAAACTCTTCCAATTTAGAGTACTCCTAAAATGTTATTTCCAGAACACTAAGTTTTACAAAGAGCAAACACACCAAGAGATGCTTTTACTCCACCCTGAGGTAAAATAAACTTACTCCACTGTGTTCTCCTCAGTGCACCTATCTTTGGTAGATGACAGTCAGTAAACTGCAGGCAAGGTGCAGGGCTAGAACTCAGCATCAATTTCAACCTTGGGTCCCAAGGAAACTAATCTGTATTTCACTATCCCACTTAACCTGACACCCACTTCACAGAATCATAGAATTGTTAGGGTTGGAAGGGACCTCAAGGAGCATCCAGATCAAGGAACAGCCAGATCAAAGTGCCTGGAGGTGTTCAAGAGGAGATTGGACGTGGCACTTGGTGCCATGGTCTAGTCGTGAGGTCTATCGAGACAGGTTGGACTTGATGGTCCTTGGGGTCTCTTCCAACCTTAGTTATACTGTGATACTGTGATACTGGGTCTCTTCTCCCAGGCAACCAGCAGCAGAACAAGAGGACACAGTCTCAAGCTGTGCCAGGGGAGATTTAGGCTGGAGGTGAGGAAGAAATTCTTCCCAGACAGAGAGACTGGCCATTGGAATGTGCTGCCCAGGGAGGTGGTGGAGTCACCGTCCCTGGAAGTGTTTAAAAAGAGCCTGGATGAGGCACTTGGTGCCATGGTTTAGTTGATGAGATGGTGTTGGGTGATAGGTTGGACTGGATGATCTCAAAGGTCTTTTCCAACCTGGTTAATTCTGTATTCTGTACCTCTGAGATGTGCACATTTCCTCATCAAGACTAAAGATATAATGGAAAAGCTTTTGTTTACAAACAACATGCTCTTTGTAGAGCTTGTAAGGCAGCCAACTCAGCACTCTCTTGGCCTGGATGCTGCAGAGCAGCCACTTCCATCCTGCAGCACTCTAAACACAACCAGTTAATACACAAACCCCACCATTGTGCTGGAATTCTGGATCCTTGAGAGTCCCTTGAATTCGAGGAGATGGCTTCCAGAAAGGCATAGCACAGTTTTTGGCTGACTTCAGCACAGGAGGTGTAGAGGAATGCTCTTGATGGGCTGAAGCAATAGGAACTTGCTGGTTAGACACACTGTTAGGAGGCCACTGCTCCTGCCTAAGTGGCAGAGGATCCAAAGTTCCAAGCCCAGCAGGTGGAGAAGTAAGGAGTGAAACAGCTTCCACACCCTAAAACACAGGAGAAAGTAAAATCAGTAAGAACCCCACACCAGCATCTCATCTACAGATCCACACATAAGCAGCAGATGTTGGCTTTATGTGGTTACAATGCTCAGGAGGGTACTGGAAGAAGTATTTCAAGCTTGTGAAATACTTCTTTAAGTATTAAGCTTAAAGAAAATGCATTCCTGATTGCAAGTGTTTAACATGGTCTGGAAGTCATCTAGCCAGGTCAACCCAAAAGCTTCTTTTCTTCCAAGCAAAAAAAAAAGTGTTAGATTTTAAACTACCTTAACTGTGAGGCACTGGAACAGGTTACCAGAGATGTTGTGGATGCTCCCTCCCTGGATGTAGTCTGGATGGGGCTTTCAGCAAGCTGGTCTAGTGGAAGATGTTCCTGCCCATGGCTGGGGCGTTGGAACTGGATGATCTTTAAGGTCCCTCCCAGTCCCAACTGTTTTATGACTCTGTGATCAGCTTCTAATGCAATTGTGTCTGCTTCTGTTACAGAACTCACTGCAGATGATGCATGCAGAGAAATGCCAGCTGCCTCTGTGCCTAAGACCACTTGATAGAAGCCCCTGATTCTGAGAGGAAGACAGTTAAACTGCTCCTAAATATTTCTAGATTTCTTTTAGGAGTTACACAGGCTGCAAAGTAGAACCACAAAGCAAAGGAAAGGGAGAATCAAACTATTAAGGTATGTTTACCTATCTAGTACATAGGCACCCAACCTCTCCTTGAATTTCTTTCAAATCAAGGAATCTGAAGCTGTGTCCTATGCCAGTGGCAAGCTACAGTAATGCTAATGGGTAAATCATAGAATCATAATCATAGAATCATAGAATTGTTAGGGTTGGAAGGGACCTCAAGGAGCATCTAGCTCCAACCCCCCTGCCATGGGCAGGGACACCTCACACTACAGCAGGTAGCCAGAGCCACATCCAGCCTGGCCTTCAAAACCTCCAGGGATGAGGCTTCCACCACCTCCCTGGGCAACCTCTGCCAGTCTCTCACCACCCTCATGGGGAAGAACTTCTTCCTGACATCCAATCTGAATCTCCCCATTTCTAGTTTTGCTCCATCCCCCCCCAGTCCTATCACTCCCTGACACCCTCAAAAGTCCCTCCCCAGCTTTCTTGTAGCCCCCTTCAGAAGGCCACAATTAGGTCTCCCAGAAGCCTTCTCTTCTCCACATTGAACAACCCCAACTCCCTCAGTCTGTCCTCATAGCAGAGCAGCTCCAGCCCTCTGCTCATCCTCATGGCCCTTCTCTGGACACCTTCCAGCACCTCCAGATCCTTCCTCTAACAGAGGCTCCAGAACTGGAGGCAGTACTCCAGGAGGGGTCTCACCAGAGCAGAGCAGAGGGGGAGAATCCCCTCCCTGGCCCTGCTGGCTCTGCTTCTCTCGATGCAGCCCAGGACCAACAGCTCCTGATGGCAGAGTTGTTTGTTTGGGGTTTGGTTTTTTGTTTGTTTGGTTTTTTCACAACAGATCCTGTGCATTTAGCAGAGAAAGCCAAAACAGAGTTCACTGAATCTCCCTCCAATATTTTTGCTTCATACACCCTAAGAAAAATATTTTCTTCAGCCATCAGGCATTTTGAATCACAGATGCTGAGAGTTTTAGAATAGGAAATGACAACTCTCAACAAAAACCCCAATTATTAAGTAATTTATTCACAATGACTTAAAAGCACATTCTTAAAAAGCACAATGGCAAGTCCTTTTCTGGCTCACCTGGAAGGGCCTTCTTTTTGAAGCCTCTCTAGCCCCTTTCATAGCAGCAGAAGGGTGTGCTCCTAAACCTCTTGTTCTCCTCTGTGAAGATGACGACCTCAGTTTAGGAGGAGACACTAAAACTGCACCTCCTGTTATAGTGGAGAAGATGGAAAATGCATTGTTATTACTTTAAGTAATCTAATAGATTCATTTAGAATCATAGACATAGAGGGCCAATGGCATCCTGGCCTGCATCAGGAACAGTGTGGCCAGCAGGAGCAAGGAAGTCATTCTGGCCCTGTACACTGCACTGGTTAGGCTGCATCTTGAGTCCTGTGTCCAGTTCTGGGCCTCTCAGTTTAGGAAGGAGGTTGACTTGCTGGAACATGTCCAGAGAAGGGCAACAAAGTTGGTGAGGGGTTTGGAACACAGCCCTGTGAGGAGAGGCTGAGGGAGCTGGGGTTGCTTAGCCTGGAGAAGAGAAGGCTCAGGGGAGACCTTATGGCTCTCTACAACTACCTGAAGGGAGGTTGTAGACAGGCTGAGGTTGGTCTCTTCTCCCAGGCAACCAGCACCAGAACAAGAGGACACAGTCTCAGGCTGCACCAGGGGAGGTTTAGGCTGGAGGTTAGGAGGAAGTTTTACACAGAGAGAGTGACTGGCCATTGGAATGGGCTGCCTGAGGAGGTGGTGGAGTCACCATCATTGGAGGTGTTCAGGAGGAGACTTGATGGGGTGCTTGGTGCCATGGGTTAGTTGATTAGGTGGTGTTGGATGATAGGTTGGACACGATGATCTTGAGGGTCTCTTCCAACCTGGTTTCTTCTATTCTATAGAATCAAGAAGGTTGGAAAAGACCTCAAGGATCATCAAGTCCAACCTGTCACCCAACACCTCATGACTACTAAACCATGGCACCAGGTGCCACATCCAATCCCCTCTTGAACACCTCCAGGGATGGGTCTTTTTTGTTTTATTTTTTATCTTCCTTTAGCTCCTGAACTACTGCTTTGCATTTGAAAGTCTTTTTACCAACAGCTGGGGTAGTGAGATCGTGATGAGTCCTCCGAGCTCCCCCCAGAGCTCTCAGCTTCGGAGTAGGAAGCCGGCCGCCCGCCCTCGAGGATGCAGAGGAAGAATTTGACACAGCTGCAGAGGAGTTCAGCACCAAGGCACTCTCACTGAAAAAAGAAATAATTAACCAAGAAGAGAGAGAAAAATGATTAAAGGAGTTGTGCACTGTAGCGTTTTGTTTCTAATATCACAGAGTCACAGAAGGTTAGGGGTTGGAAAGGACCTCGAAAGCTCAGCCAGTCCAAGCCCCGCTGCCAGAGCAGGAGCACCTAGAGCAGGTCACACAGGAACACATCCAGGCAGGTTTTGAGTCTCTCCAGAGAGGGAGACTCCACAGCCCCGCTGGGCAGCCTCTTCCAGGACTCTGTTGCCCTCACAGGGAAAACATTTTCCTCCTGTTTCCATGGAACTTCCTCTGCCTCAGCTTCCACCACTGCCCCTTGTGCTGGCATTGGGCATCCCCCAGCAGAGCCTGGCTCCAGCCTCTGGGCACTCACCCTGCACATCTTTAGCCAACATGACTGAGGTCACCTCTCAGGCTCCTCCTCTCCAAGCTACAGAGCCCTCAGCTCCCTCAGGCTCTCCTCATGAGGAAGATGTTCCACTCCCTTCATCATCTTTGTGGCTCTGTGCTGGATTCTTTCAAGCACTTCCCTGAGGTCCTTCTTGAACTGAGGGCCCAGAACTGGACACAATATTCCAGATGCAGCCTCACCAGGGCAGAGTAGAGGGGGAGGAGAACCTCTCTGGACCTACTAACCACAGCCCTTCTAATCCACCCCAGAACAGCACTGGCCTTCTTGGCCACAAGAGCACACACTCCTACAATGAAACCTAAGGCCGGAAAGTTAGGGCTATAAAACACCAACAGCCTACAGCTGAAACATCTGCTTGCAATAAGGAGTCCTGGATTCCAGATGTTGAGCCTCAGCTTCTGATTTCTTTATGTAAATGGATAAAACACAAACAGTCTCAAGCTGCAAAAATCAGATTCCCTCTGCCCCAATAAACATTGAATGTATTGCTTTCCAGTAGCAGAGACTCAACAGGAGGGCTGGGAAGAGTACTCACCTAGAAAAGAGTCAAACCTGGTTGCCACCTTAGAGGTGGGTATGTGGGTTTGACTCTTCTCTGTCAGTGTGGTGGAACTGAAACCAAACATCCCCCACACTCATGTAACCACTCTTGCCCTTAGGCAAATCAGCACTACCACTTCTGCCTTCTTCCTCCAGATGCATTTTGAAAGGAGCTGGTGGCATAGCCACACTATGCAAGGAACCTGGGTTTGCTTAGCCCAGTGAAGAGGAGGCTCAGGGGAGACCTTATGGCTCTCTCCAACTCCCTGAAGGGAGGTTGTAGCCAGGTGGGGGTTGGTCTCTTCTCCCAGGCAACCAGCACCAGAACAAGAGGACACAGTCTCAAGCTGTGCCACGGGAGGTTTCAGCTGGATGAGAGGAAGAAATTCTTCCCAGAGAGAGAGGTTGGCCATTGGAATGTGCTGCCCAGGGAGGTGGTGGAGTCACCATCCCTGGAGGTGTTTAAGAGGAGACTGGATGAGGCACTTGGTGCCATGGTTTAGTTGCTGAGATGGTGTTGGGCGATAGGCTGGACTTGATGATCTCTGAGGTCTTTTCCAACCTGGTTAATTCTATTCTATTCTATGCTATGCTATGCTATGCTATGCTATGCTATGCTATGCTATGCTATGCTATGCTATGCTATGCTATGCTATGCTATGCTATTCCCCCCCCAAAAAACCATTTAGTTTTACCCTTCCATTTTCTTGTCTTCATTGGCTTCCTTTGAGTAAAAAAAGCACATAAATATATACACACACCCCCCACAAAAAACCCCACACATTTAGCTTTACCCTTCTTTCTTATCTTCATTGGCATCCTTCTTATTTCCTTCTAACTGCTGAGCCACAACTGCAGCCTGCTCATCTTGGGTTCCTTCCTCTTCTGTTGCCTTTGGATTCTCCCTTTCTTCGGTGCCTTCTGGTTCACCCCAAGCTAAACGCCTTTTGACTGGAACAGTTGAGGCATCTGGTAGCTCTTTCCTCTCAGTGCTGTCCTGGTGTGGCTGTTCTCTGGAGTCAGGCTGCTGCAGCATTCTGGGGCTTGGTGCAGTCTCCTTATCAGAAACTCTAGGTAACAAAAGCAAGCAGTGTTTCATCCCACTGAAGCAGCGTTTCAAACCATCGATCTGCACAAGACAGACGTGCCTATGGACAACACAGCCATCCAGTTCAGCCTCTTGCTACCAGCACAGCTCTGGTATTAAAAAGTGGCACAGTTGATATGATGAATGGTTACATTTAGAATCAGAGAATTGTTAGGGATGGAAGGGACCTCAAGGAGCATCTGGCTCCAACCCCCTGGAGTTGGAGCAGGGACACCTCACACTACAGCAGGTTGCTCACAGCCCCATCCAGCCTGGCCTTCAAAACCTCCAGGGATGAGGCTTCCACCACCTTCCTGGGCAACCTGTGACAGTCTCTCACCATCCTCATGGGGAAGAACTTCTTCCTAACATCCAATCTGAATCTACCCACTTCTATTTTTCGTTCCATCCCCCTCAGTCCTATCACTCCCTGACACCCTCAAAAGTCCCTCCCCAGCTTTCTTGTAGCCCCCTTCAGATACTACAAGGCCATAATTAGGTCTCCTCAGAGCCTCTTCTCTAGACTGAATTTCCTCTGATATTCAGCATTTTATTCTGTTCCAAAGCTACAGAATCCCAGGCAGGAGTGATGACCTTACCCAGCAAGATCTAGTGCTCTGATGTTGTTGCTGATGCCTTCTTCTGAACTGGAATTTGAAGACACATCCCAAAGACTGTTGTTGTCAGACAGGATCTGATTGAGGTGGTACCGGGAGAAGTGAGTTCCCTCTACTCGCTGCCTGTAAGCCTTTGCTCTTTCTCGAAGCTCTTTCACCTGCACATCAACAAAGGAGGTTTCCTAAGCTCCATGGCTGCTTAAAGTTCACTAGTAGTCTATAATATTATAGCATATTTGCAGTAGCTAGTGGCAGCTAAAGGAGAAAGCCAAGTTACTCATAATGCACAGGGCCACCCACAGCACAAACATTGCATGCCGCAGGAAATGCAACGAAAGGCAAGCAAAACATAACTCAAGTGTGCATTTAGTAAGCATGGTTGAGCCATGAAGCTACAGCAAAAAGCTGTCAATTACTCATTCAGTGAGCACAAGAAGTTATGCAGCAGCCATGAATGAGTTTAGTGCTGGATGCTAGCTCTTTTCATCAGACACAGTGCTCCAAACATTGAAAGAGGAACTGAGATGCAACCAACCTCCATATACCACATGGAATTTAGGCTGTTTTGAGATGCCTAAGGAGAGGAATACAGAATTATTCTTAAATGCCTTATTTTGCTCCCAAATCATCATCATCACTCTTGTAACTGTGTTTCAGTCTGAGTAAGAAATCAGTACTAAACACCTGTCAGCGTGGCTCTATGCTGCCTCCCTGAGATCCAGCAAAAAGCTGTGAAACCAATGCATCAGCACTAGCACTGCCCCACTTTTTATCACAGTATCACTAAGGTTGGAAGAGACCTCAAAGATCATCGAGTCCAACCTGTCTCCACAGACCTCATGACTAGACCATGGCACCAAGTGCCACGTCCAATCCCCTCTTGAACACCTCCAGGGACGGTGACTCCACCACCTCCCTGGGCAGCACATTCCAATGACGAATGACTCTCTTGGTGAAGAACTTTCTCCTCACCTCCAGACTAAACCTTAACCCTCCCCTGCCACAGCTTGAGACTGTGTCCTCTTGTTCTGGTGCTGGTTACCTGGGAGAAGAGACCAACCCCCACCTGGCTACAACCTCCCTTCAGGTAGTTGCAGAGGGCAATGAGGTCACCCCTGAGCCTCCTCTTCTCCAGGCTAAGCAACCCCAGCTCCCTCAGCCTCTCCTCACAGGGCTGTGCTCCAGACCCCTCCCCAGCCTCATTGCCCTTCTCTGGACACCTTCAAGTGTCTCAATGTCCTTCTTAAACTGAGGGGCCCAGAACCCCCACCCCAAATCAACACTCCCCCCCCCAAAAAAAAAACCAACCCAAAAGGAAAGCCAAAAAAATAGGAGGGGGGAAAAAAACCCAAACAAAACAACAAAAGGTTGTTAGGGGTTGGCTGGTTGGTTGCTTGGTTGGTTGTTTTTCTTCCATCAAATATGTGATTGTCACAAGTTCAGAAGTCTGGGATTCCTGGGTTGGGCTGGTGCCAGACATCCCTGTGGACAGAATTCCCTGATTGCCAGCCCCAGGCTAGTGCCTGTAGGGGTGAAATCCTTGCATGTTATGGTTCTGTCCTCGTCCAAACCCACTGCCTCCGGCCAGGGGGCTGCTGGATGGCTGCACCGAGGGCAGGAGGGGTTGCTGGCTGGGATCAGAGAAACCTTGTCCAAAACTACTCAAGTCTTGTCCATACCCAAACTGACTATAAGGGAATTCTGGCTGAGCAGCTGGGGGTTTGCTCATGTCCTGAGTTGCCTGAGATGGTGGTGGTGGTGGGCGGAAAGCTAGTGGCGTTGCCCCTGGAGCGGCAGGTGGAGGAGGTACTCCGGGGGGGGCAAACTGGTCAGGTGGAGGAGGTGGAGCACCATAACCAAAACTAAATGGTGGAGAGGTGCCATAGCTAGCCTTGAGGAGGTAATTTAGATTTCTAAGACTTAACACACAGAAATACACCACACACCCCCCAGTGCATGCTTATGTCAAGTCACTAGGATCTATGTGCAGGTGTAATACTGTTTGAACGCTGCAAACACTGCAACTGTCTCCAGCTGCATTCCTCTTATCTCAGCCAGGAGCTGCTGGTGACATGACACTTCTTGATGGCACTGTCCAGAGGACATAATATCAAAATCATTCATAGCATCATAGGATCACTGCATCATAGAATCACAGAATAGTCTGGGCCAGAGGAACCTCCAAAGGTCATCCAGTCTGACCTCTCTGCAGTCAGCAGGGACAACCTCTGCTGGATCAGGCTGCCCAGAGCCCTGTCGAGACTCACCTTGAATATCTCCAGGGATGGGGCTCCAACTACCTCCCTGGGGAACCTGTTCCAGTGTTCTACCACCCTCATGCTAAAGAACCTCTTCCTAACATCCGATCTCAATCTGCTCTGCTCTAGCCTGAAGCCATTGCCCCTGGTCCTGTCCCTGCAGGCCTTTGCAAACAGTCTCTCTCCATCCTTCTTGTAGCCCCCTTCAGGTACTGGCAGGCTGCTATTAGGTCTCCCCAGAGCCTCCTCTTCTCCAGGCTGAACACTCTCAGCTCCCTCAGCCTGTCTTTGTAGCAGAGCTGCTCCAACCCCTTGATCATTTTTGTGGCCCATCTGGATCTGCTCCATCAGGTCTTTGTCCTTCCTATATTGAGGGCTCCAGAGCTGGATGCAGTACTCCAGCTGAGGTCTCGCCAGAGCAGAGCAAAGTGGCAGAACCACCTCTCTGGATCTGCTGCCCACACATCTTTTGATGCAGCCCAGGATGTGATTTGCCTTCTGTGCTGCAAGCTCACACTGCCTGCTCATGTCCAGCTTCTTATCCACCATCATCCCCAAGTCCTTTTCCTCAGGGCTGCTTTCTGTCCCCTCCTCCCCCAGTCTGTACTGACAGTGAGGACTGTTCCAGCCCAGGTTCAGAACCCTGCACCTGCCCTTGCTAAACTTCATGAGGTTCACCTGGGCATCACCTCTCCAGTGTGTCCAGGTCCCTCTGGATGCCATCCTGTCCCTCTGGTGTATCCACAACACCACTCAGCTCAACTCCACTGTCTGTGGCAGTGATTATTAAACAGCACAGGTCACAGTACAGATTCATTCTAGGCTAAAAGTAGTTTAGTCTTAGGGAGGAGAAAAAAAACCAAAGGAGAAGCCCTGTCTTTAGACATTGCACTGCAGAGTTCACACTGTCATTTTTATGGCTAAACTATTTCAACACTCACATTGCCTTGTGTCCTTCAGTCCCTTCACCCAAGCCCAATTAAAGTGCAGGAAGAAAAAAGCAACAGCAAAACTTCTGTGTTTAATTGGTCAAAAATAACTCTGTGATATTGTTGTTGTGCAAATTCTGGCTCACTAAGAAAAATGATTCACAGGAAGCAAGCAGTTTGACAAAGAGCAGCAAAGTAGTGCTGACACCTCCTCTGGCAATATTTGTAAAGCCTTTATTTATTCTTCTTTTATGCTAGACTTCCTGCATCAATCTTCCTGCAAGGAACACAGTGAAGTGGCCCAAGTTCCACTAAACCCACTAAAAGTGACTGAATGCAGCAGTTGGAAATCCACTTAGGGCTAACATCCCACCTTTTGACCCACTAAACTTCCAGAGAACAGCTCATTAAACACATGTGCTTGGCATTTTAAGAAGAGAGTTTGAAGTCTGAGGTGATCTATTGGATTATTCCCTCTAAAGAGAAGAATTAAAAATTAATTATGATAGCCACAACAGAAAAACTGTAAATCCAGAGCAGCAGGACACTGCAGGGGGAGGAAAACTACTATGTCTCCAGCCAGCTGTGAAGAAGCACAAAGGACAACCCTGGCCTTCAGTCACTCAGAGGGAGCATTATCTCAGCAGGACACAGGCCCCAGAGAGTCCTACTGTGATTATGAACTGCTCACATTCATTTTTCAAAGGCCAAACTCAAAGAGAATTTTTAGTCAACCTGCTGAAAAGCAATCCTTTGTATCTGGAGTAGCAGTCTGGGAGTAATCACTACAGCTAAGCTCACACCAGGATTCTGTTGCAGTCTTCTGCCTGTTTGGTCTCAGACCTTCAGAAAGTCTGCTTTGGACTCACATGTGCATTGCCAACTAAGGGAGAAAGTTCTGAAGGCACCTTCAGCAAGGATGAGTCTCAAGAAGCTATCAGAAGCAGGGTTAGATACAGCTTTGAAGGACAGAATGGATTGGAAGGGACCTCAAGGATCATCCAGTTCCAACCCCCCTGCCATGGGCAGGGACACCTCACACTACAGCAGGTTGCTCACAGCCACATCCAGCCTGGCCTTAAAAACTTCAAGGGATCACAGGATGTCAAGGGTTGGAAGGGACAAACCCCCCTGCCAGAGCAGGACCAGAGAATCCAGCACAGGTCACACAGAAACACATTCAGACAGGGATGGAAAGGCTCCAGAGAAGGAGACTCCACAACCTCTCTGGGCAGCCTGCTCCAGGGCTCTGGGACCCTTACAGTGAAGACGTTCTTCCTCATGTTGAGGTGGAACCTCCTGTGCTGGAGTTTCCATCCATTGCCCCTTGTCCTACCACAGGGCACAGTGAGCAGAGGCTGTCCCTGTCCCTTCCTTCCTGACCCCCAGCCCTCAGATATTGATAGACATTGATCAGATCCCCTCTCAGTCTTCTCCTCTCCAGACTAAACAACCCCAGGGCTCTCAGCCTGTCCTCAGAAGGCAGTGCTGCATCATCCCTGTAGCCCTCAATGTCTCTGTATATTCACCTTTGGGAGCTGGAGTCATTAGCATTACAATCTCAAAACTGTATCTCATAAACATCACAATTCAAAGGTGTTCTGCATCTAAAAATCAAAATCCAAAGCATATTCAGGCTTCAGATTTCTTTCAGAATACTCACCTGGTTGAGACCTTTACTCCTGATCCGAGACCAAGCTCCATCTTTGTACAAATACTGGGCTGGAGACAAAAATTTTGACCTATATTCAGTGCTCATCTTCCTAAGAAATCAAGAATGAGGAGAGGGGGGTGGAAAAAAGACAGAACAAGCAGTTTGAAAGTTGTATCCACAGTGAGAAGGATATTTGCACCTAAGTATCAGGGCTGAGATGTAAAAAATGCACACTTTGAAACACAACTCATCCATACCAGCCCAGCCCAGCCAGGAAAGCTGTGAAAAAGCTTAATCACAGCTGGTGGCTCTTCCAGCAGTTAATTCTGTTGGTTTTTCCTCACGACCCTTCTGCCGGAAGCCTTTCCCCTGACAGCCAAATCAGCAGAGTGTAATACACACAGAAGCCTTAATTGTTTCAATGCAAAGGGCAGCATCTTGGTCTAAGTCACTGATACAGGCTGGGCAGGGACTGGCTTGAGAGCAGCCCTGAAGAAAAGGACTCGGGGGTGCTGGGGGAGGAGAAGCTCAACAGGAGCCAGCAGTGAGCACTTGCAGCCCAGAGAGCCAACCAGAGCCTGGGCTGCAGCAAGAGAAGCAGAGCCAGCAGGGCCAGGGAGGGGATTCTCCCCCTCTGCTCCACTCTGGTGAGTCCACACCTGGAGCACTGTGTGCAGTTCTGGAGCCTCTATCACAGGAAGGATCTGGAGGTGCTGGAAGGTGTTCAGAGCAGGGCGACGAGGATGAGCAGAGGGCTGGAGCTGCTCTGCTATGAGGACAGACTGAGGGAGTTGGGGCTGTTCAGTCTGGAGAAAAGAAGGCTCTGAGGAGACCTAATTGTGGCCTTCCAGTATCTGAAGGGGGCTACAAGAAAGCTGGGGAGGGACTTTTTAGGTTGTCAAGGAGTGACAGGACTGGGAGGAATGGAGCAAAACTACAAGTGGGTAGATTCAGATTGGATGTCAGGAAGAAGTTCTTCCCCATGAGGGAGGTGAGAGCCTGGCACAGGTTGCCCAGGGAGGTGGTGGAAGCCTCATCCCCGGAAGGTTTTAAAGCCAGGCTGGATGTGGCTGTGAGCAACCTGCTGTAGTGTGAGGTGCCCCTGCCCATGGCAGGGGGGTTGGAGCTAGATGCTCCTTGAGGTCCCTTCCAACCCTAACAATTCTATGATTCTATGATTATGATTCTATGATTTACCCATTAGCATTCCTGTAGCTTGCCACTGGCATAGGACACAGCTTCAGATTCCTTGACTTGAAAGAAATTCAAGGAGAGGTTGGGTGTCTATGTACTAGATAGGTAAACATACCATAATAGTTTGATTCTCCCTTTCCTTTGCTTTGTGGTTCTACTTTGCAGCTTGTGCAACTCCTAAAAGAAAGCTAGAAATATTTAGGAGCAGTTTAACTGTCTTCCTCTCAGAATCATGGGCTTCTATCTTAGGCACAGAGGCCAACCCTGACAATTCTGTGATTCTATGAAGGTGTATTAAAAAAACCACAAGAGCCTGGTTTGGCACTAGTGTGTCTGAGACATTTCCTCCTATGACCTCCATTCTTAAGGCACTCTGCACATGGGTGGGGTGAACTGTTTGGGTTAGAAACATCTGACTACCAGAACAATGGTCACTATAATTCATCTAACTATGTCCTGCTTGCTTTGATCTTCCAAAGGCCTCAGCAGTTCAAAAGATGGGTTCCTTTTTTCCTTCTGCCACACTTAAACACACACACACAGAGAAAAATTAACACCATGTAACCTGTAGAAGGCAATAAGCAATATTCCCAATTCCTCTAGCACTCAACTGTGGATTTAGCAGCTTTGGTTTTAATTCTGCTTTGTTATATAAGTACATTCATTGCTGGGTGGAAAAGCTGTCTTTTTCACTTCAGAAACAGATCATAAAAGCCTTAAGTCAGAGGTAAATGCACTGTGTAAAGAGGAAAATACCAAGGTAAAAAACACAACAAAGAAACCCACCTTTCTACTCAAAATTTCTTTCCATATCTCCCTTTCTTTGAAGCTAACAGAATTCCTTCTGGTTTGGTTGCAAAGGTAATGGGCTAGCTAAAAACCCCACATCACTGCTGTGCCTTGATCCCAGTCACTGTGCTGCAAAACCAAGGCAGGCAATGCAGCTTGCATACAGAGTGACAGGCCTGTCTGAATATTAAGAGCTTCCACATTTTGACAGCAATTTGCCCCATCACTGGTTTGGAAACTTCTGTCTTGTGCTGCCACACTGAAGGCCTGAGAGGCAAAAATTGGTCCTTAAATGGGTGAGTCATAGCAAATGATGAAGACTTTTACACACCACTCCTGACAAAAATGAACTACAAACTACTCTGTCAAAGAGCTATGAAAAATCCAAGTTTCCACTACAGTAACTACCCACTCACTCTCTCATAAAGCAATTTTTATTCCCCAGAATTTGGGGTAATTACTTCATAATTACCACCTCCCAACACCCAACAGCATTCAGACCTAGCTAAACCTCTTCTCCTATCTTTAATGTAGTGCCTTAAAACTGCAAGTCATGGGAATGAAAGCAATCACTGGGACATACAAAGACAGCAGGGCTTAATTCATTTATGCACTTTAAAACCTTCATCCTTTGGGGGTTTTGATTTTTCTTGGCACATCTCAGATGTGTAGACATGAAAATATGAGCTCAGATCCTGCAGCACAGGTGACAGGAGAATAAAAACCATTTTGATAGCACTCAGTGGCATGCAACTTCATTCCATGCTGATCAGACTACCCTAAAGGGGACAGATTTCTTTACTTCCCTTTACCTCTTATTTGCTTTTGGTAGTCTGAGACAGAAGGTAAAGAGGACACAGTCTCAAGCTGTGCCAGGGGAGGTTTAGGCTGGAGGTGAGGGAGAAATTCTTCCCAGCAAGAGAGATTGGCCATTGGGATGTGCTGCCCAGGCAGGTGGTGGAGTCACCATCACTGCAGGTGTTTAGGAAGAGCCTGGATGAGGCACTCAGTGCCATGGTTTAGTTGATGAGATGGTGTTGGGTAATAGGCTGGACTGGATGATCTCAAAGGTCTTTTCCAGCCTGGTTAATTCTGTATTCTGCCATACAGACCAGAAAAAGCAGACATCAAGTACAATCACCACAGCTGTAAGGCACAGAGCAAGGACAGGAGAGCAGCTTGAAAGGTGATTACACCATTTTCACTTGCTGAAATCTTAGCAGCAGCACTGCATCCACTGCATTTCATTCATGCTGAATTTATGAATGATATTATTACTGCACCAGAGGCTGAACTGCACAAGTGTGGCTACAAAGCTTCCACTTTGGCTGCCCAGAGGAGGGGATGGAAATGAACACCAGGTTTAGACATACCCACAGGTAGCTCGAACCCTGCAAGGGGGCATGGCATGGTTTGCACCACTCAGGCTGCTGTACACCTACTCACTAGGCTAGGTTTTCCTATTTCATACATACCCATGACTCCTATGTAAAGAGAGGGGCTTTGGGCTGCTATGTTGCTTAGTTTTTTGTTTAGGCTGTTTGTGTTCTGACTTCCCTTGTTTTGCTGCATCTTCTGCTGGCTTTTGAATCGGCTCTTCCCTCTTACTCTAAGGCAAAGATAGTTTTAAAAATACCACATTAGCTGACAGTCTGGAAAGCTCCCACACCCCTCCTGACAACAAGCTGTTTGCAAGGAGTTCACTCCATTGTCACGTTTAGCTGGTTTGCATCTTTAAGACACCCCAAGAACCACGTTCCTTTGTTAACGCAGCAAGAAACCAGCCAGATGCCAGAGCTGAGACTCTTGAGTGCAACCCTGAGTGAGTCAGGTGACCCATTTTGTATGCTTCTCAAAATTCATGGAACATGGAACACAGAAATCAAACACCAGGTGTGCATTCTGACCCGAGCTGTGTGACACTGAACACATAGATCTCTGCCCTCAGGGGGCTGGAGCACCTCTGCTATGAGGACGGGCTGAGGGAGCTGGGCTTTTTTAGCCTGCAGAAGAGGACCCAGGGAGACCTAATACAACTTTCCTGAACCTGAAGGGGGCTACAAGAGGATGGAAACTGTTTGCAAAGGCCTGCAGTGACAGGATGAGGGGCAGTGGCTTCAGACTAGAGCAGAGCAGATTTAGATTGGATGTTAGGAACAGGGTCTTTAGCATGAGGGTGGTGGAAGACTGGAACAGGTTGCTCAGGGAGGTGGTTGAGGTCTCATGTCTGGAGATATTCAAGATGAGGCTGGACAGGGCTCTGGGCAGCCTGATCTAGTTGGGGATGTCCCTGCTGACTGCAGGGGGGCTGGACTGGATGAGCTTTGGAGGTCCCTTCCAACCCAGACCATTCTGTGATTCTATGAATGTGTGATAAATTGCAAAATGAAAAGCTCCCAGCTTTACAGTCAAGCACTAGAAAACACCTTGTAATAAACCAAAGGGAAAAAAAATCTGATTTGCTGACATTCTGCTTTATAAAGGATCAGATTGATTTGTTCTGTCTTCACAGCAAAGCTTATCTGCTGTATCTGCTGATTTTGTTGTTTGGGAGGTTTTTTTTCCTGCTTATTTTATCCTCTCAGAAATCCCAGAATTGTCAGGGTTGGAAGGGACCTCGAGGATCAGCCAGTTCCAAACCCATCTGCCATGGGCAGGGACACCTCACACTACAGCAGGTTGCCCAGAGCCACATCCAGCCTGGCCTTAAAACCTCCAGGGATGAGGCTTCCACCACCTCCCTGGGCAACCTGTGCCAGTCTCTCACCACCCTCATGGGGAACAACTTCTTCCTAACATGCAGTCTGAATCCCCCCTCTTCTAGTTTGGATCCATTCCCCCCAGTCCTATCACTACCTGACACCCTGAAAAGTCCCTCCTCAGCTTTCTTGTAGGCCTCCTTCAGATACTGGAAGTCTCATGCATGATTTCCAATGCTGCTAGAGATCTTCAAAGATTCTGTTTGAATTGTTCAAGAAAAAAGAAACATCCACAGCAAAACCCCCCCAAGCTTCATCCAAGATATTAATCAAAGATTCCACTATTAAGCAAAAAGGGGTTTAGAAACTATCAACAAAATTCCCTTCTCAAGCCTTCTGTTCCTCTATTAGCTCTCTTGGGAAAACATCACCTCATAACCTATTAAAAGAAATAAATGCTTCCTGAAACCCTCACACCTTGTAAGCTTTCTTCACATCTGTTCAAAAGAGGTAAAAAGGGGCATCAAATAGCTCATTCTCAGAGGAGATTTAATGCAGTGGGCAGGTCCCAGTTTTAAATCACAATGCCTCCAAGCCAACAATAGTCTTTAAGAACATCAAAAGTACCAATGGCTAAAGCTGAGCCACAGGTACTCCCTTTAATGTGCATTTTGGGCAGCAATGGTCCTGGTAAACACATTGTCTGACAATGGCTCTGTTTTAACAGGGAGGAGAGAGAGCTACAAGAAGAGCCTTGTATATCATAGAATCATAGAATCACTAAGGTTGGAAAGGACCTCAGAGATCATCAAGTCCAACCTATCACCCAACACCTCA
Source organism: Dryobates pubescens (assembly GCF_014839835.1). Lineage (NCBI taxonomy): Eukaryota > Metazoa > Chordata > Aves > Piciformes > Picidae > Dryobates > Dryobates pubescens. The sequence goes on from NC_071657.1 coordinate 137,070,514, forward strand.
TGACTAACTAAACCCTGGCTCCAAGTGGCACATACAATCCCCTTTTGAACACCTCCAGGGATGGGGACTCCACCATCTCCCTGGGCAGCACTTTCCAGTGGCCAATCTCTCTTGCTGGGAAGTACTTTCTCCTCACCTCCAGCCTAAACTTCCCCTGGCACAGCTTGAGACTGAGTCCTCTTGTTCTGGTGCTGGTTGCCTGGAAGAAGAGACCAACCCCCACCTGGCTACAACCTCCCTTCAGGTAGTTGTAGACAGCAATAAGGTCTCCCCTGAGCCTCCTCTTCACTGGGCTAAGCAACCCCAGCTCCCTCAGCCTCTCCTCACAGGGCTGTGCTCCAGAACCCTCCACTCTTGAACTGGGGAGCCCAGAACTGAACACAGTGCTCAAGATGAGGTCTCAGCAGGGGTCCTCTCAAGATGAGGTCTAACCATTCACTACAGAACCCGCTCCAGAAACCCCACTAAGACCATGCAGAGCTGTATAATGCTCCTTTCAGGCTTTTATAGCAAACCCACTACTGAGTCCAGTGTCATCAGCAACAGCTCTGAAGTGTAACTAACAGATTTCACAATGAACCCACATTTCTAGAAATGAACAATAAAAATATTTACTTGCTCCTGAACCAGAGATTCCTTCCCATGTGAAGCACCTCCCTCTTGTGGATCCTTAACAGGAGGAGACTCCTTGGAATTTCTCTCACGTGCAGGTTCAGAAGTAATTGCAGGAGTTTTAGGTGGAGGCATGGATTTACTTGTGTTGCTGATAACCTGGATGGGAAAGAAAGCATAAAAAGCCCACCCAAGTGCAATTTCCTTACCTCAAAAGTAGTTTTTCAGCATCAGTTAACCAATTCATGCAAATACACTCACACATGAGCAAGAAGAGGGTCACAGGAAATTCCATCTCAACAAAGATATGGAAGTGCTGAAACATGTCCAGAGAAGGGCCACAAGGATGAGCAGAGGGCTGGAGCTGCTCTGCTGTGAGGACAGACTGAGGGAGTTGGGGCTGTTCAGTCTGGAGAGGAGAAGGCTTCCAGGAGACCTAATTATGGCCTTCCAGGATCTGAAGGGGGCTACAAGAAAGCTGGGGAGGGACTTTTTTGGGTGTCAGGGAAGGATAGGACTAAGGGAAATAGAACAAAAATAGAAATGGGTAGATTCAGATTGGATGTTAGGAAGAAAGTCTTTCCAATGAGGGTGGTGAGACACTGGAACAGGCTGCCCAGGGAGGTGGTGGAAGCCACCTCCAGATTTAAGGCCAGATTGGATGGGACTCTGAGCAACCTGCTGTAGTGTGAGGTGTCCCTGCTCACGGCAGGGGGGTTGGAACTGGATGATCCTTGAGGTCCCTTCCACCCCTGACAATTCTGTAATTCTGTGATTGTTTTTTTTCATTTAATTAGGGACTTAGCTCCATGTTCCACTGTCAACAGAGCCAGCAAGTATTTCAGATGAGATTGGGTTACTCCTTTCTTCACTGCTTTGCTCTCTGTCTATCCATTTAATCCTTTATTATGAAGCAAAAAAGTGTCATTTTTTTTCCATCATTCACAACTGTGTGTTGAAAAGAGAGAGGGTAGAAGGCAAGGCAACAGACACTACTTAGGAAGCTAAAACACCTCAGCTTTTTATTGCACAGGAACACAGCTAATCAGATGGGACCAAAATGCCAGAGGGTTAGTGCAGAAGGCAGAGCTCAAGATGGGCAGTTGTAGGGGGTAAGCAATACATGGAAGGCATGGTACTGGTGGAGTCCCCATTCCTGGAGGGTCTGCAAAGCTTTGGAGATGTGGTGCTGCAGGACATGGTTTAGTGGTGACCTGGCAGTGCTGGGTTAATGGTTGGGCTTGATGATCCTAAAGGTCCCTTCCAACCCACGTTATTCTATGAGAGAAAACTTCCTTACTGTGAGGGGTATGAGACACATGCTGTACTTGTACACACAGAATCACAACATCAGTGCTAGGGGTTGGAAGGGACCTCCAGAGATTGAGTCCAACCCTCCTCCAAAACAGGACCACTTAGGGCAGGTCACATAAGAACACATCCAGGCAGGTTTTGAAGATCTCTAGACAAGGAGACTCCACAACCTCTCTGGGCAGCCTGTTCCAGTGCTCTGTAACCCTTACAGTAAAGTAAGTTCTTCCTCAAGTTGAGGTGCACATTCCTGTGCTGTAATTTCCATCCATTGCCCCTTGTCTTATCCCAGGGCACAAGTGAACAGAGCCTGTCCCTGTCCTTTCCTTCCTGACCCTCAGCCCTCAGCTATTGATAGACATTGATCAGATCCCCTCTCAGTCTTCTCCTTTCCAGACTAAACAGCCCCAGGGCTCTCTGCCTTTCCTCATCAGGCAGTGCTCCAGTTCCTTCAGCATCCTTGTAGGCCTCTGTTGGACTCTCCAAGTATATCCCTGCCCCTCTTGAACTGGAGAGCCCAGATCTGAATGCAATATTCAAGGTGGGGCCTCACCAGGGCAGAGTAGAGATAATAGATAACATAAAATCTATAAAAATGAAAGGTAGCATTCAGTAGGATCTTAGAGCTCCTAAAGTGAATTAATGCAATCAGAAGAAAATGATCCTGTTAGAAAGGATGGAATACTACCTGGGATAAGGAGAACAAGTCATTAGACCTTACTTCAGTAAAGAATCACAGGGAAACAAATCTAATTATACTGCACTGCTGTACATTGAGAGAGGGGGGGAAAAAATCACAAATCATGCAACAATATTCAAGTTTTTTGTTCCCTTGCCAGAAAAGGAAGAAAGGAAGCCTTGGAAGGTAAGCAACATTGCTGGTACATTAAAAACTCCAAAATGTCAATGAATACTTTCTTTTAAGTTACCTGTTCAGCTGCAAGTATTGGTGACTTTTCATGAGGACTCCTCCAAACAAATTGGCTTTGATATTCAGAGTTTCTGGGTAAAGTACTTAAGTGTGAAATGTTCATGTCTGCTTTTCTCTGAAGGGCTCTGTGAAGCTGACAACACAAAAAAAGGCATTTTTAACACCCATTTTTTCCCTTTCATTGTATACATTCAATGAATGCAAAGTACTTTTTTAACATCATGACCAACAAACTCAGAAAGTCACAGGATCAGAGGGTGTTAGGGGTTGGAAGGGATCTCTAGAGATCTTGGGAGTCCAACCTCCCTTGCCAGAGCAGGACCATAGAATTTAGCACAGGTCACACAGGAGCACATCCAGACAGGGCTGGAAAGGCTCCAGAGAAGGAGACTCCACAACCTCTTTGGGCAGCCTGCTCCAGTGCTCTGGGACCCTCAAAATGAAGAAGTTCTTCCTGTTGAGATGGAACCTCCTGTGCTATAGTTGACATCCATTGCCCCTTCTCCTATCCCTGGGCACAAGTGAGCAGAGGCTGTCCCTGTCCCTTCCTTCCTTTCCCCCAGCCCTCAGCTATTGATAGACATTGATCAGATCCCCTCTCAGTCTCCTCCTCTCCAGACTGAACAGCCCCAGGGCTCTCAGCCTCTCCTCATCAGGCAGTGCTGCAGTCCCTTCAGCATCCTTGCAGCCCTCTGTTGGATTCTCTCCAGCAGATCCCTGTCCTTCTTGTGCCTGGGAGCCCAGAACTGGATGCAATGTTCCAGGTGGGGCCTCACTAGGGCAGAGTAGAGGGGGAGGAGAACCTTCTTTGATCTGCTGGACACACTCTTCTTACTGCCCCCCAGGGATACGATATTATTGGCTAAATCCTTGTGTAAAACAACAGTGATGGCACACGAAGGACAAATTCCTATTGATCTAAGTGGAACAAAAATCTGGTCTCCCAAGGAATGCCCTCCCAACAGAGAAGCTCCAATGTTGACAATCCAAACACAGAACTACGAAAAGAGTTAGGCAACAGAGGCTGGTGCATGTGCATCAAACTGCTGTCTCAGGTTAGTAATCTTGATACTCATCAATTTTAAACATAAAGAAGTAACTCCCCTTACCCCATTGCCCATCTTTCCCAATTCCTTTCTTGGAGATGAAGATGGTCCATTTTGATTTAGTGGAGCTGCAGAAGTTGATCTCTTCATGTCCCTTTCTGCAAGGGCAAGAGCTGTTTCTCCTGTGGAATCTACCGAACGTGACCGAACTTTCGGGGGGAGCCTGGGTCCCTCCGGCGTCTCAGCTCTTTCCGGAATCACATCGTTGTTGCTGGGCTCTGTGTGCACCTCTGCAGCCCTGGGAGCTTCTTCAGCTTCCACTGGGTCATCCAAATCACAATCCCCTGGCCATTCAAAGGACTTTGAAATCTGTGGGTTATGGTATGGTACCCTTCTCTTGGAAATGAAGTTTGGTTCTCTTGTGATTCCTGAAACAGACACGCTAGGTTTAACCAACAGATTCTCTTCAAGGCACAGTGTCACTCTATTACAAGAGCTGATGGCCAGAAAAAAATGTGTTAGTATCTTTGAGGAAAGACATCCTATGGGCACAGCTGTGAAAGCTTGTCTTCTGTCTGCAAAGGCCCTTCCTCTTAGAACTAGAATGTTACTGTTCCCACCCTTCACAGGTCACCCAATGCCTCCATCTACACGCTCTGCACAGGTTAAGACTTCCTGTTTGGGACTCAGTTTATGCTGCATGTCAGAACCCAATTATTTTTCAGGTTTTATATAAATAGAGAAGGGCAACAAGGCTGGTGAGAGGTCTTGAGCACAAGCCCTATGAGGGGAGGCTGAGGAAGCTAGATTAGCCTAGAGAAGAGGAGGCTCAGGAGAGACCGTATTGCTCTCTACAACTCCCTGAAGGGAGGTTGTAGACAGACAGGGGTTGGGCTCTTCTCCTAGGCAACCAGCACCAGAACAAGAGGACACAGACTCAAGGTGAGGACAAAGTTCTTCACAAAAAGAGTAATTGGCCATTGGAATGGGCTGCCCAGGGAGGTGGTGGAGTCACCATCCCTGGAGGTGTTCAAAAAGGGATTGGACGTGGTACTTGCAGCCATGGTTTAGTTAGTCAGGAGGTGTTGGGTGATAGGTTGGACTTGATGATCTTTGAGGTCTTTTCCAGCCTTATTGATTCTATGAAGTGACCTGCACTAAGATTCTATGGTCCTGGACTTGATGATCTCCGGAGGTCCCTTCCAAGCCCTAACATCCTGTGATCTCGTGAAAGTTTCAGCACAGCCACAAAGAACACAGCACTTGAAAACACATTCTAAATGATAACCAGGAACAGGAACCTTTTGACTGTGTAAGAGCACACGACCTGCAAACACTACCACTTCACTGCACCCATGCACTCAGTCAAGGAAAACCTTCCCAGGTCTGCTGCTGCTCAGACACACTCTTTCCAAGCCAGGCTTGGACAGCGCTGTGCTTACCAAACTGATCCGACCGAAGTCCTGCCCACAAGGATTTCTGCTGTGGCGACGGGCTACAACACTCAGGGGCTTTCCATTTGAAGTTTCTCTTATATTCACTCAGCCCCTGCAGCAAACAGAGAGATGTCAGCCAGGTGCCTGGCACATAGCCTGCTTCTCCGCTGCTCTGGGTAACAGATCTCCATGGGGAAAAACACCAACAAGGCGGTGGCAGAATTCAGCCAAGCTGGCAGGTTGCTCTGCCTCTTCCAAAGCCAGCCCCACTGAGGAGCAAAAACCAACTTAACCAAGCTGCAGAGAACACGTGAAACAATTTCATGTCTCTTCCCCCAGGCAACCACCAATAGAACAAGAGAACACAGTCTCAAGCTGTGCCAGGGGAGGTTTAGGTTGGATGTGAGGAAGAAATTCTTCCCAGCAAGAGAGATTGGCCATTGGGATGTGCTGCCCAGGGAGGTGGTGGAGTCACCATCCCTGGAGGTGTTGAAGAAGAGACTGGATGGGGCACTTAATGCCATGGTTTAGTTGATGAGATGGTGTTGGCTGATAGGTTGGACTTGATGATCTTTGAGGTCTTTTCCAACCTGGTTAATTCTATTCTATTCTATGTGCCAAAAAGCATACCAAAAAAACCCAAACAAAAACCACCACAACCAACAAAACAAAACCAAACAAAAAACCCAAACAAAAACCACCACAACCAACAAAACCAAACAAAAAACCCCAAACAAAAACCACCACAACCAACAAAACCAAACAAAAAACCCAAACAAAAACCACCACAACCAACAAAACCAAACAAAAAACCCAAACAAAAACCACCACAACCAACAAAACCAAACAAAAAACCCAAACAAAACCCACCACAACCAACAAAACCAAACAAAAAACCCAAACAAAAACCACCACAACCAACAAAACCAAACAAAACCCACCACAACCAACAAAACCAAACAAAAAACCCAAACAAAACCCACCACAACCAACAAAACCAAACAAAAAACCCAAACAAAAACCACCACAACCAACAAAACCAACCAAAAAACCCAAACAAAACCCACCACAACCAACAAAACCAAACAAAAAACCCAAACAAAAACCACCACAACCAACAAAACCACAAAAAGCCCCAAAACAACAACAAACAACAACAACAAAATCACAGCAAAACCAACCCAAAAACCTCACCAAAAAACCCAAACAAAAAAAAAATCACTTAAAAAAAAAATCAAAAACCCAAACAGAAACCACCACAACCAACACAACAAAACCAACCCGAAACACAATAAAAAACCAAAACAAAAAATCACAATCAACAACAACCAAAGAAACCAACAAAAAACCCCAACCAAAACACACCACAATCAACACGACAAAAACAAACAAACAAAATAGACCCCAAAAAAAAAAACCCATAAGCGAACAAAAAACCCACCCCAATCTTATTTACATCTTGTGAGTGACTATCGTTTCAGGCACAAACGCATCCTGAACCCCGCGGCGCCTTCACGACGGAGCTCTTTCCGTCGCTGTTCGCCGGCGCTCCTCAGCGCAAGCGTCTCCCCCAGCGCCGCTTCGCCGCCGGCACCCCGGGAGCCGCTGCACCCCCACCCCCCCGCCCCGTCTGTGCCGGCTGCCCCGCCGCCTGCCGGGCGCGAGGCCTGCCCGCCCGCGCCGCGCGCGGCCCGCAGGGGCGCGCAGGCACACACCCCCCCACACACCCGCCCCCACGGCCGCCTGCCGCCAGCTCCGCGCAGCCTCACCCTGAACCGCACGGGCATGGCGAAGCGCGGGCGGTACGGCCACGGCCCTCAACGCCACCCTTCCTCCAGTGTCACATCCAGCAAAGCCCCAGATCGGCCCGCCCAGGCCCGCCTCGCCTGGCCTGGCCAGGCGCCTGCGCGGCGGTGGCCCAACAGGGGCGGGTAGCAGCGCGAGCCACGCCGGGCAGTCGCCGCCGCAGCTTTGCTTTGCTTTGGCTGGCTTCGCTTCACAGCGCTCCCCTCACGGGCCGTGCTGGACGCGTGGCGCCATCGCCCTCCCTCACGGCACTGCCCTCGGGGGCTCTGTGGTATTTATCCATAGGAAAAGCCGCCTCCCCTCCCTACGGCGGGATGAGGGCTTCGTGTGGCCAGGAAGGAGGACGGGGAGGCTGTGCGCCTACCGGCCTGGCAATCAGTAGTGCCGGGCGCTTGGCGCTGATCTAGGACAGAGCCAGGGGAATACTGAACGCCTAGTTAAAAAAATCAACGCGTTGGTACAAGCACGATGCTAGAGAAAGGAGAAAATGAGTCCCCTTACCGTTCTGTAGCCTGTGCAATGGCGTGCCAGCTGCCGATCCTTCTTGGCCACCTCACCCGACCTCAGCACGCAGTCAGGAGAGTCTAATCCACCCTCTTGTTCAGGTACTCCCTCAGGGCTCGCTTCCTTCACCGCCTTCCCGTCACTGACGTTCATCCCTGCTCTCCCCGGCTGTTCCAAACTGAAAAGAACCGAGAATGCGGTAATAAAGGTGGCAAAGCAGATCGACTAAACAAAAGGGCTTAGGCAATGTGTTTACACTCCTGCCCGTGGGCACTGACCCTCCCTGCCTGCAGCCTTAGTAGGGCCGGCTGCTGGTCGCGGATACCTCCCCCAGCTGCAGCGTGAGCTTCGTGAGCCAGAGCTTTCATAGAATCGTTAGGCTTGGCAGGGACCTCAAGGAGCATCTAGCTCCAACCCCCCTGCCGTGGGCAGGGGCACCTCACACTACAGCAGGTTGCTCACAGCCACATCCAGCCTGGCCTTAGAAACCTCCAGGGATGAGGCTTCTACCACCTCCCTGGGCAACCTGTGCCAGTGTCTCACCACCCTCATGGGGAAGAATTTCTTCCTAACATCCAATCTGAAGCTACCCATTTCTAGTTTTGCTCTCTTCCCCCCAGTCCCATCACTACCCATGCAGAGCTACAGGCTGGGGTCAGAGTGGCTGGAGAGCAGCCAGGTAGAGAGTGACCTGGGCGTGCTGGTCGATGGTAGGCTGAACATGAGCCTGCAGTGTGCCCAGGCAGCCAAGAGGGCCAATGGCATCCTGGCCTGCATCAGGAGCAGTGTGGCCAGCAGGAGCAGGGAGGTCATTCTGCCCCTGTACACTGCACTGGTTAGGCCGCACCTTGAGTCCTGTGTCCAGTTCCGGGCCCCTCAGTTTAGGAAGGAGGTTGACTTGCTGGAACGAGTCCAGAGAAGGGCAACAAAGTTGGTGAGGGGTTTGGAACATAAGCCCTACGAGGAGAGGCTGAGGGAGCTGGGGTTGCTTAGCCTGGAGGAGACTCAGGGGTGACCTTATTGCTCTCTACAACTACCTGAAGGGAGGTTGTAGACAGGCAGAGGTTGGTCTCTTCTCCCAGGCAGCCAACACCAGAACAAGAGGACTCAGTCTCAGGCTGCACCAGTGGAGGTTTAGGTTGGATGTTAGGAAGAAGTTCTATACAGAAAGAGTGATTGCCCACTGGAATGGGCTGCCTGGGGAGGTGGTGGAGTCACCATCATTGAAGGTGTTCAGGAGGAGACTTGATGGGGTGCTTGGAGCCATGGGTTAGTTGTTTAGGTGGGTTGGATTGGTTGGACGCGATGATCTTGAAGGTCTCTTCCAACCTGTTCTATTCTATGTATGTATTTAACTACCTGACACCCTGAAAAGTCCCTCCACAGTTTTCTTGTAGTCCCCTTCAGATATTGGAAGGCCACAAGAAAGTCTTCTCAGAGCATTCTCTTCTCCAGACTGAATAGCCCCAACTCTCTCAATCTATCCTTGTAGGAGAGGAGCTCTGATCATCCTTGTGGCCCTTCTCTGGGCACATTCCAGCTCATCCAGATCCTATGACTGCAAAGCACCCTGCCAGGCAGAGAAAGAAAATTTGGTGCCAGTCCCACTGACTTACACAAAGCTTAGATCCAGTTGGACCCTCTAAAAAAGGTGAGCAACAGTGTTTTTACTGTGGATGAGAGGAGCAAGCACCAATCATGTAATGAAAGGCTTGCAAGCAAAGTAAGTTGATCTGAAACAAAAGCGGGGGGGGGAGGAAGGAAGAAACATGCTGCACTGACAATGCTTCCAAATTTCACATATCTTTACTAATTAATTTTAAGATCAAGACAGTCATTCTGTTAGAATTTTCTTGCTCATTACATTTGAAACTGCTAGGTCCACCAAACCAAACAGTTTGCTTTGTTGTTACAGTGGTTTATTTTGCTGTGTTCCGTCAGGTCTAGTTCAGTACATCTTCTAAAGTCATATGCAAACTTGTTACAGAGTGTGAAAAGCCAGCTGGCAAGCTGCTTGCTCAAAATACAGATTCCAGACATCAGAGTATAGCCAGGAATCTCTCCTCTTTGATATATGTGGAAACCAAGCCAAACATAATTTCAGTGTGCTTCCAGGGTGTTTTCCAATTAGGCAAACTTAGTGCATTTCCAGTTGGTTTGGGGATGTCTGGACTCAGAGATGGTTTGATTCTTCAATGCAGAAACAAAATATGACACCACACCGTTCTCAAATGCAGGGTATTATATTCCTCACAAAGCCTTTCCCTTGTTCTGAGATAAATCAAAACAAATTATGCTGAAACAATGGAACCCACGTTCCTCTGTATGCACTGACTGATTTAAGTTACATTTTAAATCTTGTAGCTAAGATAGGAAGAGCTGATTGTGGAGGAAGCCCTTCAGTAAATATGTCAGTCACTGACGTGCTAGGATCTTTATCTCATGCTCTTTATGGCTGCTGGCATGCAGTAGCTCCTTCAAACACAATGTATACACATCACTCACCACACACTAATTCAAAGCAATGTGATGTAAGAATGCTAAAACTCTTGGACTGCTAACAATATTTTCATATAAGTGCTGAAATCATAAAGGTAGAGCCATGTGTAGAAACAGTTACAGTGCACTCACAAACCCATGGTCTGGAAAAGAAGGAAAAGATTGCTTGCAGTTTTATGGCACATAAACTGTCTGGGACTGGTGTAAATGTGCATCCCTCAGTAGCTGGTCTGTAGGACTTGTTGGAGCCCATTGTTGAAGAAAAATAAGCACTTGAAGCCTGAGTTGCTGCATAACACATTTAAATAGCTTTGAGTTCAAGCCACTTGACATTGCTGTAACGCTTGAGAGGTTCACCATTTTTGTGCTTTATTTCCTATGAAGCAAATATATGTGTTTTATTTTGCCTTGCTGATGCTCACAGCAGATTTAGATCTTCTTGTTGCCGTTCTTCAAATGAATCAACAGATGTGATTGCTCTTGCTCAACCACACATGAAAATGGTTTTCCATTTTTCTCTGTGTGTAGTTTCAAGTACCCAGTTTGTGACCCTTACATTTTTCTTTTTGCATTGTTTCTTTGCCTTTTAGCTTCACTGCATCTTTCTGCATATCCAGACCCTTATCTTTGGCCTTCTCTGTCTCTTGATCCCAGGCCTCTTGAGTCTTCCTCTGGGGACAGGCTGTGAGAGTTGGGGTGCTAAGCCTGAAGAGAAGGCTATGGGGAGGCCTTATAGCAGCCATCCAGCACCTGAAGGGAGCCTGCAAGAGAGCTGGGGAGGGACTTTCTACAAGGGCTTGTAATGACAGGATGAGGAGGAGTGGCTTTAAGGTGGAAGAGGGTAGATTTAGACTAGGACACAGTCTCAAGCTGAGCCAGGGGAAGTTTAGGCTCAAGGTAAGGAGAAAGTTCTTCACTGAGGGAGTTGTTAGCCATTGGAATGTGCTGCCCAGGGAGGTGGTGGAGTTGCCATCTCTGGAGGTGTTCAGGAGGGGATTGGACATGGCACTTGGTGCCATGGTCTAGTAGGCATGAGGTCTTGGGTGACACGTTGGACTTGATGATCTTTGAGGTCTTTTCCAACCTTGTTGATTCTACGATTCTATGATAGATATTAGGAAGCAATTCTTTATAGTAAGGGTGGTGAGATACTGAAACAGGTTGCTCAGGGAAGCTGTGGATACTTCCTCCCTGAAAGTGTTCAAGGACAGGGTGGACGGAGTGTTGAGCAACCTGGTGTAGTAGAAGGTGTCCCTGCCCATGGCAGGAGGGTTGGAACTAGATGATCTTTAAGGTCTCTTCCAACCCAAACCATTCTATCATAGCTAGATTTTTCCTGAGCACCTTTCACTTCAGCCTGTGAATAGCTAACTATTACATCTAACTAAAAGAGGAACTTCCTATGGCCTGTTTCTCACACTGCTTATAAACTTGGATACCACAGGCAACCCTGCCTCTAAGAGTCAGTAACCTGAAGTCTCTTTCTTTTCTTTTGCCTCAACATTGATGGTATCTCCTGCCAAAACTCAAAGCACAACTGTATCAGCAATCCTCCCTCCAGCCAAAGGCGGCTAGACACAGCTTGCCATGGAACCTGTCAGCTCCACTCTACGTGTCAGCCTGAGGGAATCAAACGAGAGCAATGAAACATATTTTCTACCTCCAGAGTCTGTAGCCTCTGGCACTTACTAATACAGGAGAAAGGGAGGAGCAGTAGCACAGCTGGCCTGGCTCAGGTCCTCTGGTTTTAGTCCTAATCCCAAATGTTTCTCATGCAGGCTTGTTCCATCTGATTTTACAACTCATTTTAAAACTGCAGTGTTAAATCTACTTTCATTTAGTACTCAATTCAATCCCTTTTTTCAAGTGGCAGAGCTCATCCAGCAGGCATTAAAGGGCAGCATTTTGTTGCTTACAAGGGATCTGGATTTGAAGATATCCTGGCTTCATGCCTCAGTAATGGTTCTTGACCTTGGCAAAAGCTTTGAATGTTATCATCTTAAACTAGTCTGTCCCTCTGATACCATTTCATTCTGAATTGCAGAGGAGCCTGTTTAGTACATCTCTCTAAGCGTGAAAAAGGTCATAAAATGAACATGATGTGGACAGACAGGTCTGACTATCAGCCCAGCATTCACTTATTTTGTGCATTACACTCAATCTCTTAGGGAAAAACGCTGTCAAAAGTGACTGCTGCCTTTGAGAACTTGTCTTTTGCTTACTCAAGACCAGACACAGAAGAGATTTCCATAACCAGACAAGAAACAACAGGTTCAAGCTTGAACATAGAAGACAGAGCACTAGAACAGGCTGCCCAGAGAGGCTGTGGAGTTTCCTTCTCTGGAGACTTTCCAAACCCACCTGGATGCATTCCTGTGTGGACTACCCTTGGTGACCCTGCTTTTGGCAGGGGGGCTGGACTCAATGATCTGTGGAGGGCCCTTCCAACCTCTAATGTGCTGTGATACTGTGATAACCAAGGGCTGCTAGCATCCATGGCAATCCAGGATAATCTTCAAACTCCAAGGTGTCTGAGATCAGACCACCTTTGAAATCAGCACACTTGACCTTTCTGCCATTCCTTCTTCTCTGAAGTGAGAATAATGTGAGATTCCTAACCAAAGTTTGATACCTGCTAATCATGACCTTATTTTGATTATAAAAGCACAAGTTTTTTTTTTAAACTTATAGAAGAGAATAAGGTATTTCAAATGTGTGAGGCTGATGAAAGGGTGCCAGTGGCTAACATAGAATCATAGAATTGCCAGGGTTGGAAGGGATCATCTAGTTCCAACCCCCCCTGCCATGGGCAGGGACACCTCACACTAGATCAGGTTGCTCACAGCCACATCCAGCCTGGCCTTCAAAACCTCCAGGGATGAGGCTTCCACCACCTCCCTGGGCAACCTGTGCCAGTCTCTCACCACCCTCATGGGGAAGAACTTCTTCCTCACATCCAGTCTGAATCTACCCATTTCTAGTTTTTTTCCATTCCCCCCAGTCCTATCACTCCCTGACACCCTAAAAAGTCCCTTCCTATCATCATTTCTTAGAGGAAAAAGGAAAGCAGGAGAGCATGTGTCATTTTGATGTCATTTTGATCTAATGCTTGCCAGGGGAGCACCGTGAAACCACAGCTGCTCATCCCCTTTAGCATACACCCAACTTGTAGCTGTGACCAGCAGTGATCTCACTTTCTGTAGGAAGCGCAGGGCGTTGCTCTGTGTGCTTGCAGGGCTGCACACACTCAGTCATTACCAGCATGCATGACTCTTCCTCATGTAGAAATCATCTCCTTTCTGTTTTAAAAGCTACATAAGATTTACACAGTGAAGAAGCAAAATTGTGCAATGCCAGCATAAATAATCTGCTATGACAGCCCCTCGGGGAGTAACTCCTGTTGGCAGGATGTGTGTAATCCCAGGATGGTCTGATGCATTGGTAACTGCACCATAACAATGGAAACATGAGCTTGGCCCCAGACAGCTCAGGGCTGGAGTGGGCAGGCTCAGCTGTGTCAGCAAGGTAATGCAGTTCAACGTCAAAAGGCAAGGCAGAGAGGCTAAGAGTCGTTGTGGAGGGCCATCTGCTAGGCAGCCAAAGCTCTCTGGGGTGTGTGTATTAAGAAAAGGGTTTGTAAAAGATAGGCTGAGCTTTCTGATAAATGAAACCTTTCCATCTCTTTCTTTGCTCTGTCTGCCATCTGTAACAATAATCTGCTCTCACACCCTTGGTGCTACTTAGATAAGGACAGTAGAAATCACACTTCCATGATGCTGACTCATAGAATCATGGAATTGTCAGGGTTGGAAGGGACCTCCAGAATCATCTAGATCCAACCCTGCTGACATGGGCAAGGACCCCTCACACTAGATCAGATTGCTCAGAGCCATATCCAGCCTGCATGACTCTTAGCCATTTAGAAGGCTCATTAAAGGAGTGGGAATTGGCCACGCTGATCAAAGGAGATTGAACTTTACCTTTTGGAATCCAAAAGGAGCACAGAAAGAGAGATTGGCCATTGGAATGTGCTGCCTAGGGAGGTGGTGGAGTCACCATCCCTGGAGGTGTTTAAGAGGGGACTGGCTGAGGCACTTGGTGCCATGGTTTAGTTGATTAGATGATGCTGGGTGATAGGTTGGACTGGATGATCTCAAAGGTCTTTTCCAACCTGTTTTATTCTATTCTATTCTATTCTATTCTATTCTATTCTATTCTATTCTATTCTATTCAAATATGAACCCCTTTCCACCTTTCCCTGGTGCTCCTGGCAGGAGGTGGACAGACCGGAATCTGTTTCAACAGTCCTGTAGCACAGTTCCAACAAGTTCAGGTTTTGAATGTCTGGGTCAACATAGTTCATCTGGTAAGACTGTGGAAAAGGAACATCTAAAAATTGTTGGGTTTAAATAGTGATCAGTCAGTGTAATATGCCACAGTGGCTGTCATCCATGCTGATAGATGGACCTTATCTGTTATCTGTGGGGGGAAAAAGGTCATCATACAATAGAATTGTGTTTTGGGGGGGGGGGGGGGGGAAGTATGTAAACCCACTGTGTTTTCTGGTTACAGATATTGCAAAAGTCATTATTAATAGCTTGAAATACACCTTATCAGTAGCTGTAGCAGTGTTGAGTACAGATTGGGATGGGGACAATACACTCAAAGGCAAAAAAGCTTCAGCACCCAGCTGCAGGTAAAGCCATTAGTAGCTTCTGCATAGATCAAATATTCCCCCTCATTATGAGGAACTCACTTGCTGTAGATAGCAGGGGTACCTTGCTCCAGACAGATAGTTGTTACTCCCTTTCTCCCTTACTGGTGCCATTTGGAGAAGAAGTTGCATATTCCTCTGTAGTATCCATTTCTTGGAGCACTGCAGCAGTAATTCTCTGATGCCCAGAATTATTGTTATGAAGTGGCAGCAGTTCTCAGGATCCTGAGTGCTGTCAACTCTTTTATCTGCCATTTTATCCAGTAACCCTCCAATAAGGCAGTGCAGAAGTCCTTGTTCTTATTTTCATGTTTGGTTAAGCAGAATTATCAGCAGATGGCAAGCTTTCACTGGTGCAGCTTGATCAGATACCTGTACTAAACACACACCCTTCTCACCCTTCTTCAATGGATGCCTTTTCCCTACTGACTTCTGCTAACCCACAGGATTAAGAATAATGCTCCAGCAGTTGTATACACAAAACTACATCTACAAACAGACTACAAAAATGGTTAGATACTACTGTGCTAGCTACACTGTGGCTAGGAAAATAGATTTGATGTACACAATTACTCGACTGGCTCCGGTGCCTTCTAATAAGGTGATTTGAAAGTATTGATTAGAGTAGTGTAGTGTAGAGTAGTTCCCAAATTGTGTTCATGCATTCTCCTCAAGTATGTATTTGCAGCCAGATATAGGACCTGCTGTCACTATCAGTGGCCACCAGCACTGCTGCCACCAGTGTCCCTGCCAGTGATGGCTCCTGGCTTTGAAAGTCTGTGAAAGTCAAATTTAGCAGCCCCTCAGAGTGCCAGTGAGTGCAGGATGTCTGAATGAGCCCTGCTCTAGCTGCCCTCAGTGGGCAGCCAAACACAGAGTTGCAAGTAGTCAGGATCAACAAAGTCCTGGGCTGCCACCAGCCTGAATAGCTCCTTGGTCTCTTGGTGTTTGTCTGCGTTAGGTACACACAGCAGCTCCGGCAGGGGCGTTGCACTTGAAGATCTCCAGAGGTTCCTTCCAACCCCTAACATCCTGTGAGCCTGTGATCCTGTGTGTGAACTGACACTTAGATGGGAACCAAGCACCATGGCCTCAGCTGGAGGCAGCTCCCCAGAGACAGGAATGGGTCCCAACTGCAGCCTCCCTGCGACACTACCTGGGGGCCTGTCCCTTGGCTGCAGTGGCTCTGCATTGTCCCCCAAGCCCTGGCAGCCAGACCTGCCTGTTGGGGGCTGCTCACAGGGCCTTTGCAAAATGGGCCCTGTGGGCCTTTCTGTGTTTACAGCTGGTCTGCACAAATGTGTGGTGCTTTCTACTGTTTTCTTTCAATCTGTCACAAAATGTAGAGCTCCCAATATTGCTGGAGAGGAAAATGCCACCCAGCCAGCAATCTGGTCCTTATCACAGCTGCTCAGTCTCAGTGCCCAAAAGTCAAGTTTCAATCAATTTAGTCTTGGATGCTTTTTCAATTTCAGATAAAGCAGAGCCTTCAGCACTTAAAAGCTTTTAGAAAAATAAATGCAAGGAAATATGATCCATTGGATTGGTATCAAAATACCCAGTTGGCAGTGGTACACTTCCAAAGATAATTTCATTAGGGATTTTTCTTTCCATGACAGCACCTGGAACAAAATCCTCTCATTTCCTTCTCATAAGTAGCTCTCACTGAAATCAGTGGAGCCACCTCACAGGTGCAGTTTGCTGAAGGTATCTGTTTTCTTTCCACAGAACTACTTTGCAGGCCAGATTTAGACAGAGGATCATTGGCTGATTGTCTCTGCTATGAGATCTAAAAACTATTATGTATTAGAACCTTTTGTGTTTCATTCAGTGGCTTGAACTTGAGCTGTGTAAGAGGTGGCTTGATGTCATTAATGAGACCAGTCTGTAGTTCACAGAATCACAGAAAGATTCAGTTTGGAAGAGGCCCTCAGGATCACCAAGACCAACCCAGAACCTTACTCTACAAGGCTCACTCCTAAACTATAGCCCCAAGCACCACATCCAAACCACCCTGAAACACATCCAGGCTTGGGGAGTCAATCATTCCAATGCCTGACCACTCTTGCCCTCAAAAATGCTAATGTCCAGTCTAAACCAACCCAGTGGCAGCTTGAGATCATTCCCTCTTGTTCTAAATTGTGAATTCTTTTTCTCAGGTAAACAGTCTCAAGTAAAATCTGAATAAATTTTGTAGTGTTTTGATCTGAAATCTGGAATGGCAGCAAAAGGTCATGGGATCAAAATGTGTCTCCCCATCTGCAGCTGTGCTGGGTCTTGCCATCATCAGTTGGAGTGAGCTGTCAAAACCCAGCCCTCAATTACAATACCCAATGAAGAGTGAAGTTGTAACTCTCATAGCCAGAAGTCCTGCTGACATAGGGAACAACTCCTGTTGACCTCAAGAGGAGATCCTGCTCTGAAGACAGGGATGGTGAAAGCATTCATGTGATAGTGAGTTAAAACCAACAGTCATGGTACTTGACTCTTTTTAAAGCTTAGTTCAGGCAAGTGTTCCACCAGTTCTGCTAACATAATCAAGCTCAAAAGCTCTCAGCAGAACAAAGCAGTTCTTCATCCCCACCAGGATGTAGAGAAAGGGAAGAAACCCAGTGAGTAGTAAGCAGATTTTTCACAGAATCACAGAATATTAGGAGTTTAAAGGGACCTCCAGAGATATCAAGTCCAACCCCCCTGCCAAAGCAGTGTCACCCAGGGCAAGCCACACAGGAATGCAACCAGGAGAGGTTTCATAGTCTCCGGAGAAAGAAACTCAGCAGCCTCCCTCTGGGCAGCCTGTTCCAGTGCTCTGTCACCAGCTCTGAATATCAATTTTAAAATGGAAGTGTGTAGGGGAAAAAACTTGCTTAGGCTGGCTTCTGCTGGGAGTTTCCATTTGGATTTGCACATATGAAGAAGTGGGGTTAACATTAACCCATTGGCCAATGCTTCCCTGGCTGCAGTCTCCCGTGCAGCAGCATGGTAATGACTTAGCATGACTTATTCACACCCACTTAACAAGTAAATGCTGAGTTCTACACATTGGCCACAACAACCCCATGCAGTGCTACAGGCTGGGGACAGAGTGGTTGGAGAGCAGCCAGGCAACCAGCCTGCTCCAAAATTTATTTGAGAGTTAATATTTGTTTGGGGTTGTGTTTTTTTTTCTGCTCCCTCCCAGCCACAGTCATCCTCAAACAAACAATTTAATGTTAAAGATGGTACGTTGGTTTCTGTCCTAACATGCTGCATCTGTCCTAACTTTCACAGGGAACTCTAATGCAGCAGCATTTCCAAGGGATTTTCCTCCTAATCTTTTTACAGCTGCACTTGCTTCGCCCCTGACACTCATCAAACACTGAGGGCATGGTATGAAGACATATTCAAGAAGACTTCATTTCTCACATTTCTTCTGTCTAGCCAATATTTAATCCTGAACAAACAATACTTTTCTAATCCATCTTTAACATTCCTTGAGGACCATGGCTCATCTCTAAAACAGTTGTCTCGTGTTTTGAATTGGGTTATTTAAGAAGCACTGATAAAATGCCTAAGAGGTCTTTATTGCCACAATAGCACTTCTGTTAGGCTCAGAAGTTTCATCTGCTTCTTGGGCACAGAGGAGACCTTATTGCTGTCTACAATTACCTGAAGGGAGGTTGTAGCCAGGTGGGGGTTGGTCTCTTCTCCCAGGCAAGCAGCACCAGAACAAGAGGACACAGTCTCAAGCTGTGCCAGGGGAAGTTTAGGCTGGAGGTGAGGAAGAAATTCTTCCCAGAAAGAGAGATTTGCCATTGGGATGTGCTGCCCAGGGAGGTGGTAGAGTCACCATCACTGGAGGTGTTTAAGAAGAGACTGGATGAGGCACTTGGTGACATGGTTTAGTTGATTAGATGGTGTTGAATGATAGATTAGACTCTTGATCTCAAAGAACTTTTCCAACCTGGTCTGGTCTATTCTATTCTATTCTATTCTATTCTATTCTATTCTATTCTATTCTATTCTATTCCATTCCATTCCATTCCATTCCATTCCATTCCATTCCATTCCATTCCATTCCAAGTGGGCACTTTGGCTAATCCCAGTGGCAGAAGGCTTACTGGAGGAAGGGTGTGTGGCAGAAAAGGAGACCAGGGGCCACCCATCACAGAGAGCAGGACCAGCTACTGAGGTGCTGGAATGAAGCTTATGTATTACATACAAGAGCTTTGGTCACCAGTTTCTGTCAGAAGAACTCCTAGGGATCCCAGTATCAATTTAAAGGTTACCAGAAAAGAGTGGCAGAAGTACCACATTTTTTCCTGTGCTCCTGGGGAGTGACTTGTGAAGCAGCTCAGGCTTTCAGCTCACTTCCTACCTCCTCACCAGGACAAGACAAATCTTTGACAATGCAGGGTTTGTGGTGTGACAATTCCTCTGAGGTCAGAGCGCCTGAGTCCATTAAACTGTGCACCAATGCACAATAGTAGTTTGTTTGGGTTTTTTCCACTGCAATCTATTCATTAAAACTGCAGTCTGTTCTGTGGCTTGCTCAGTGCAGAAAGATTGCAGTCAAATATTTCTTCTGTTATGTTTTGGTCAATAAATCTGCAGGTCCAGTTAATTCCTGGTCTAACTCCAATGCTGCAGTGTGGATAGAGGTTCTCTTTTATTGTGATTTTTTTTCCTCTCTCCCTGCATTCAATTGTTCAGTCAAAAAGATGAGGAATCTTCAAAAGGCATTTGCTTAAGCAGGGCTGAAAATGTCATTGAACAAAGACAAATAGAAGAATTTTAATGCCAAATTTATTGCAGCTTTGCTGACAACTGGTTGTTAAGTCAATCCATTCCAGGTTAGGCTTAGGCAATAATCACAAGTCAAAGTGAAATACTAAATCAGTTAAACAAAGCTATCTAGAAGCATTCAGTTTTACAGGGATGCCTTTCAGGGCTTCCAGGCAATGCATAAACTGTTGCCAGCTGTATGATGACTTAGGCAGGTAACACAAGTGGCAATGAGTGAGGACTGCCTCAATGAAGCACTGCACAGGATCACAGGATGTCAGGGGTTGGAAGGGACCCAAAGAGATCTTCCAATCCAACCTCCCTGCCACAGCAGGACCATACAATCTAGCTCAGGTCACACAGGAACACATCCAGACAGGGCTGGAAAGGCTCCAGGGAAGGAGACTCCACAACCTCTCTGGGCAGCCTCTTCCAGTGCTCTGTGACCCTTACAGTAAAGAAGTTCCCCCTTGTGTTGAGGTGGAACCTCCTGTGCAGCAGCTGACGTCCATTGCTCCTTCTCCTATCCCAGGGAGCAAGTGAGCAGAGCCTGTCCCCTCCCTCCTGACCCCCAGCCCTCAGATATTTATGAACATTTATTTAATCCCCTCTTTTACAGACTAAACAGCCCCATGTCCCTCAGCCTCTTCTCACCAGGCAGTGCTCCAGTCCCCTAATCATCCTTGCAGCCCTCTGATGGACTCTCTCCAGCAGATCCCTGTCCCTCTTGAACTGGGGAGCACAAAACTGAGCACAGTACTCAAGATGAGGTCTCACTGGGGCAGAGTAGAGGAGAACCTCCCTGGTTCTGCTGGACACACTCTTCTTAATACACCCCAGGATCCCATTGGCCTTCTTGGCCACCACTTCTCTATTCTCTGTTTTATTGCTGCATTGCCTCTGGCTTCAAGCCCCAGGCAGATGCTGGCTGGAGTGGGCAGGTAAATTACAGATGTGAACTCTTGCCTTCGGCATTTCCTCTCACTGAGGTCTGGGATTTCATCTGCAGTCTTCTAATGGCTGATGTGCAGTTTGGAGGTGAAAGACAAAACTTGCCAGAGCATCTGATGGGACATTGTTCTTTGCCATTATCTGATTATTACTGTATTAAGAAGTGTCCAGCAGATTGAGGGAGGTTCTAGTCCCTGTCTCCTCTGCCCTAGTGAGGCCCCACCTGGAATATTGATGCCAGATCTGGGCTCCCCAGTTCAAGAGGGACAGGGATCTACTCAAGAGAGTCCAAGGGAGGGCTACAAAGATGATGAAGGGACTGGAGCATTGCCTGATGAGGAAAAGCTGAGAGACCTTGGGGCTGTTTAGTCTGAAGAGAAGATTGAGAGGGGATCTAATCAATGTCTATAAATAGATGAGGGCTGAGTGTCAGGAAGGAAGGGACAGGCTCTGCTGTCCTGGGATGGGACAAGAGGCAATGGATATAAACTCCAGCACAGGAGGTTCCACCTCAGCATGAGGAAAAACTTCTTTACTGTAAGGGCCACAGAGCACAGGAGATTGTGGAGTCTCCTCTGCAGAGTGTCCAGCCCCATCTGGATGTGTTCCTGTGCGACCTGTGCTGGATTCTATGGTCCTGCTCTGGCAGGGGGGATGCACTCGAAGATCTCCCTCCAGAGGTCCCTTCCAAGCCCTAACATCCGGTGGCCCTGTATTTCGTGGAGAGCTGTGCTTGCACTGTCGGCAGGGCAGCGGGGCTCGGCATGGTGGCACTGTCACCACTAGGTGGCACGAACCTGATGCAGCAGAAAAGACGTCTGAGAACCAGCTGAAACATTTCATGCTTTGCTGCACAGCTACTGCCCGGCAAGTGAAGACTGCCACAAGCACGCTAGCCATCAGCGGAGCACGCTTCAGGAAAGCACAACTGTTTGCACAACAGTCTTGTCATAGAATCGTAGAATCGTCTGGGTTGGAAGGGGCCTCAATAGGGTCATCCAGTCCAACCCCCTCTGCAGTCAGCAGGGATATCCTCAGGGACATCCTCAGGTTGCCCAGAGCCCTGTTGAGCCTCACCTTGAATACCTCCAGGCATGGAGGCCTCAGCCACCTTCCTGGGCAACCTGTTCCAGTGTTCCACCACCCTCATGGTAAAGAACCTGTTCCTGACATCCAATCTAAATCTGCTCTGCTCTAGTTTGAAGCCATTGCCCCTCATCCTGTCCATGCAGGCCTTTGCAAACAGTCTCTCTCCAGCCTTCCTATAGTCCCCTTCAGGTACTGGCAGGCTGCTATTAGGTCTCCCCAGAGCCCCCTCTTCTCCAGGCTCAACACCCCCAGATCCTTCAGCCTTGTAGCAGAGGAGCTCCAACCCCCTGATGATTTTCATGGCCATCTTCTGGACCCTCTCCATCAGGTCCATGTCCTTCCTGTATTGAGGGCTCCAGAGCTGTACACAGGTGAGGTCTCACCAGAGCAGAGTGGCAGAATCACCTCTCTGGATCTGCTGGCAGTGCATCTTTTGCTGCAGCCCAGGATGCCATTGACCTTCTGTGCTGCAAGCTCACACTGCTCCTGTCCAGCTTCTCGTCCACCATCACCCCATGTCCTTTCCCACAGGGCTGCTTTCTATCACCTCATCCCCCAGTCTGTATTGACAGTGAGAATTGTTCTGGCCTAGTCTTCTGGATAATGGGGGAACCAGGATGTGCTTGGAACAGAACCACTGTGTTGCCTATTCCCTCCAGGGAAAATGAAAACCCATTGCTACTAAGAGCTTGTTTCTGTGTTTCTGCAGCCAGGCATTTAAAGCACACACTTTTGTTTTTCCCCCTCCAATTTGGAGCTGCAGTGATGTGGACATCTAGGATAAAAATGATGCTAGTTGGCTGCCATTGCTGTCCCTTTCCCTTTGGCCATAGCCACACAGCTCACTTGGTGCAACCCTGCTTTTAGGCCTCAAGACTGTAAATCAAAGTGTCCCAGCACTGCTTCTCTTCCAGGCCAGCACTGGGCACAGGTCTGGAGAGAGCTGCTGCCATGGTGTCCTCAGAGCAGGGTCAATCTGGAAGCCACAGATAGCTCTCCATGTAGGTGTTAGAGATCATAGCATCATAGAAATGTTAGGGTTGGAAGGGACCTCAAGGATCATCTAGTTCCAAGATCTAGATCCCAAGATACTTCCAGTTAAAACAATCCTAAAGCTTTCTGTAGTGATGTGCACTCCAATGTGCTGCTGATTTTTTTGCTAATATCTAATCCATTCCATGAAGCAGCATTTGTAGATAAATGTGATAATTGATTTCTCTTCAAATACAGGGAAGCTGGCCTTGCAGTTTATGACTGTCACAGTTTTACAGGCTCATGCCAAGGAAAATTCCAGAGAAAACTGTAAAGTGTAAATTGTACTCAGCTCTGGGGAGGCCACACCTTGAGTGTTGTGTCCAGTTTTGGGCACCTCAATCCAAGAGAGATGTGGAGGTGCTGGAGCCAGGGCAGAGGAGGGCAAGGAAGCTGGGCAGGGCCTGGGGAATAAATCTGATGAAGAGCAACTGAAGGAGCTGGGGATGGTTAGTGTGAAAGAGAGGAGGCTGAGGGGAGACCTCCTGGCTCTCTACAGCTCCCTGCAAGGAGGTTGTGGAGAGGTTGGTGCTGGTCTCTGCTCCCAGGTCATTAGTGACAGAACAAGAGGGAATGGCCTCAAGCTGCCCCTGGGGAGGTTTAGACTGGACATTAGGAAAGTTTTTTTCAGGGCAAGAGTGGTCAGGGCTTGGAATGTGCTGGGCAGGGAGGTGGTGGAGTCCCCAGGCCTGGCTGTGTTTGCAGGTGGTTTGGCTGTGGTGCTTGGGGCTGTGGTTTAGGGGTGAGCCTTGCAGAGTAGGGTTCTGGGTTGGCCTTGGTGATCCTGAGGCTCTTTTCCAACCTGAGTGTTTCTGTGATAAAATTACCATTGTATGTAAAAGAAAAATAAGGATAAGGTCTGAATAATTCCACTGGCTTGCTGATAGGGATAAAAGCAGTTGCATAAACTATTCTGTCTCTTTTCCACCTCTAACTCTAGTTGCATTCCTTGTTGAGGTTAAGTACTAACAGTGGGCAGTGCTAACTGCTTTCTCTCTCTGTCCCTTGTACAGGGAGGAGGGAAGGGAAGCTATTTGTTCTCTCCTGGTTCATCCAGGGTGGGATCCTTGTGTTGTTTTCTAAATTGTAAATATATGTAAATATGTAAATATATTCATAGAATCACAGAATTGTCAGGGTTGGAAGGGACCTCAAGGAGCATCCAGTTCCAACCCCCCTGCCATGGGCAGGGACACCTCACACTACAGCAGGTTGCTCACAGCCACATCCAGCCTGGCTGCAAACACCTCCAGGGATGAGGCTTCCACCACCTCCCTGGGCAACCTGTGCCAGTCTCTCACCACCCTCATGGGGAAGAACTTCTTCCTAACATACAATCTGAATCCACCCATTTCTATTTTTGTGTCATCCCCCCCAGTCCTATCCCTCCCTGACACCCTCAAAAGTCCCTCCCCAGCTTTCTTGTAGCCCCCTTCAGACACCGGAAGGCCACAATTAGGTCTCCTTGGAGCCTTCTCATCTCCAGCCTGAACAGCCTCAACTATAGAACAGAACCAAACAGAATCATTTCAGTTGGCAAAGACCTGTAAGATCATCAGGTCCTGCTGTCAACCCACCAGCATCATACTCACTAAATCATGTTCCAAAGTGCCATGCCCATATGGTTTTTGAACATCCCCAGGGACAGTGACTCCAGCACTTCCCTGAGCAGCCTATTCCAATGCCTGACCACTCTTGCAGCAAATAAATTTTCCCTCATGTCTAATCAAAACCTCCCCTGCCACAACTTCAAGCTTTTTCCTCCATTATGAGATCAAGAAACCCTCAAGACACACTGAAAACTTATTTGTACTCTACAGAACACAAGTTGAAGTCTTCAGTAATTGTATTTTTTTCCTTATTAATTAGCAGAGCTGCAGAGTTCATTGCTCTTTTCTCTGGGCTCTCTTTGGACAGCAGCAGGGATCTGTATCACTTTTCTGGCTGCACTCATTCCTTTCTTCAGGACTCTCTCAATCTGTCTTCAATAGCAGAGGAGCTCCAGCCCTCTGTTCATCATATTTTACATATCCCTTGCATTTCATGTTTCTGGTTTTAGTTTGCTTGTAAATGCAGCTTCATTTGCTTCCCAAACCTTCTGAGCTAGTCTGGTGATTTATTTTTGGGGGTGATTCCTTCAAATTCATGCTGGGGGATAATTCTTAAACTCACTACAGTGACAAAGGAGACCCAGAGCTGCTATGAGGACAGACTGAGGGAGTTGGGGCTGTTCAGTCTGGAGAAGAGAAGGCTCTGAGATGACCTAATTGTGGCCTTCCAGTGTCTGAAGGGGGCTACAAGAAGGCTGGGGAGGGACTGCTCAGGATCTCAGGCAGTGATAGGACTAGGGGGAATGGAATGAAGCTGGAGGTGGGGAGATTCAGGCTGGAGGTGAGGAGGAAGTTCTTCCCCATGAGAGTGGTGAAGCCCTGGAATGGGTTGTCCAGGGAGGTGGTTGGGGCCCTGTCCCTGGAGGTGTTTAAGCCCAGGCTGGATGAGGCTCTGGCCAGGCTGATCTAGTGTGGGGTGTCCCTGCCCATGGCAGGGGGGTTGGAACTAGATGATGCTTGTGGTCCCTTCCAACCCTGACTGATACTATGACACTACTATGCCACTATGAAAAAAACTATGTTCTGCTTTGTCTTTAAACTCTTGCTTGAGCATTTGTAACAACTTTTTAATGTCTTTCTACAGCATCATAGGTGTGCAGAGCACTTTAAAGAGAGCTTAAAATGTGCTATCTTATATGCAGAAGGCACTCAAAATAAGGGAGAAATAAACAAAAGGAAGGTCCTTGCACTAAAGCACCTATGCTTTAAATGAGATTAAGTGCAGGATAAGATGACAATAAACAAAGGGCTGGATGAAAGGCTGGCAGTGGTGAATAGTCAGACTTCACAATATGAGCAGATCTTATTTCCTCCTCAGATTTGGGGTTTTTTTTCCCCTTTTAAATACAGTAAATTTATTGTCATAGGATTTCTGGACAGCATCCACTTTTGAAAGCCTGAACAGAAGTTAGCAATAGAAGATTGGCTGAAAAAGAAAAATCAAATTAAACTAACATTGAGGCATGTCAAAGGATTTTCAGGGAGTCTGAGACTGCAGGAAGCCAAAGACCAGAGACAGTGTCTTTTAAATGCTTTTAACTGTTCCCATTTCTGATATACACAGCATGTTTTAATACATTGCTCTTAGGTAGCTTCTGAGTCATTTGTGTCAGATGTGAATTGGGTTTAGTTTCCTGGAAGTGTGATGCTACACCCAGATGCTATGGTGACAGAGATTACACTCATGAAGCCAGTCAGAAACTGCATGCAGGGCTAAGAAAGAGTTTCCTTACAGGAAGCTTGATTTGTTGGGGCTTTTTTGGCAGAAAACAAAGAAAGTTCTTGATTTAGGGGCAAGGAGTTAAAGAAGGGAGAAAATGTTCCTTTTAATGTAACACAGAGGAAAGTAAACTGTTTCTGAGAAAGTCACCATTTTGCCAGGTCCTTTTCTTGTCAGCAAAAGTTGCAGTCATCAGTTCTCAGATATTTCTAAAGTGGATTCATAGAATAGAATCACAGAATCAACCAGGTTGGAAAAGACCTCAGAGATCATCAAGTCCAAGCTATTACCTAACACCTCCTGACAACTAAACCATGGCTCCAAGTGCCACATCCAAGCCTTTTTTAAACACCTCCAGGGATGGTGACTCCACCACCTCCCTGGGCAGCACATTCCAATGGCCAATCTCTCTGTCTGGGAAGAATTTCTTCCTAACATCCAGCCTAAATGTCCCCTGGCACAGCTTGAGACTGTGTCCTCTTGTTCTGGTGCTGGTTGCCTGGAAGAAGAGACCAACCCCCACCTGCCTACAACCTTCCTTCAGGTAGTTGTAGAGAGCAGCAAGGTCTCCCCTGAGCCTCCTCTTCTCCAGGCTAAGCAACCCCAGCTCCCTCAGCCTCTCCTCACAGGGCTGTGCTCCAGACCCTCCCCAGCTTTGTTGCCCTTCTCTGGACACCTTCCAGCATCTCAACATCTTTCCTAAACTGAGGAGCCCAGAACTGGACACAGTATTCAGGGTGTGGCCTGAGCAGTGCTGAGTCCAGGGCAGAATGACTTCCCTGCTCCTGCTGGCCACACTGCTCCTGATGCAGGCCAGGATGCCATTGGCCACCTTGGCCACCTGGGCACACTGCTGGCTCATGTTCAGCTGGCTGTCAACCCCTACCCCCAGGTCCCTTTCTGCCTGGCACTCTTGCACTGTATGTCCCTTGCCTCAGAAGGACCTCAATTTACTTGCACTTGTTAATTGTATGCAGTTTAGCTACAGATTCATTGTAGACAGCACTTGGAAACACAAGATAATAGCCACAGAAGCCCTGAAGTTTGCACAGGGGCAGAAGCTTGCTTGAGAGTTTTTCCTTGGAGCAGGCTTTTTACTCAGACAGAGATGCTTCATCATCCTTTCCCTTGCTGTGTGGAGCCAGAGGTTGATCTCACCCCGTTTCCTGTTGGCAGCGCCCAGCCCTTCTCAGGCATGGAGCTTCTGCAGCTCCAGGGTAGTTACAGGGCCACAGCTGATGCAGGAGAACTGCCCAGGGAGCAGACTTTGAAACCCCAAGGAGCTTGTTTGTTAATGATGGGCCTATTGCCTTTGGATCTGTGGTACAGTCACAAGAGCTAATTTTGACCAAATGTTGCTGGGACAATATCCTGGGTTATTAGATCTTTCCTTCTGTAACATCATAGGACAGACTGAGGGAGTTGGGGTTGTGCAGTCTGGAGAAGAGAAGGCTCCAGGGAGACCTAATTGTGGCCTTCCAGTGTCTGCAGGGGGCTACAAGAAAGCTGGGGAGGGACTTGTTAGGCTGTCAGGGAGTGATAGGACTGGGGGGAATGGAGCAAAACTAGAAAGGGGTAGATTGAAATTGGATGTTAGGAAGAAGTTGTTCCCCGTGAGGGTGGTGAGAGACTGGCACAGGTTGCCCAGGGAGGTGGTGGCAGTCTCATCCCTGGAGGTTTTTGCAGCCAGGCTGGATGTGGCTGTGAGCAACCTGCTGTAGTGTGAGGTCTGCCCATGGCAGAGAGGTTGGAACTGGATGATCCTTGAGGTCCCTTCCAACCTTACAATTCTGTGATTCTATGATCTGCTCCTTCTAGAAAATAGATGGCAGAAATCAGCAACTGGAAATCTGTTGTCCTAGTAGCAGCACTTGCATTGCTGGTCACTTTATTTTCCTCAAGGAAAAGTGTTTTCTCATGTCAAAATGTTGCATGCTAGTGCTGCCTGAGGTGCTACACCAAACATCTGCTCTCATTTCCAGGGACTGCTAGCACACTGGATCAGCATTCAGGTGTGGTCATTTATTCTCTGTGATACCACCAAGCATCTAAAAACTGTCTCTAAACAACTGGGTGGTTAATGTAAACCAGGCAGTTTTAAATAGCTCAGCTGGCCCACCCATGATTAGAAGCCTGCACATAAGGGGGGAATGTGTTTTACAAGGTCAATTCCAATTAAAGCTCCTCTCCCAACCCAAATATCTTTAATCCCTGAAGTGTATTTGTATGCATCATCTCATTTATGCAATTCTGGTTGGTGATTACTTCCTTACCCACGTGGCTTGCTCACCCTCATCCACCACACTTAGGGACAGACACGTCAAGATGAAACTGGCCCTGGTGGACTACAGCTGCTTGCCTTGGATGCCTTTTTTTTTCTGTAGGGCAGCTTTCATGATATGATTTAATACTTGAGAACAAGCCAGCATGTGGGGGAAGGGGAAAGAATTACTCAGATGATGCTGCTTAGTAGATCACATTCTAATGTAGTTACATATTTTTTTTAACTCTACAATTTCTACATAAGCATAAAGTTGAAAAGATGCTAAAAAGAGCAGAGAGGGGGTTTGTCATAGCAGAAATGGAATGAAATTCTAGACTTAAACACAAATCAAAGTCAAAACTCCCAATCTGAACTCAAGGGGAGATGGACCTGGACATACTGGAGAGGTGGTTCCCAGGTGAACCTTGTGAGGTTTGACAAGAGCAAGTGCAGGGTTCAGCACATGGGCTGGAACAGTCCTCACTATCAATACAGAGTGGGGGCTGAGGTGATGGAAAGCAGCCCTGAGGAAAAGGACTTGGGGATGATAGTGGATGAGAAGCTGGACATGAACAGGCAGTGTGAGCTTGCAGCACAGAAGGTCAATGGCAGCCTGCATCAAAAGATGTGTGGCCAGCAGATCCAGAGAGGTGATTTTGCCACTTTGCTCTGGTAAGACCTCACCTGGAGTACTTCATCCAGCTCTGGAGCCCTCAATACAGGAAGGACATGGAGCTGATGGAGCAGGCCCAGAGAAGGGCCACAAAAATGATCAAGGAGTTGCAGCACCTCTGCTACAAGGACAGGCTGAGGGAGCTGGAGGTGTTCAGCCTGGAGAAGAGGAGGCTCTGGGGAGACCTAATAGCAGCCTGCCAGTACCTGAAGGGGGCTACAAGAAAGATGGACAGAGACTGTTTGCAAAGGCCTGCAGGGACAGGACAAGGGACAATGGCTTCAAACTAGAAAAGAGCAAATTTAGATTGGATGTTAGGAACAGGTTCTTTAGCATGAGGGTGTTGGAACACTAGAACAGATTGCTCAAGGAGGTGCTTGAGTCCTCTTCACTGGTAAGACTGCACAAGGCCCGGGGCAGTTGGGGATGTCCCTGCAGACTGCAGGGGGGTCAAATTGGATGACCTTTGGAAGTCCCTTCCAGCCAGGACCATTCCATGATTCCATGATTCAAATGTCAGGGGCAGATTTTGATCTTAATTTTCTGCATGGAAATCTGAAGTAGCTCCAGGCTTTGTCAGATCCAGCCTTTTGTTGGAAACCTGATCACTGAGAGCACAGTTTGAGTCAAAGTGTGGCCATTTACTCTACATTTTAATTTGGGTTGCAAAAGACACCCATTTGTGACCTCTGGCTTGATCCAGAACCATGAATGGACACTTGCTTTGTCCAGTTTTGGGCCCCTCAGTTTAAGAAAGATGTTGAATTGCTGGAAGGTGTCCAGAGAAGGGCAACAAGGCTGGGGAGGGGTCTGGAGCACAGCCCTGGGAGGAGAGGCTGAGGGAGCTGGGGTTGCTTAGCTTGGAGAAGAGGAGGCTCAGGGGAGACCTTGCTGCTCTCTACAACTACCTGAAAGAAGGTTGTAGCCATGTGGGGGTTGGTCTCTTCTGCCAGGCAACCAGCAGCAGAACAAGAGGACACAGTCTCAAGCTGTGCCAAGGGAGAGTTAGGCTGGGGGTGAGGATGAAATTCTTCCCAGCAAGAGAGATTGGCCATTGGGATGTGCTGCCCAGGGAGGTGGTGGAGTCACCACCCCTGGAGGTGTTTAAGAAGAGCCTGGATGAGGCACTTGGTGCCATGGTTTAGTTGATGAGATGGTGTTAGGTGATAGGTTGGACTTGATGATCTCTGAGGTCTTTTCCAACCTGGTCTGGTCTATTCTATTCTATTCTATTCTATTCTATTTAGTTTAAAAAGGTATTTTTTACAATCATTAATACTGCAAAGGTGAGTCAGGACACATTTGAACAGGGAAGAGGGACATCTTTCTCCCAACTCTACCAAAATAGACTGATTCCTTTCTTCCTTTTTAGCAGGCATAATAAACTGTGAGTTTCTCTTCTATGCCAGGAAAGGGGAGTGATTCCATCTGACTCAGTATTTGCTTCCCTGCTTTGCACAAAGGGGGGTGGGAAATGACTTGGTCTCCTGAGCTGGCTGCCCTCTCCCTGGGGAGCTGCCAGCAGCCACGTACCCCTCCTCAGCACACGGCAAGAGGAAAGGCAGGGAGGGACAGGCACTGAGGTCACAGTGCTCCCATCCCAGAGAATCATAGAATGGTCTGGATTGGAAGGGACCTCTGAAGGTCCCTTCTGCAGTCAGCAGGGACATCCTCAACTAGATCAGTTTACCCAGAGCCCTGTTTAGCCTCACTTGGAATGTCTGCAGGGATGGGGTACTCCAGGTGAGGTCCCAGGCAACCACAATGACTGAAACAATACAGTGTCCGTTCATCACCAAAGGTTACTGCGTTGAGCCTATGCTTTCTGCTTTGTACAAGACATGTCCTGCTCCCTTCTGGTCTTTGCAGAACTTGCTACAATAGCTGGGTTAGCAGGCAAGCTGGACCTGCAGTGTTACTCCCCACAAGCAGACTTGATGGGAGTCTGTCCTTACTTCCTGCAGGAGCTGCCCATGTCCTGTGTTGACTCAGGTAGACCTTTGGCGCAGATGTTGTATCGATCGGACTTCTAGGACACACATCACTGTAGAGTCCAAGTCACCTTAGGCAGCATATTTTAGAGCTATGTATAAAGAATATTGATTTTTTTTTTTTTCTTTTTGGACACCTATTTCTAAATGGAGAAAATGCAACATCTGCATCTTTCTTCTCCCTGAACTTGCAAACTCACACCTGGTGTCTCCAAATGCTTTCCGTGCGGACTGGCCATAAAACACTTCCTTGTATCATCCTCTCTGCATGTTTCTCATACCTGATTCCATTGAAGTCAATAACAGTCATCTTCATGTGGATAAAATCAACCTTTAACTACGTAGGTGAAGTAGAGAGGCATGCCCTGCAAGCCCCTTTCCACTAGCAAATTGTATGTAGTGCTTTGTCCAGATGAAAATACCTTGGAAGAAGCCATCCTGGTGCAAAGGATCAGACAGCAAACGTCTGTCCTTCACCCATTACTTCCTACCAGCTCATTCTTAACAGATTCCCAGCTGAGGAGGTTAGGTTCTATTCTATTCTATTCTATTCTATTCTAAAAGAATGGTCCTGTGAGAAGAAAGATGTCTTGCAGCACTTAGATCACAAGGAAGAAGAAAAGGGTTGCACTGTTATTGGTACCCTCCTGACCTTGGCCACCAACATTCAAGAAAGCCTGCCTAAAAATTATTTCCCTCAGCCACTTTTGCAAGTGCCACAGAAAACATGACCACAGAATAAGTTTAGATTTAAACAGGCAGTAACTGTTGTGGAGGAGAGGCTGTTGTTGTGTGACTAAGTGCTAAGTGATTCTTGCAAATTCAGATGGTCACTGTAGGAAGCAAACATTACACTTAACCACCTCTAAGACACTGGGCTCTGCTTCTCCGAGTAACACAGACATGGCCAGACTCTCTAGCAAGTCCAAGCTGTGTGGTGAAGCTCACCACACAGCATGTTTAAACTCACATCTCAATTTTTTTATCCACTGTTGAGAACTTCAGACAAGCTGCTCTTGTAAGCTAAACTGATAGATACAGGGGACTTGCATTATAATCTTAGCCTCACTGACAAATACAGGCTCCTTTAAAAGCTTTGGGTTAGTAACACTGGAGTTAAATGTATGGCTGAGTCAGGTGATTATGGAGAGAGAGCCTTTATACTCATTGATTGGTTATGTTCTTTGTTTTGATGGAGGCAGCTCATCCACTCTGCTTTAGCTAGATATATGAAAGGTGTTAAAGTGCCTTTGGCATTAGGAGCTACTATGAAATCTATTGAGACATAAAGTTCTTGCAGAAAATCTGGCTCTGTTTATCACAGTCAGGTTAGGAGGGCAGTAAGGATTATTTTCATGAGCAAAGGGTGCAGAATTTGGCCAGGTTTCTTATGTACTGCCTGAATCACAGAATTATTGAGGCTGGAGTAGACCTCTGAGATCACCAGGCCCAGCCTATGACCTAACACCACCACACCAACCAGACCATGGCACTGAGTGCCACATCCAGTCTGGCCTTAAACACCTCCAGGGATGGCGACTCCACCACGTCCCTGGGCAGCCCATCCCAGTCTCTCATTCCCCTTTCCATCAGGAAGTGCTTCCTAACATCCAACCTAACCCTCCCCTGGCACAGCTTCAGGCCATGCCCTCTCCTCTTGTCACAAGCTGCCTGGCACAAAAGCCTGACCCCTTCCTGACTGCAACTTCCCTTCAGGGACTTGTAGAGAGTGATAAGGTCCCCCCTCAGCCTCCTCCTCTCCAGGCTGAACACCCCCAGCTCCCTCAGCCTCTCCTCATCACTTTCCCTCCAGTCCCTTCCCCAGGCTGGTTGCTCTCCTCTGGACCTGCTGCAGTACCTCAAGATCTCTCTTGCAGGGAGGGCCCAGAGCTGCACACAGTGCTCCAGGTGAGGCCTCCCCAGTGCCCAGCACAGGGCAGGATTCCATCCCTAGCCCTGCTGGCCACACTATTCCTGGTATGGAATGGTTCTATGTTGTTTTCTGTGAGAATTTGAATTGTATCCTCTCTCTATTATTTACATGTGTTGGAAGAAACATTGATCCACTGTAGGAGCCAGGAGGAGACTGCAGCAAGAGAAAGTTATTGAAACTTACACACACTGAACTCATTAGCTAAATTTGTCTTGTATTATTTTTAGTCAAAGTCCAGATGACTCTCTATCCCCATTACATCTCCCAGGGCTTGTAAATGATTTTTGTTATTTAAATATATCTATAAAGGCTTAATGCTATCAGATTACCTTTCTTTCAGAAACGTGTTTCATCCACAATCTGGCACAACACTGAGAAGCTGCCTCTGTAGTTGCAGCAGTAGGAAGACATACATCATATCCCACCTTCAGCCTGCATGTCCTGCCTCCCCAGCTGAGTGCCCTGAATTAAGGCACAGTTATGCTGTGCATAAGGGAACCTCTGCAGCAGAGGAGGCAGTGCAGGAAAATAAGTAGAATCCTGCTGTCTTGCAGGTCTCCAGCAGAGAAAGTGTGGAGTCAAGCATGCTTAGGCAATGGAAGACATCCAGCTTGGCTTCAGCATGTACCTAAGCATGTTTCTCTCCAGGAGAAAGAAATGCAGCAGAGGTCAGGCAGCATGAAGCCTTGAGCAGAGATGTTTGTACTCCAGAGTTCCTTAGGAGCACAGACTCCCTAGTCACAGTGGCAGGCACCTTATTGTCCCCTAGCTCCAGGCAGTGCTGTGGCTCAGAACTGTGGCTTCAGTAGGTGACAGCTGATGATTTACAGAGCATTTGATCTGGCCTGTAGCAGGGATGTTTTTCATATTGTGATCAAAACCAAGCTTTAACACAAACACCATTAATACCAACCCAGACCTCCCAGCTGAACAAAGCCTTCTGCTCTTTCCTGGCATCCAATTCCATGTTTGTCTTCCCCACCATTTGAGTGTGAAGCCCTCTCAGGGTGCCAGCAAGCCAACATCTTCCAGCACATTTTCCCCTTCTCAAATCCTGTTGCCTACCTGTCATTCAAAACCAAAACAGGCAACAATAGCTCCCTGGCTAATTATTCATAGCTGCATAGAATGGTTTTGGTTGGAAGGGACTTTAAAGATCATCCAGTCCCAACCCCCCTGCCATGGGCAGGGACAGCTCACCCAGCCTGGCCTTGAACAACTCCAGGGAGGGGGCATCCACGAGTTCCCTGGGTAACCTGTTCCAGTGTCTCCCCACCCTCACTGTCAAGAATTTTTTTCCTTCTATCCAGTCTGAATCTGCCTCTTACAGCTTATGCTCTCTCCATTCAGTGGGTACAGGACTGGCTTGATGGCCGCACCCAAAGGGTGGCTGTCAGTGGGTCCATGGCCAACTGGAGGCCAGTGACAAGTGGAGTCCCTCAGGGTCAGTACTGGGACCAGGCTTCTTTAACATCATTCTTGGAGCCATGGACAGTGGCATTGAGTGCACCCTCAGCAAGTTTGCTGATGACACCAAACTGTGTGGTGCAGCAGACAGGCTGGAGGGAAGGGATGCCATCCAGAGGGACCTGGACAGGCTGGAGAGGTGGGCACAAGCCAACCTCATGAGGTTCAACAAGACCAAGGGCAAGGTCCTGCATCTGGGTCAGGGCAATGCCAAGCACTGATATAGGCTGGGCAGGGACTGGCTTGAGAGCAGCCCTGAAGAAAAGGACTTGGGGGTGCTGGGGGAGGAGAAGCTCAACAGGAGCCAGCAGTGAGCACTTGCAGCCCAGAAAGCCAACCAGAGCCTGGGCTGCAGCAAGAGAAGCAGAGCCAGCAGGGCCAGGGAGGGGATTCTCCCCTGCTACTCACTCTGCTGAGACCCCACCTGGAGCTCTGTGTCCAGTTCTGGAGCCTCTGTTACAGAAGGGATCTGGAGGTGCTGGAAGGTGTCCAGAGAAGGGCCATGAGGATGAGCAGAGGGCTGGAGCTGCTCTGCTATGAGGACAGACTGAAGGAGTTGGGGCTGTTCAGTCTGGAGAAGAGAAGGCTCTGAGGAGACCTAATTGTGGCCTTCCAGTATCTGAAGGGGGCTACAAGAAAGCTGGGGAGGGACTTTTGAGGGTGTCAGGGAATGATAGGACTGGGGGGAATGGAGCAAAACTACAAGTGGGTAGATCCACATTGGATGTTAGGTCTTGCCCATAAGGGTGGTGAGAGACTGGCACAGGCTGCCCAGGGAGGTGGTGGAAACCTCATCCCTGGAGGTTTTGAAGGCCAGGCTGGATGTGGCTGTGGGCAACCTGCTGTAGTGTGAGGTGTCCCTGCCCATGGCAGGGGGGTTGGACCTGGCTGATCCTTGAGGTCCCTTCCAACCCTGACAATTCTGTGATTCTATGCCACTGGCTCAACATCTTTCCTCTTGGCAATCTGACTTACTCTTGGATACTTCACTGTAGCTGGGGCAACTGGGACCTGCTGGGGGGACTTACACAACAATTATATCTTTTTTTCAGGACAATTCAGGCACACCTCATTACTTCTGGTGCACCATTGATTTTGCTGCAATTAAATCCTGGAGATGTCAGGCTTGGCTGAAACTTCCAGTATGAATTAATAAGAAAATCTCAGGCATTCACCAAATGGATGCTTCCTGGAGATACTTTAGCAACACTTCATTCCTCCCCTGCTTTTTTTCATCACTAGCCCAAATAAACTTCAGACAGGAATCTTCCTCTGGCATTGTCAAAATGCTGGCAAAGATGGCTGGAAATCAGTAATACTTCAAGCTTGTCAGCCAAATTATCCAAGGAGAGGTTGATACCCAGTGTCTATGCAGGACAAGGAGGACATGGAAATGAGGAAGAGAGTGTTAACACAGGGGAGTCACTGCAAAGTAAAATTAAAACATGGAATGGAATAGGATAAGATTAGTTCAGTATCACTAAGGTTGGAAGGGACCTCAAAGATCATCGAGTCCAACCTGTCACCACAGACCCCATGACTAGAGTAGGGAGGCCACTAGTGCCCACTGCAGGCTTGAACTCATGACCTTCCCATTAAGGGTCCTATGTGCCACCAACTGAGCCACAGACTGGACACAAAGATAGCATAGGATAGGATAGGATAGCATAGGATAGGATAGGATGGGATGGGATGGAATGGAATGGGATAGAATAGAATAGAATAGAATGGAATTGAATGGAATGGGATGGGATAGGATAGGATAGGATAGGATAGGATAGGATAGGATAGGATAGGATAGGATAGGATAGGATAGAATTAACCAGGTTGGAAAATACCTTCAAGATCATCCAGTCCTATCCTATCAAGATCATCCAATCTATCACCCAACACCATCTAATCAACTAAAAAATGGCACCAAGCATCCCACCCAGTCTCTTCCTAAACACCTCCAATGATGGTGACTCCACCACCTCCCTGGGCAGCACATTCCAATGGCCAATCTCTCTTTCTGGGAAGAACTTCTTCCTCACATCCAGCCTAAACCTCCCCTGGTGCAGATGCTTCTGAGGAGCATCAGGCAGGTTTTGACACAGAACAACGTAAGATAGCAGAGATGATGCATTTCTGTCCCTCCTAACAGCCCCATGTGAGCCCTGTTGACCAGCTGTGTTGACTTGGGTGTTGTCTGTGGACTTAATGCAAAAGGCCATGTTGGCTCATGTTAAAGCCAAGCTCTTGGCTAGAGGTTCTCATAGTCCTGTTTCCAACCCACTCTCTTTTGGTAAGGCATTGGAATGTGCTGCCCAGGGAGGTGGTGGAGCCCTCAAGCCTGGCTGTGTTTGAAGGTGGTTTGGCTGTGGTGCTTGGGGCCCTGGTTTAGGGGTGAGCCTTGCAGAATAGGGTTCTGGGTTGGCCTTGGTGATCCTGAGGCTCTTTTCCAACCTGGATGTTTCTGTGACTCTATGACTTTCCTGTGTTTGGGGACACACACCACCCAGGCCCTTTACTGAGGATTAGATCCATTTATGGTGTTTACTTAGCAAGAAGATCTCATGACACCAATACCACAATCATGCTCACACAAGAGAACTGGTGGTTTTTTCCAGTGCTCATGTGCTGCAAATCCCTAATGCATCCTGCCCACACCCTCAGAACAGCCTCCTTCCCTTCCTCTGCTCCTGCAGTGGAGAAGGGGAGAGAGAAACAGCATTTTCATAAAGACCATGCTAAATAGCACTGATTGAACATTTCAAACACGATGCTCATCTTGTTAGGCACCATGTGAAAACATTCTAAATGGGGATTAATGAGAACCAATAGTGCAATACTTATGTCTGGGTTGCCCAGGGAGGTGGTGGAAGCCTCATCCCTGGCAATTTTTAAGGCCAGGCTGGATGTGGCTGTGAGCAACCTGCTCTAGCATGAGGTGTCCCTGCCCATGGCAGGGGGATTGGAACTGGCTGATCCTTGAGGTCCCTTCCAACCCTGACAATTCTATGATGCTATGATTGTTTTCTCATTTAATTAGGGACTTAGCTCCATGTTCCACTGCCAACAGAGCCAGCAAGTATTTCAATGAGATTGGGATACTCCTTTCTTCATTGCTTTGCTCTCTGTCTATCCAACTAATACTTTATCACGGAGCAAGAAAGTGTAGTGTTTTTCCATCATTCACAACTGTGTGTTGAAAAGAGAGAGGTTACAAGCAGGGGGACAGACACTACTTAGGAGGCTAAAACACCTCAGCTTTGCATTACACAGGAACACAACTGAATTATGGCTACCTGATGCCCTAGGCAAAATACAACATGAATCATAGGATCATAGAATTCTCAGGGTTGGAAGGGACCTCAAGGCTCAGCCAGTTCCAACCCCCCTGCCATGGGCAGGGACACCTCACACTACAGCAGGTTGCTCACAGCCACATCCAGCCTGGCTGCAAAAACCTCCAGGGATGAGGCTTCCACCACCTCCCTGGGCAACCTCTGCCAGTCTCTCACCACCCCTATGGGGAAGAACTTCTTCCTAGCATCCAGTCTGAAGCTACCCACTTGTAGTTTTGATCCATTCCCCCCAGGCCTATCACTCCCTGACACTCTCAAAAGTCCCTCCCCAGCTTTCTTGTAGCCCCCTTCAGATACTGGAAGGCCACAATTAGGTCTCCCAGAAGCCTTCTCTTCTCCAGACTGAACAGCCCCAACTCCCTCAGTCTGTCCTCAGAGCAGAGCAGCTCCAGCCCTCTGCTCATTCTCATGGTCCTTCTCTGGACACCTTCCAGCACCTCCAGATCCTTCCTGGAACAGAGGCTCCAGAACTGGACACAGTGCTCCAGCTGTGGTCTCACCAGAGCAGAGCAGAGGGGGAAAATCACCTCCCTGGCCCTGCTGGCTTTGCTTCTCTTGCTGCAGCCCAGGCTCTGGCTGGCTTTCTGGGCTGCAAGTGCAC
The DNA here is from genome assembly GCF_014839835.1 of Dryobates pubescens. Lineage (NCBI taxonomy): Eukaryota > Metazoa > Chordata > Aves > Piciformes > Picidae > Dryobates > Dryobates pubescens. Next base: position 137,108,814 of record NC_071657.1, read on the forward strand.
ACATTGTCAGGATTGGAAGGGACCTCAAGGATCATCTAGTTCCAACCCCGCTGCCATGCGCAGGGACACTTTCCACCAGATCAGGTTGCCCAGAGCCACATCCAGCCTGAGCTTATGTTTGGGTGCCCTCATGCAGACACAGAAACCAAGGCTCAGACTTAAGGCCCAGCTGCTAGCACCATATCTTGCATGGCAGGAGTGGGAAGCATTTGCTGCAGACAGAGAGTCCACAGAGGATGAGATGTGCTCCAGATATGAACAGAGAGTACAGACAGCGGCAGTGGCAAAATGTTGTAAGGTTTCTTCCTTGATGCCTCATTCTCCTGGCATGCTGAAGGATTGGGAATGGAAGACTGCTTCAGATGTAAAGGCAGCATCCATTTGTAGTTAATAGCTGGCATTGATTTCCAATTTCATATCTGCTTAACAGTAGCCACTGGCCACATTAAAATTCATCATCGTCTTCACTGCACCTCCCAATTCAGACTCTGCATCACCCTTAATGAATCAATCTGTGTCAGTGTGCAACACACACAGTTTTAAACTATTTGTGGTGACTTTATGAAGCTCATTCAGCTGCACTCTGAACAGCCTGGGTTTAGTTCACAGAGCTACAGCAGACTCTCAGGCATGTTCCAACCTCTAAGGTTCTGTGATTCTGTGATCTGTATTGAAAAACTTAGTACTGGACTACTCTCTGTCCTTAAACCACACCTTATTGTGGCCTTCCACTATCTTAAGGGAGCCTGCAGGAGAGCTGGGGAGGGACTTTTGAGGGTGTCAGGGAGTGATAGGACTGGGGGGAATGGAGCAAAACTAGAAATGGGTAGATTCAGATTGGATGTTAGGAAGAAGTTTTTCCCCATGAGGGTGGTGAGAGCCTGGCACAGGTTGCCCAGGGAGGTGGTAGAAGCCACCTCCAGATTTAGGGCCAGATTGGATGGGACTCTGAGCAACCTGATCTAGAGTGAGGTGTCCCTGCTCATGGCAGGGGGGTTGGAACTGGATGCTCCTTGAGGTCCCTTCCACCCCTGACAATTCTGTGATTCTATGATTGTTTTTTCATGTGATTAGGAACTTTTTTTCCTTGAACAATTCAAACAGAATCTTTGAAGATCTCTAGCAAAATTGGAAATCATGCGTGAGACTTCCAGTATCTGAAGGGGGCCTACAAGAAAGCTGGGGAGGGGATTTTTAACTAGTCAGGGAGTGATAGGACTGGGGGGAATGGATCCAAGGTAGAAGAGGGAAGGGTTAGATTGGTTGTCAGGAAGAAGTTCTTCCCCATGAGGGTGATGAGAGACTGGCAGAGGCTGCCCAGGGAGGTGGTGGAAGCCTCATCCCTGGAGGTTTTGAAGGCCAGGCTGGATGTGGCTGTGAGCAACCTGCTGTAGTGTGAGGTGTCCCTGCCCATGGCAGGGGGTTGGAACTGGATGATGTTTGAGGTCCCTTCCAACCCTGACAATTCTATGATTCTATGATAGTAGTGTTTATCTGACATCATGAAGCTTTACCCCTCCTTAAAACAAGCTGGCCAACACTGGATCAGCTGCGTTACTCTTTGCTGGTATTGAAGCACAGCCCTCTGCGTGGCCCAGCCCGTGCAGGCTAGGAGCATGCACCAGCGCGATCTGCCTGGGGGCTGGGGGCTTGGGAAGGAGGAGGGGATTTCAGGTTTTGTCCTTCAATTAAGAAAGGGAAATGCATAGTTGTTTCCATGGCTCTGTGGCTTTGTAGCCAGCAGCAGGATCGGTTCCTTTGTTGAGAAGGTTGGAGAACCTGCTACCCGCTGGTCTTGCCGGTAGCACCGGTGGCAGCACCTGAAATGTCAGCAGTGCAGGGGAAGGAGGCTTGAGGCTTTCGCAGCCTGCAAACAGCACTGTGGTGTCTTCCGCCCGGGGATCAATACAGGCTGCGGCTTGCTTTGTTTCACACGACCCGGAGCCACCCTGCTTTCTTCACCTTATTACAGGACAGCAGTGAAGTGCATGTTAATGTGTGGGCTCCTTAAAGACCCCATGGAGGGAAAAGGCACAGATCTCCACTGCAAAGGCTTAGGAAACGCTCTGGCAATCGACAGCAGCCGACTCCGGTGACTGCTAGGTGCCACCTTCAAAAGAGGTTTTTGTCTGGGGAAGGGCAGCTCTGCTTGTATGTAGTGGGTTGAAAATTCCACCCACCCCCCAACATTAACTTTGCCAGCCCAGCCCAGCTGGAAGCAAATGAAAGCTGTGTTTACAAGCAGTACTACAATCTACAATGAAGTGCAACGAATGTGTACAAAAGAGACAATGTTTGCAATATTTACAGTTTGCAAACAGCACAAGAACCCCCCTGGCCAAAAAAACAGGGGAGATGATAAGAGCTTCTCCCTCCCTGTTTCCCCTCCCCACTTGGACACAAAGGGACAAGAGAAAAGAGCAGAGAGATATTTTGTTTGACTTACCCCAAACAGTTCAGCCAAGGTCCAGCAGAAGCCAGCACAGCACAAAGTTAGTGTCTCACAGCCCGAGGAAGTGAGAAGGGACAGGGATTGTGTATCAAACTGATTCTTATGGTAGATACCTTTCCAATGGATTGTTTAGAACTATGATTAGTATCATAGTACCATAGCATCAGTCAGGGTTGGAAGGGACCACAAGGATCATCTAGTTCCAACCCCCCTGCCATGGGCAGAGACACCCCACACTAGATCAGGCTGGCCAGAGCCTCATCCAGCCTGGGCTTAAACACCTCCAGGGACAGGGCCTCAACCACCTCCCTGGACAACCCATTCCAGGGCTTCACCACTCTCATGGGGAAGAACTTCCTCCTCCTTTCCTATCCTTTTCCTCACTTTACTTTCCTTTTTAACACCCAAGAGTGATTTACCTGAAGGGAGGTTGTTGGTCTCTTCTCCCAGGCAGCCAGTACCAAGACAAGAGGACACAGTCTCAGGCTGTGCCAGGGGAGGTTCAGGCTGGATGTTAGGAAGAAGCTCTATACAGAGAGAGTGATTGCCCATTGGAATGGGCTGCCTGGGGAGGTGGTGGAGTCACCGTCACTGGAGGTGTTCAGGAGGAGACTTGATGGGGTGCTTGGTGCCATGGGTTAGTTGTTTGGGTGGTGTTGGATTGGTTGATGGGTTGGATGCGATGATCTTGAAGGTCTCTTCCAACCTGGTTTATTCTATGTATTCTATGTATTTCCATTCTGCCACTTTCTGTTCAAGATCTGTGGAAAGCGTTTAAAGGTACAGCCTAAAACTACCAGGCTGTATCATGCTCTCCTTCGAGAGATTAGTTCTCCCTAGGCCTAATGTTAGCACAGTGAGTCCAGGGATATTACTCATCAATTAAAAATTCAATGAAATTAAGCTGTCATTACCATAATCCTTCATACTGGGAAATGTGGAGTGGAGAGCTGCAGCATCCTGGCCTCTGACAAAAGCCCCAAAGACTGCCGACTGGGGTGTTAATTGATTGGTGTCATTTATAAGTAATCCAACAACCCTGAATAATTTATTTTGCAGTGGCATGTGCTGAAAATATACAGCTGGAGAGAGAGATGTGCACAGCTTTGGAAGGAATGCTGCTAAACAAGCAGAGCACAAGCCCTGTGAGGAGAGGCTGAGGGAGTTTGGGTTGTTTAGCCTGGAGAAGAAGAGGCTCAGGGAGGACCTTATGGATCTATAGAACTAGCCGAAGGGAGGTTGTAGCCAGGTGGGGGTTGGTCTCTTCTCCCAGGCAAGCAGCACCAGAACAAGAGGACACAGTCTCAAGCTGTGCCAGGGGAAGTTTAAGCTGGAGGTGAGGAGAAAGTTCTTCCCAGAAAGAGTAATTGGCCATTGGGATGTGCTGCCCAGGGAGGTGGTGGAGTCACCATCCCTGGAGGTGTTCAAAAGGGGATGGGATGTGGCACTTGGAGCCAAGGTTAAGTTGTGCTGGGGGACAGGTTGGACTTGATGATCTCTGAGGTCTTTTCCAACCTGGTTGATTCTCTGATTCAAAGACAGAAGAAGCCTCATCCCTGGAGGTGTTTGCAGCCAGGCTGGATGTGGCTGTGAGCAACCTGCTGTAGTGTGAGGTGTCCCTGCCCATGGCAGAGGGGTTGGAACTGGATGATCCTTGAGGTCCCTTCCAACCCTAACAGTTCTATGATTCTATGATTAAACTTCACCCATCTCCTTAGGAGCACTTTCTGCTGTGCTCTGTGCTTTTATTACGGCAGCAGCATATAGATCTGGCACTAGCAGGGTATGGATCTGGGTGGTGGAGGCACACAGGCTCAATATTCTCTTCCGCAGCCGATTACCCGTGATGAAGTCTAAAAGCCAGGAAGGTGGTGGGAGCTGAGCAGGAAATGTGCAGCCCTGAGGAGGGCCTTGCTGAACCACAGTGAAAATTGACTGCCCTGTGCCACGGAATCACAGAATGTTAGAGGTTGGAAGGGACCTCCAGAGATCATCTGATCCAACCCCCACTACCCAGGGTAGTCCACTCAGGAATGCATCCAGGTGGGGTTTGAAAGCCTCCAGGGAAGGAGTCTCCACAACCTTTCTGGGCAGCCTGCTCCAGGGCTCTGGCACCCTCACTGCAAAGAAGTTTCTCCTCATCTTGAACTGAAACCTTCTCTGTTCAAGTTTGCCTCCATTGTTCCTTGGCTTATTGCTGTGCACCACCCAAAAGAGCTTGGCCCCCACCCCTCAGATATTGATAGACATTGATCAGATCCCTCTCAGCCTCCTCTTCTCCATACTACACAGCCCCAGGGCTCTCAGCCTCTCTTCACAGGGGAGATGCTCAAGTCCCCTAACAATCCTTGTGGCTCTCTGTTGAATTCTCTCCAGCAGGTCTCTGTCTCTCTTGAATTGGGGAGCCCAAAACTGGACACAGGATTGCAGGAGTGGTCTCAGCAGGGCAGAGCAGAGCAGGAAAAGAATCTCCACAAGGAACCATTCCTCAGGGAGGCTGCTGATGATGGGGGAAAGTCTCACAATTTTGTCTGTCCTGGGACAAAACAGAATAAAAATTCTTGTGTTCAGTGACTGTGGAGCAGGTTTTCTAGGGGTGACTCTCATTCATCTGCTTTGGTTTTACAACTCCATGAATAGCCCCAGCTGATATGCCTTCAAATCTAGACTAAAGAGGCTGGCAGACAGAGCCAAATCTCTTCCTTTATGAAGGTACAAATGGAAAGTTCATGTGAGCCCTTATTTGCTCAGGCAAAGCTGCCATTAGTTAATGGTTGATGACGTGGGCCTGTTTCAGATCCACATCACCCTGTGCTCAGGATGAATCCCACCCCCACAGGCCAAACCTTACTCCTTTTCATTTCTCTGAAGTACAACCTGCTCTTACCTAAGTTCCTTTTTTGTCAGAATGATGAAAGACATTTGCTTGGAAAACCATTCATGAATATTGTAACAGCAAAGTCTAATTCCATGCAAGTTTGTGAAAGAGCATGGAATCACAGAGTCACAGAAACACTCAGCTTGGAAAAGAGCCTCAGGATCACCAAGGCCAACCCAGAACCCTACTCTGCAAGGCTCACCCCTAAACCACAGCCCCAAGCACCACAGCCAAACCCCCTGCAAACACAGCCAGGCCTGGGGACTCCACCACCTCCCTGGGCAGCACATTCACACAGTATCACAGTATCACAGTATCACAGTAACTAAGGTTGGAAGAGACCCCAAGGATCATCAAGTCCAACCTGTTCCAACAGACCTCACAACTAGATCATAGCACCAAGCGCCACGTCCAATCTCCCCTTGAACACCTCCAGGGACGGCGACTCCACCACCTCCCTGGGCAGCACATTCCAATGACGAATGACTCGCTCAGTGAAGAACTTTTTCCTCACCTCGAGTCTAAACCTCCCCTGACACAACTTGAGACTGTGTCCCCTTGTTCTGGTGCTGGTTGCCTGGGAGAAGAGACCAACCCCCACCTGGCTACAACCACCCTTCAGGTAGTTGTAGAGGGCAATGAGGTCGCCTCTGATCCTTCTCTTCTCCAGGCTAAACAATCCCAGCTCCCTCAGCCTCTCCTCATAGGGCTTGTGCTCAAGGCCTCTCACCAGCCTTGTTGCCCTTCTCTGGACACGTTCCAAGCCCTGACCACTCTTGCCCTGAAAAAAGCTTTCCTAATGTCCAGTCTGAACCTCCCCAGTGGCAGCTTGAGGCCATTCCCTCTTGTTCTGTCACTCATGACCTGTGAGAAGAGACCAGCACCAACCTCTCCACAACCTCCTTGCAGGGAGCTGTAGAGAGCCAGGAGGTCTCCCCTCAGCCTCCTCTCTTTCCCACTAACCATCCCCAGCTCCTTCAGTTGCTCTTCATCAGATTTCTTCTCCAGGCCCTTCCCAGCTTCCTTGCCCTCCTCTGTCCTGGCTCCAGTACCTCCACATCTCTCTTGTCTTGAGGTGCCCAAACCTGGATGCAACACTCAAGGTGTGGCCTCCCCAGAGCTGAGTGCCAGGGGACAATCCCCTCCCTGCTCCTGCTGGACACAGCATTGCTGATCCCAGCCAGGATGCCTTTGGCTTTGATGGAAATCAACCCCAAAACACATGTGATGAAAGGATGGGCCCCTTACATTTCTTTGCAGTCATATCAACCTTCATAAGTAGGGATTTATATTCCTGAGACCTGATTCATGTGCCTAGCTTAAAACAGCCTTTGTACAACATATCTGTATTTTAATGAGTGTTGTAGGGCATGGTATTTCTTGCAGAACACGAGGGGTTTGTAAGTGAAATGGTCATGCAGAAATCCTAACTCTCATTTCAGCAAGATTTTAGTTCTTCAATTTGCTTCTGGAACAGAGCCTAAAAATACAACCAGATAGAGTTTAATGCTTCAGAAATTAAATGGTAGGGGGGAAAAAAGCATGCAAACCTTTACTTTAATCTCTTCTTCTTTCCATTCCCCCCCAACTTTGACCTTACAGAATACAGAATGAAACAGGTTGGAAAAGACTTCAGAGATCATCCAGTCCAACCTAGCACCCAACACCATCCCATCAACCATGGCACCAAGTGCCTCAGCCAGTCTCTTCCTAAACACTTCCAGTGAGGGTGACTCCACCACCTCCCTGGGCAGCACATTCCTATGGCTAGTCTCTCTTTCTGGGAAGAATTTCATACTCACCTCCAGCCTAAATCTCCCTTGGCACAGCTTGAGACTGTGTCCTCTTGTTCTGCTGCTGGTTGCCTGGCAGAAGAGACCAACCCCCACCTGGCTGCAACCTCCCTTCAGGGAGTTGTAGAGAGCAAGAAGGTCTCCCCTGAGCCTCCTCTTCTCCAGGCTAAGCAACCCCAGCTCCCTCAGCCTCTCCTCACAGGGCTGTGCTCCAGACCCCTCCCCAGCTTTGTTGCCCTTCTCTGGACACCTTCCAGCAAGTCAACATCTTTCCTAAACTGAGAGGCCCAGAACTGGACACAGGACTCAAGGTGTGACCTAACCAGTGCTGAGTCCAGGGCAGAATGACTTCCCTGCTCCTGCTGGCCACACTGTTCCTGATGCAGGCCAGGATGCCATTGGCCCTCTTGGCCACCTGGGCACACTGCTGGCTCATGTTCAGCACTGTCAACCAGTACCCCCAGGTCCTTGTCTGCCTGGCTGCTCTCCAGCCACTCTGTCCCCAGCCTGTAGCACTGCCTGGGGTTGTTGTGGCCAAAGTGTAGAACCCATGTGTAGAACTTAGAGGCCTGGAGGGTGATCCCTATAACCCTGAGTGCAATGAGCTCTGCTTTCTCTGTGGGACTTTTCCATCTGCATGGCGTTTCCAGGAGCGCAGAGCCCTCCCTGACTTCAGTCAATGCTGGAGAGTGCCCAAAGAGAGTAAGGGCAGGAGGGAATAGGCTTGTTTTCATTATTCATGTTGCTTGTGTAAACAGCACTCACTTCTGACAGCAAAATATGTGATTTTATTTCTCTCATTGTTAGGAAAAGCATTGACCAAGAAAATAATCATTACTGCACCGCTGGCTGCTCAGTCTTTCCATTGCTCTGCACCTCGGAGCAGCGCTGCTCCAAACACAACTGATCTGCCTAAGTGTTTTAATGCACAGGGGGAGTAAATTGTTTGGGATGAAAGAAAGTCTTTATCCACGTTTTGGAGGGCTGAGAGGCTGGCTGGTTTAGTGTTACTGTGGAGCAAAAGATGTGAAAGTGTGTGCTGCAACAGGCTGAACCCTTCTTTAGATGCTGTTCTGGTGCAGCAAGCATATTCATTGGATTATAGGATAGGATAGAATAGAGTAGGATGGAATGGAATGGAATGGAATGGAATGGAATGGAATGGAATAGAATAGAATAGAATAGAATAGAATAGAATAGAATAGAATAGAATAGAATAGAATAGAATAGAATAGACCAGGTTGGAAAACAGCTTTGGGATCATCCAGTCCAACCTATCACCCAACACCATCTCATCAACTAAACCATGGCACCAAGTGCCTCATCCAGGCTCTTTTTAAACACTCCCAGGGATGGTGACTCCTCCACCTCCCTGGGCAGCACATCCCAATGGCCAATCTCTCTTTCTATGAAGAATTTCTTCCTCACCTCCAGCCCAAACCTCCCCTTGCACAGCTTGAGACTGTGTCCTCTTGTTCTGCTGCTGGTTGCCTGGGAGCAGAGACCAACCCCCACCTGGCTACAACCTCCCTTCAGGGAGTTGTAGAGAACAAGAAGGTCTCCCCTGAGCCTCCTCTTCTCCAGGCTAAGCAACCCCAGCTCCCTCAGCCTCTCCTCACAGGGCTGTGCTCCAGACCCCTCCCCAGTTTTGTTGCCCTTCTCTGGACGCCTTCCAGCAATTCAGCATCTTTCCTAAATTCAGTGGCCCAGAACTGGACACAGTATTATTCATTCCTTCAGTAATGCTGAGCCCCAACACAGCTAGCAGGATAGGCAATCAGCCAAAGAATAGCCAATTTGCCTCAGATTCTTGTCTCATTAATTTAATTTGCAATGGGAAAACTCCTGGCTCCCTCCTGAGATAGGGACAGTGGAAGCTGAAGTGGTAAAAGCAGAATTTCTTGACTGAGGTCCCACATGAATCCAAGTTATGATGACCTTGACAGGCTGGAGAGGTGAGCCCGTGACAACCTCATGAGGTGCAACAAAACCAAGTGCAAGGTCCTGCAGCTAGGTTGGGGCAATGCCAAGCACTGATATAGGCTGGGCAGGGACTGGCTTGAGAGCAGCCCTGAAGAAAAGGTCCTGGGGGTGCTGGTGGTTGAGAAGCTCAACAGGAGCCAGCAGTGAGCACTTGCAGCCCAGAGAGCCAAGCAGAGCCTGGGCTGCAGCAAGAGAAGCAGAGCCAGCAGGGCCAGGGAGGGGATTCTCCCCCTCTGCTCCACTCTGATGAGATCACACCTGGAGCACTGTGTCCAGTTCTGGAGCCTCTGTTACAGGAAGGATCTGGAGGTGCTGGAAGGTGTCCAGAGAAGGGCCCCGAGGATGAGCAGAGGGCTGGAGCTGCTCTGCTGTGAGGACAGACTGAGGGAGTTGGGGATATTCCGTCTGGGGAAGACTTCAAGGAGACCTGATTGTGGCCTTCCAGTATCTGAAAGGGCCTACAAGAAAGCTGGGGAGGTGTATGAGGAGGTGTAATCTCTGTATTTCTTCCCATCAATCCTGCATCCCTGGAAAGCTGGCTGCAAAGCCAATTTCTTTTTATTCCCTCACTGCTCCCATGGGAGGCACCTTCTGGTTTATTTACTGTGAAGTTATGGTCTAGGCATGGGGGGTGTACTGAGGCCCTGATGGGCTTTGGGACAGAGAAATGAGGAGGGGCAGATCAGGCCTGGCCAGCCTCAAACCATTCTAGCAATAGAGGGAAAGAAAGAGCTCTGGGGCTTATGGTAAACCCCAGGTGGGGGTGAAAGAAGAGCGCTAGTGTTTTGGTCTGAATTGGTGTGGCCTGATGTAAAGGGATTTGTGTGTGAAGTTTTGGCTTGCTGTGGATTTCTTTGTGTCTTATATGCTTTGCTGTGCTCACCACTGTGAAACTGCAGCATTGTAGTCTGTGTAGTCTAAGAAGAGGAGGCTCAGGGGAGACCTTCTTGCTCTCTACAACTACCTGAAGGGAGGTTGTGGCCAGGTGGGAGTTGGTCTCTTCTCCCAGGCAAGCACCAACAAAACAAGAGGACACAGTCTCAAGCTGCACCAGGGGAAGTTTAGGCTGGAGGTGAGGAGAAAGTTCATAGAAAGAGTAATTGGCCATTGGAATGTGCTGCCCAGGGAGGTGGTGGAGTCACCATCCCTGGAGGTGTTCACAAAAGACTGGATGTGTCACCTGGAGCCATGGTTTAGTTAGTCATGAGGTGTTGGGTATTAGGTAATAGGTTGGACTTGATCTCTGAGGTCTTTTCCAACCTGGTTGATTCTATGAATAGCCTTTCCATTTAAATGTTCCATCATGATCCAATCCAATTCTGTGAGCATTATTCTTTTGCCCCTTTGTGGCAGTTTTAGGCTGTGCCTAGGAACATTTTCCACAGATTGAGTAGGAAAGTGATAGAATGTAAATAAATTACCATTGGATGTAATAAGGAAAATAATGATAAGGTCTAAATTGGTCTGATGTCTAACATAAAGGTAGTTGTGTAAACTAACTTAGCCTGGAGAGGAGGAGGCTCAGGGGAGACCTTCTTGCTCTCTACAACTCCCTGAAGGGAGCTTGTAGCCAGGTGGGGGTTGGTCTCTTCTCCCAGGCAAGCACCAACAGAACAAGGGGACACAGTCTAAAGCTCCACCAGGGGAGGTTTAGGCTGGATGTGAGGAAGAAATTCTTTCCAGAAAGGCAGATTGGCCATTGGAATGTGCTGCCCAGGGAGGTGGTGGAGTCACCATCACTGGAGCTGTTTAAGAGGAGCCTGGATGAGGCACTTGATGCCATGGTTTAGTTGATGAGATGGTGTCGGGTGATAGGTTGGACTCGAAGGTCTTTTCCAACCTGGTCTATTCTATTCTATTCTATTCTATTCTATTCTATTCTATTCTATTCTAATATATTCTAATGTATTGTATTGTATTGTATTCTATTGTATTCTATTCTACTCTACTCTATTCTACTCTATTCTATTCTAACTCTCTCTCTTTTCTGCTTCTTCACTCCAGCAGATACTAGCTGGTTCCTTGTGACTTTGGCTGTGTTTCTTTGTTGTGGCTAAGCTACTGTTTCTCTCCTCCTTTCTCTTGTCCTGTGTACGGGGCGGGGGGGAGATGAGGAAGCTCTTGGTAACCCTCTGGTTTTGTCCAGGGGGGGTCTTGTGTTGTTTGTAAATTGCAAACACATGCAAATATTGTCTATTTCGTACATACCCATTGCATCCCATATTTCTAGATCATAGTGTGCTTGTAAATATAGTTTCATTTGCTTCCATCTGAGCTAGTCTGGCAGTTTTATTTTGGGGGGGTAGTTTCATCCCCACCACCACCCTTTTGAAGCCATAGAGCTGCTCATTAAACCACTCCAGCGACACAGCTCAGAGCCTCTCCTCCCCCCGCACACAGAGGGCTCCTGTAACACGGCAAACACAGCCAGGCCTTCCCCAGCCCTCTGCTATTTGGACAAGAGATTTTGTGATAAAATTGAAGGAGCTCCTCAGCGAGGCTTTCCCATCAGCATTTTACCATATGATCTTCATTTCTGTCCCCGCTTGTGCACGGTGGAGGGGAGAGAGGACACATGTATTTACTTTGGCAGAGCTTCGCCATCCATAAAGCTCACCTTGCGCCGTCTGAGGCAAATTCCTCCTCACGCAGACCGCAGGAGACAACGGCTCAGGGAAAAGAAACGCTTCACACTTGGGCTTTTGTACGAGGCTGCTGCCAGATCCCCCTTCCAGCCCTGAGGTCAAGACATTAAAGAGAAATCATTTCCAATTCATTGAAAAGCTTGGGGGGGTGGGGTGGCTCCACGGTTCAGCATAAAGCTCTTTTTATCCAGTCAGGTTTGCAAGTGCTGAGTTAGTTGGCTTCAAAAGAAATCACCTAGGGTTTTTTATGGTTTATTTTATTTTTCATAGCCACAGCCTGGGTTTTTTTTTTCCAGAGAAATACAGCTAGATTATACAGCTAGAAAGCCATCACACTGCTGTGGAGAACATACACCAGAGATGAGATATAAACTGTAGGAGACCCATATAAGGTTTTCAACTCCTTTGTAAAACTCCTTTGTGTAAACTGCAGAAGACCCATATAAGGTTTTCAACTCCTTTGTCCTCCCACCCAAAAAGGCCCTGCCCGTAAAAGCCCCTTCCAGCTCCCTGCCTTGTCCTCTGCCAGCGTTTGCCGTCTCTGCAGCAGAGGTGTTCAGGAGCAGCCCCGTGCCTGCGCCGCGGTGCTGGGAGCTGAATTAGCCGGGAGGGAGGCTTGCTCTGTGCCGACTGCAGCCGAGCGCAGCCCCCAGGGGACTGAGGTGGGAGGGGGGGAGTGGAAACAGCCCCAAGGGGCTGCCATGCAGCGGTCCCTGCATCGGCTCTGCACCGGAGGTAACCTGGCCAAGCTGTCAGCCCATGGCTTGGACGGGAGCACACTGCATTGGTTAGGAACTGGCTGGAGGGCCGAGCCCAGGGAGTGGTGGTGAATGGTGCCACATCCAGCCACTAGTGGTGTGCCCCAAGGATCAGTGCTGGGCTCCCTGCTCTTTAACATCTTTATTGATGATCTGGATGAGGGCATTGAGTCCATCATCAGTAAATTTGCTGATGACACCAAGCTGGGGGCAGGAGTTGATCTGCTGGAGGGTAGAGAGGCTCTGCAGAGGGACCTCAACAAGCTGGACAGATGGGCAGAGTCCAAGGGCATGAGATTGAACACATCCAAGTGCCAGGTTCTGCACATTGGCCACAGCAACCCCATGCAGTGCTACAGGCTGGGGTCAGAGTGGCTGGAGAACAGCCAGGCAGAGAGGGACCTGGGGGTGCTGGTCGATGGTAGGCTGAACATGAGCCTGCAGTGTGCCCAGGCAGCCAAGAGGGCCAATGGCATCCTGGCCTGCATCCAGAACAGTGTGGCCAGCAGGAGCAGGGAGGTCATTCTGCCCCTGTACACTGCACTGGTTAGGCCACACCTTGAGTACTGTGTCCAGTTCTGGGCTTCTCAGTTTAGGAAGGAGGTTGACTTGCTGGAAGGAGTCCAGAGAAGAGCAACAAAGTTGGTGAGGGGTTTGGAACACAGCCCTATGAGGAGAGGCTGAGGGAGCTGGGGTTGCTTAGCCTGGAGAAAAAGAGACTCAGGGGTGACCTTATTGCTCTCTACAACTACCTGAAGGGAGGTTGTAGACAGACAGAGGTTGGTCTCTTCTACCAGTACCAGAACAAGAGGACACAGTCTCAAGCTGTGCCAGGGGAGGTTTAGGTTGGATGTTAGGAAGAAGTTCTATACAGAGAGAGTGATTGCCCATTGGAATGGGCTGCCTGGGGAGGTGGTGGATTTGCCATCATTGGAGGTGTTCAGGAGGAGACTTGATGGGGTGCTTGGTGCCGTGGGTTAGTTGTTTGGGTGGTGTTGGATTGGTTGATAGGTCGGACACGATGATCTTGAAGGTCTCTTCCAACCTGGTTTATTCTATTCTATTCTATTCTATTCTATTCTATTCTATTCTATTCTAACCACTTGCACAGCTGTGGAGGTTCTGCCTGCACCTCAGCTGCTCCAGTCTGCAGGCTGGTGTGTAGCACAAACCACAGGTGAAGATAAATTAGCAGTGTCTCACCCACAGAAGAAGCTGCAGCGCCGGCACACTTTGCTGCCCTTCCCAGGCTGCCACCCCGACAGGCTCCTGAGGCTCACCCTGGGCAACAGAACAAGAGGACACAGTCTCAAGCTGTGCAGGGGGAAGTTTAGGCTTGATCTTGGAAAGAAGTTCTTCCCAGAAAGAGAGATTGGCTATTGGCATGAGCTGCCCAGGGAGGTGGTGGAGTCACCATCCCTGGAGGTGTTTAAGAAGAGCCTGGATGAGGCACTTGGTGCCATGGTTTAGTTGATCAGATGGTGCTGGGTGATAGGTTGGATTGGATGATCTTGAAGGTCTTTTCCAACCGGATTAATTCTGTAATTGTCTGAGCAGCTGGAGGAAAGGCTGCAGGATTTCTTTCTTTATGAAGAAAACAATAAAGACTTAAAAATACAGGGCCTGGCTGCTCTCAGAATGCCAGCATGGCCCCAAGAGTATACCCTGCCATGCTTGCTTCAGCCAGGAGCTGCAGTCCTGGCCCTTATCAGGTATTGCCTATCTAAGAGGACAAAAGCACAAGGAATTTTGTTTGGTCAAGTAATGACAGTCCTTATTATAGAGCAACTGCACCATACCAAACATGTTTAATAATTAAGCAATGAGATATGACAAGAGGCAAATTCCAGCACAATTTTTTACATGCCTTGGATTGTATGATAAGGCCAAAGGGCAAGGAATTTTCATCAAACTATTTTGCATTTGAATCACCTATTCTGTCTGGTTTTCTGCACTCTGCAGCACGACAAATGATGCTCTCTCGTAAATGGGTGAGCCCATGACAACCTCTTGAGGTTCAACAAGACCAAGGGCAAGGTCCTGCATCTGGGTCAGGGCAATCCCAGACATTGATATAGGCTGGGCAGGGACTGGCTTGAGAGCAGCCCTGAAGAAAAGGACTCAGGGGGTGCAGGTGGATGAGAAGCTCAACAGGAGCCAGCAGTGAGCACTTGCAGCCCAGAAAGCCAAGCAGAGCCTGGGCTGCAGCAAGAGAAGAAGAGCCAGCAGGGCCAGGGAGGGGATTCTCCCCCTCTGCTCCACTCTGGTGAGACCCCACCTGGAGCACTGTGTCCAGTTCTGGAGCCTCTATTGCAGGAAGGATCTGGAGGTGCTGGAAGGTGTCCAGAGAAGGGCCATGAGGATGAGCAGAGGGCTGGAGCTGCTCTGCTCTGAGGTTGCTCAGTCTGGAGAAGAGAAGGCTCTGAGGAGACCTAATTGTGGCCTTTCAGTATCTGAAGGGGGCTACAAGAAAGCTGGGGAGGGACTTTTGAGGGTGTCAGGGAGTGATAGGACTGGGGGGGATGGATCAAAACTAGAAATGGGTAGATTCAGATTGGATGTGAGGAAGAAGTTCTTCCCCATGAGGATGGTGAGAGACTGGCAGAGGTTGCCCAGGGAAGTGGTGGAAGCCTCATGCCTGGAGGTTTTGAAGGCCAGGCTGGACGTGGCTGTGAGCAACCTGCTGTAGTGTGAGGTGTCCCTGCCCATGGCAGATGGGTTTGGAACTGGATGATCCTTGAGGTCCCTTCCACCCCTGACAATTCTGTGATTCTATGATAAACATTTCAAGCATAAAGCTTCTCATGGTCTGAGACTGTGGAATCTATTCTCCCAATGATCTATGAGTATCACTGGCATGCAGAATGGTGGCACACACCCCTTTGTCCATGATTAAGTCTGGGATTGATTTTCAGGCTGCAGTTAACAGGTCTGAGAAACAGGCTTGCTGATGGAAGTGCTGACAGATTAACTACGTCGATGCAAGGGACATCGCCTCAGCGCCACGCTTGCTAGCTCTCAGGTATTTGTTCTTAGACCATAAAAAAGAAGAGGGGGAGGGGAGAGAAATAATAAATCAGATCTCAAGACAATGCTGGTTCTTATCTGCCCCAAGTTTGACAGGAGCTTTGTTTGCTGCACATTTGCCTCCTTTAGAACTTGAGTATGAACTTTAGAACTGGAGTTGCTGGAAGCCTCCTCCCTGGAGGTTTTGAAGGCCAGGCTGGATGTAGCTGTGAGAAACCTGATCTAGTGCGAGGTGTCCCTGCCCATATCAGGGGGGGTTGGAACTGGGTGATCCTTGAGGTCCCTTCCAACCCTAACAATTCTATGATGTTATTATGAAACACAATAACTTCCACATAAATGTCACACTCATGCAGCATCAACTCCCAGGCTTTAATCCTGTAAGAATCAAGTAAAGCCAGAATGAAGACTCTCAGAATAAATTCACAGCAGGCTCTGTTGTTGTGCTGTGTTTTGCAAGGACTTGACTTAGGCACAGAACACAACAGTGGGCAGTGGGACGTGCTGTGCAGCAAATATTTGGGTTTGAGATAAGCAGGGAGGCTTGAAAGGTCCAAGGAGCTAATTGAAATAAATAAGACTCTGCTTGGAATTCAGGACTGGCTGCATGTGAGAGTGATGGGGAAGCTGCCCAGCTGCTCTGCCACTCCTCTCGAGACAAAACTATTGGTAGGCATGATATTAGAGCTTTAGATTGCTGACACCTCTTTCCATGCCACCCCCCCAGTCTCTGCTCTGAACAGTCTCTAACTGCAAGAATAATATAAGCCATTCCTGGCATTAAGAGACACAGTAATATTTCAGAGAGTGCATACTTGATCAGGCCAGTTAAAAGTAGAATATTGCTCTTTGTATCATAGTATCAGTATCATCATAGTATCAGTCTGGGTTGGAAGGGACCACAAGGATCATCTAGTTCCAACCCCCCTGCCATGGGCAGGGACACCCCACACTAGATCAGGCTGGCCAGAGCCTCATCCAGCCTGGGCTTAAACACCTCCAGGGACGGGGCCCCAACCACCTCCCTGGACAACCCATTCCAGGGCTTCACCACTCTCATGGGGAAGAACTTCCTCCTCACCTCCAGCCTGAATCTCCCCACCTCCAGCTTCATCCCATTCCCCCTAGTCCTATCACTGGCTGAGATCCTGAGAAGTCCCTCCCCAGCCTTTCTGTAGCCCCCTTCAGATACTGGAAGGCCACAATTAGGTCTCCTCAGAGCCTTCTCTTCTCCAGACTGAACAGCCCCAACTCCTTCAGTCTGTCCTCAGAGCAGAGCAGCTCCAGCCCTCTGCTCATCCTCGTGGCCCTTCTCTGGACACATTCCAGCACCTCCAGATCCCTCTTGTAATAGGGGTTCCAGAACTGGTAATGACCAGTACCTGATGGGGGCAACAAGGATGAAGAGAGACTCTTTGCAAAGGCCTGCAGTGACAGGACCAGGGACAATGGCTTCAGACTAGAGCAGAGCAGATTTAGATTGGATGTCAGGAAGAAGTTCTTCACCATGAGGGTGGTGGAACATTGGAACGGGTTGCCCAGGGAGGTGGTTGAAGCCCCTTGCCTGGAGATACTCAGGGTAAGGATTGATGAGGCCCTGGGCAACTTGATTTAGTTCTGGATGTGCCTGCTGACTGCAGGGAGGTTGGACTGGATGAGCTTTGGAGGTCCCTTGGGGCCTGGCCCATTCTCTGATTCTATGCTCAGAGGGAAAAAGAAAAAGAAAAACTAAGCAAAGCAAAGCTAAAAAATAAATGTTGAATATTCTATAATACAGTCATATATGTCTGTGATGTTCATTAAAGCTAGCAAAAAATGTGATTCCTACCCTCAAAAGCTTATGCTTCAGCAGCAACCTGAAGTTCAGGGTGCACTGGAGACCAAGCCCATAGGAGTGACTGTCCTAGTTTTGAGCCACGAGCTGCCCAGGGCAAAAGGGCAGGAAAGATAGTTGACCCCTTCCCAAGGAGTGAAGTGAAACTGCTCCACACTGGATTGGAAGTTGAGGTGGAAATTCTGTTTAGAAATATACACAAAAGCTCTCCCCCACAGCCTACGAGATAACAGCACACATCCCAAGACAGAGAGGAGAGAGAGAGATTTGGCTGTACACTCCTTCAAATGGAGACATACAGGAAAAAGGAATGGAATAACAGATTGCTATATCCTGGGACGAACTGCCTGTCCCCCTGGGACTCTCTACCCTCTGCAGGACTTTTCTTTGTGGTTATACCACTTAACCCTTGGTTTCCCTTCACCTACAACAGTAACAGACAACCTTGCCTCAAGGCAGGGACCCGTCCTGCATAGACTAACTGCATGAAACCATGTAGTATCACACAGAGTCACAGAATTTCAGGGGCTAGAAGGGACCTCGAAAGCTCATCCAGTCCAACCCCCTGCCAGAGCAGGATCTCCCAGAGCAGATCACACAGCAACACATCCAGGCAGGTCTTGAATATCTCCAGGAAGGAAGACTCCACAGCCTCCCGGGGCAGCTGTTGCAATGCAGTAGGATAGATGGAGAGAGACCAAGCAGGTAAATGCTGGATGGTCACCAAGTATTGCCTCAGAGTTGCTCCTAAATATAGCCTAGATGAAGATCTGATTACAATACAGAGAGGCAGAGGTGAGGCAAGGAGACACCAGTTCAGATGTGTTCCTGTGGCTCTGCGGTTAGGTATTTGCACATCTTCCGGCGCGCTCAGCCAGCGCTCTGTGTGTGGAACATCTGGAATTAGGAAGGGCAGCACAGCAGGGACACAGTTCTTTCCTCATTCCTGCAGATAATCAGCTTTTGCCCTGAGGCACCACACTTTGCTAACCATCTCCTTCTAATCCAATTGGAAATGGACTGCGAGCTCATACCCTGACAGTGGCTGGCCGTAGGAATGCATCAGCTCCGGGTGTGACCTCTAGGTGACAATGCATTGCAGGCACTGGGGAAGTGCAGAAGGGAATCTGTTACACGGGGGGGGGGGGGGGGGGGGGGGGGGGGGGAAGACAACAGCATTCTTTCTACATGGCTGTTCTTTTTATTAGATTAGATTGCTGGGGGATGAGAAGCTCAACATGAGCCAGCAGTGAGCACTTGCAGCCCAGAAAGCCAGCCAGAGCCTGGGCTGCAGCAAGAGAAGCAGAGCCAGCAGGGCCAGGGAGGTGATTCTCCCCCTCTACTCCACTCTGGTGAGACCACACCTGGAGTACTGTGTCCAGTTCTGGAGCCTCTATTGCAGGAAGGATCTGGAGGTGCTGGAAGGTGTCCAGAGAAGGGCCACAAGGATGAGCAGAGGGCTGGAGCTGCTCTACTCTGAGGACAGAGTGAGGGAGTTGGGGCTGTTCAGTCTGGAGAACAGAAGGCTTCTGGGAGACCTAATTGTGGCTTTGCAGTATCTGAAGGGGGCTCCAAGAAAGCTGGGGAGGGACTTTTGAGGGTGTCAGGGAGTGATAGGACTGGGGGATGGAAAAAAAACTAGAAATGGGTAGATTGAGATTGGATGTTAGGAAGAAGTTCTTCCCCATGAGGGCGGTGAGAGCCTGGCACAGGTTGCCCAGGGAGGTGGTGGAAGCCTCATGCCTGGAGGTTTTGAAGGCCAGGGTGGATGTGGCTGTGAGCAACCTGCTGTAGTGTGAGGTGTCCCTGCCCATGGCAGGGGGCTTGGAACTGGCTGCTCCTTGAGGTCCCTTCCAACCCTGACAATTCTGTGATTCCCTAGCTAGATTTTGACTGGTTTCCTGAATCAGGAAGAGCTGTTTCACACAAGCTTCAGGGGAATGGCTGCCTTTTAATACAGTCTAATTGACTTTTATGATTATCTCTGAGGAGTCCTGGTCATAAAAGCTAATTAGATTATCCTGATCTACATATCCCAGAATCATTCTGTTTCTCACACTTGGAAAAAAAAAAGAAAGAAAGAAAAGAAGAGGAAAAAGGAAAAAGCACAACCCCAAACAAACAACAGAACAACCAAAATAGTGAAGGCTCATAGTCCTGATTAGGACATGCTGCACTCTCCTGATACTCCTCTCCATGCAGTTTGATTTGCTCAGCATTACACAGGATATATTTCACCTTCCTGAGCAAGTGACCGCCTTTACCAGCTTCTTTATGGACATTGATGATGTTATTCCAGCTCTCTCCTTCCACAAATGTATAGAAAGAGCTGTCTGCTCAATTTGCTATTCTGCATTGCTCTAATAATCCCCCAGAGCAACAACAGGATAAAAAAGGAGAGGAGGAAAGAAGGAAAGAAGAGAAGAGAGAAAGGGAGGAAGGGAGGGAGGAAGGGAGGGAGGAAGGAAGGGAGGGAGGAAGGAAGGGAGGGAGGAAGGAAGGGAGGGAGGAAGGAAGGAAGGAAGGAAGGAAGGAAGGAAGGAAGGAAGGAAGGAAGGAAGGAAGGAAGGAAGGAAGGAAGGAAGGAAGGAAGGAAGGAAGGAAGGAAGGAAGGAAGGAAGGAAGGAAGGAAAGGAAGGAAAGGAAGGAAGGAAGGAAGGAAAGGAAGGAAAGGAAGGAAGGAAAGGAAGGAAGGAAGGAAGGAAGGAAGGAAGGAAGGAAGGAAGGAAGGAAGGAAGGAAGGAAGGAAGGAAGGAAGGAAGGAAGGAAGGAAGGAAGGAAGGAAGGAAGGAAGGAAGGAAGGAAGGAAGGAAGGAAGGAAGGAAGGAAGGAAGGAAGGAAGGAAGGAAGGAAGGAAGGGAGGGTGGGAGGAAAAGAAAGAAGAAAAGGAGGTAGGACTTCTTGCTAATCTAACCAAGTCATGAAAGAGGATGGTCAGGCACCAGCTTCAAGATTGGCCACTGCCTGTGTTTGACCCTCTGCAAGGCCACCCTGGGAAGCAGGAGTCACTTCATCATGTCAGGAGCTGCTAACCACCTATTAGCCACGTCAGGCAGAAGAGCTGGGGGTCTCCATTTCTTCAGTGAGGGCAGGCCAGTAACAAAGCCTCATTGTGCTGGTGCCTAGTAGCCCTGTGTTGTGTGATGGAGAGGTCTTGATGCCAAGCAACTAGCTGAGGATCAGATTGCAAAAGAGCAAATCCCTTTTGGGGAGAGAGTCTGTACAAAGCAAGGGCATTGTGAGACAAAGAATGAGGGCTCCCATCGAAACAGGCACCTCTCATGTTCTTGTCAGCATGCATGTACAGCACCCTGGTGAAACCAGAGCTCTGTGCTCTGCATTGCTTTCTCAACTCTGAATTACAGAAAATTCAGGGTCCTGTACATAGTCTGAGAAGTGACTTGGCAGAAGTAGACACCTGCAGATCCTACCCAGCAATGCTTCCCTGAACGCAGCTGCAATCAAACAGGGGAGCTGCAGCCCTCTCCTTCTTGTCAGGACTTCCCCAGGCTTCTGCCTGGACCAGCACCTCTCTGAGGGCCAAGGGCTGCAGGGGCTCACCAGGGAAACAGCCAGGGCAGGATTTCATCCCAGGTAGGGATTGGGGCAGCTGGGAATATCTGGATCATCTGGCACCTCTGTGGTGGTGAGGTGAGTCCATGGTCAAGCCAGAAAGTCAGTCTGCAGGCAAGGATCAAGGGGGTCCATGACCAGGCACAGTCAGGGTGGTACTGGAGATTGGCACTCCAACATCACAGCTCAGATGGTGGTTGAGAGGCCTGGGTTGAAATGGGTCAAAAGGGTAGAGGTTTGGTCCCTGGTGAGGCTGGGCTGTGAGTGCACCCACAACCCTGAGATGCTCAGTCAGGAAACCTTGCTTACTCAGCTGTTTCTGAGAAACATAGAATCAAGAATCATAGAATCAAACAGGTTGGAAGAGACCTCCAAGATCATCCAGTCCAACCTATCACCCAGCCCTATCCAATCAACCAGACCATGGCACCAAGTGCCTCATCCAGGCTTTTCTTGAAGTCATCTCCAGGGCCAGTGACTCCACCACCTCCCTGAGCAGCACATCCCAATGGCAAATTCTCTCTGGGAAGAACTTCTTCCTAATGTCCAGCCTGAACCTGCCCTGGCACAACTTGAGACTGTGTCCCCTTGTTTTGTTGGTGGTTGCCTGGGAGAAGAGACCAACCTCTGCTTGGCTACAACCTTCCTTTAGGTAGTTGTGGACAGCAGTAAGGTCTCCCCTGATCCTCCTCCTCTCCAGGCTAAGCAACCCCAGCTCCCTCAGCCTCTCCTCACAGGGCTGTGCTCCAGACCTCTCACCAGTTTTGTTGCCCTTCTCTGGCCACGTTCCAGCATCTCAACATCTCTCTTGAACTGAGGAGCCCAGAACTGGACACAGGACTCAAGGTGTGGCCTAACCAGTGCTGAGTACAGGGGAAGAATAACCTCCTTTGCCCTGCTGGCCACACTATTCCTGATGCAGGCCAGGATGCCACTGGTGTTCTTGGGCACACTGCAGGCTCATGTTCAGAATCTGGGGCTTCTCCTCTGGTTTTCATTGCTTTTCTGCCTTTCCAGGATTTCTGTGCTCTTTCTTGCTGCACTCCCTGTAGGCACATGGAGACACAGCTGGGGGTATCTCCTGTGCTGTCTTCTTGCATCAGCATCCCTTTGGGCATTTCCACTCAGGTCTGCTGTGACTATGGTAAGGGTGGAGGTCCCTCCCATTCCACTTGACCTATTTATCCCGAAAGGAAAGCATCTGATACACTCAGGAAGTTTAACCCAACCCAGAAAAATATCAGTAAGGAGGGGGCAGTCTCAGGCACTGTCTTAGTTCTATTTGCCTAACACCAAGCCCCTCAGGGCCTGATAAACAGCAGCATTTCAAGGGTCAGGTTTCAGTGGTGAGTTTGTGCAGGTATAAAAAGCAAGGATATCAGCTCTGCAAGGGGGCTGGTAATCTGGAAGGTCTTTGTTTTCACCTGGGAAATCTGAGCCCCTGGCTTCCTGCTTGGCAGGGCTGAGCTGCAGGTGCTGCTGCCAGCCGTGGCAGCGTGCACGGTGCCTCTCCAGCAATTCTCAGTGACCTGATCAGGCAGGACAATAAATAAGGCTGATAGGCTTTAATTGAGTAGTTTCACAGACCTGTTATGTCCTTGTGTGTAGATGGATTGCTGGGGCAGGCATTCACAGCTTTTCCTATTAAAGCTGTCTGAAGCTGTTTGCCACCACTGCCATAACTCAGAAGGAAAGTGCCCCAGATGGACCTTGTTTCTTCTTTTGAGCCAAGCCACTCATCTGTGTGTGTTTGATCTAAGGACAGTGAGGCTGTATTAGTGTGCAGGATCTTATAAGCAAGGGTGGACATGAGCCAGCAGTGAGCACTTGCAGCCCAGAAAGCAAATCACATCCTGGGCTGCAGCAAGAGAAGCAGAGCCAGCAGGGCCAGGGAGGGGATTCTTCCCCTCTACTCTGCTCTGGTGAGACCACACTTGGAGCACTGTGTCCAGTTCTGGAGCCCCTAGTACAGGAAGGATCTGGAGGTGCTGGAAGGTGTCCAGAGAAGGGCCACAAGGATGAGCAGAGGGCTGGAGCTGCTCTGCTCTGAGGACAGACTGAGGGAGTTGGGGCTGTTCAGTCTGGAGAAGAGAAGGCTCCGAGGAGACCTTGTTTAAATAGCACACAAAAAGACAGCCCTAGCCCTTCAAAACTTACAATTTAAAGGTAGGAAAAGATGCAGCAGAAAGGCACAAAAACAAGCCTAAGGAAGTGATGAAACAAGTGTTTGTCAATCTAGTAAGTTTTGTGCAAACTCTTGGGGGCAATGTGGCAAAAGGAGAGTTTTAAGGGAGACCAGAAGAAAGATTCTGAGGCAGCTCTGGAGCTGTTCACAGAGAGTTTCTCCTCAGTGTTTGGGACAGCATGAGACAGAGCACGGAGGCATGTGTTCAAAAACCTAGCAGGAGGCAATGGGCATGATACAGTGGGCTGGTCAAAGCCAGAAGTTTGCTTCTCAACCCTGAAGGAGATGGTGGGTATGATGAAGATAAGCAACCATTCTCCCCTGAAATGGGAAAAGAATACAGAATTAACCAGGTTGGAAAAGACCTCAGAGATCATCCAGTCCAGCTTATCACCCAACCACCATCTCATCAACTAAACCATGGCACCAGGTGCCTCATCCAGGCTCTTTTTAAACACTTCCAGGGATGGTGACTCCACCACCTCCCTGGGCAGCACATTCCAATGGCCAATCTCTCTCTCTGTGAAGAATTTCTTCCTCACCTCCAGCCTAAACCTCCCCTGGCATGGCTTGAGACTGTGTCCTCTTGTTCTGTTGCTGGTTGCCTGGAAGAAGAGACCAAACCCCACGTGGCCACAACCTCCCTTCAGGGAGTTGGAGAGAGCAAGAAGGTCTCCCCTGAGCCTCCTCTTCTCCAGGCTAAGCAACCCCAGCTCCCTCAGCCTCTCCTCACAGGGCTGTGCTCCAGACCCCTCCCCAGCCTCGTTGCCCTTCTCTGGACACCTTCAAGTGTCTCAACATCTTTCTTGAATTGAGGGGCCCAGAACTGGACACAGGACTCAAGGTGTGGCCTAACCAGTGCTGAGCACAGGGCAGAATGACTTCCCTGCTCCTGCTGGCCACACTATTTTGTGCAAACTCTTGGGGGCAATGTGGCAAAAGGAGAGTTTTAAGGGAGACCAGAAGAAAGATTCTGAGGCAGCTCTGGAGCTGTTCACAGAGAGTTTCTCCTCAGTGTTTGGGACAGCATGAGACAGAGCATGGAGGCATGTGTTCAAAAACCTAGCAGGAGGCAATGGGCATGATACAGTTCTCCCCTGAAGTGGGAACAGACGGACAGGTAACTGCTGAGGAAAAGGAGTTCATCAAAGCAGTCTTTTCCAAACTACTTTTCTTCTGGTTACAATCCAACAAGACACTGGAGACACCTTCTGAGAGTAGAGAGTTATCTGCAATTAGAGAATAGAATCTTATCCCCCCCCTTACCCTATGGCTTGTTTGTGGTTATGTTTATAGATCTTCCTTATTGTATTGTTTGGATGTGTTAACATTCAGCAGCCACTTCCTGTGTAATCTGGTGTAGGTGATCCAGCTCTGGCAGGGGGGTTGGACTGGATGAGCTTTTGAAGTCCCTTCCACCCCTGAAATTCAGTGATTCTATGATGAGTGGTGTGATTCTTAAGGGGGCTACAAGAAAGCTGGGGAGGGACTTTTTAGGGTGTCAGGGAGTGATAGGACTGGGGGGAATGGAACAGAAATAGAAATGGGTAGATTCAGGTTGGACATTAGGAAGGAATTCACCCTGAGGGTGGTGAAGATGCACTCTGTGGAGAGTCCTATCAAGCAAAAATCCTGTTACAAGGAGGATCTGGATGCTGGAAGGTGTCCAGAGAAGGGCCACAAGCATGAGCAGAGGGCTGGAGCTGCTCTGGTATGGAGACAGACTGAGAGAGTTGGGGCTCTTCAGTCTGGAGAGGAGAAGGCTCCAGGGAGACCTAATTGTGGCCTTCTAGTATCTGAAGGGGGTTACAAGAAAGCTGGGGAGGAACTTTTTAGGGTGTCAGGGAGTGACAGGACTGGGAGGAATGGAACAAAACTAAAAATGGGTGGATTCAGATTGGTTCTTCCCAGAAAGAGAGATTGGCCATTGGAATGTGCTGCCCAGGGAGGTGGTAGCGTCACTGTCCCTGGAGGTGCGCAAAAAAGGCTTGGATGTGGCACTTGGAGCCATGATTTAGTTATCAGGAGGTGTTAGGTATCAGGTAATAGGTTGGACTTGGTGATCTGGGAGGTCTTTTCCCACCTGGTTGATTCTCTGATTCTATGCTAATTTGGCTGCTGACATCTCCTGATTCTGTGATTCTTACTTCAGCTGCGCTTTTTTAGATCAGTGTGACCACTTTTCTTGTGGTCTCCTGGTGTTTGCTCTCTGGGGTTTGGGGGTTAAAAAACAGAAGGACTTCCACTTGCAACCCCACTGATTGTTACTTGACTGTTTACCAGTACCAGCTTGTAAATTCCTGAAAGTTTCAGTGAGTTTTGCATAATTGCTCTGATTACTATCTTTGATTGTCCTTTATAAAGGAAAACTCGTGCCAGGGTCATCAGTGGTTTGCATTCTTCCAGCTCCAGAAAGAATCCTAAAGTCAGGCCCTGGATTTCACCCTGCTAACCTGGGTATTGGTGTCTGCCACGTGGGCAGGTTAAAGCATAGCCAAGACCATTAGAAGTGCCACCAGGAGGGAACTGGAGTTGCAAGGAAGAGAGCCTTACCTTGTTTCATTAGGGACACAACACTCAGTGCATATTTCCCTCCTCTCACAGGAACAGAAATAATCTACCCCACATTGCTGCCAAGCTCTGTGCTCACTCTGAGGGTGGGACTCAGGCAGGATGCTGTCCTGAAAGAAGTTGCATTAAAGTCTGGGCCCAGACACATCTGAAAAGCAATTGACAGCGTCCTGACTACAGTATTATTCTCTTGCACACAGAGCTTGGTGCCCCTTTTTTCCTCTTCATTTTTCTGTTTGTGAGAGTCACCTTGAAAGACTGTTGGAATGTGCAAGCAAAACAAATCCAGAGTCTGGTTAAAATTTGTTCCTTCAGGACTCTCTTGGACTGGCTGATCTCTCCCATCTGTGCAGTGCATGGATATTTTTAGCAATTGTAAATTACATTAATGGGCCAGAAACATGAAGCTTAGAACATTTCAGTCAGGATCTGAAATTCTGCTGTTGGGGTCACATCAGCCACATCTGGAGTGTTGTGTCCAGTTCTGGGCCCCTCCGGTCAAGAAGGACCTCAGGGAACTGCTTGGAAGAGTCCAGCACAGAGCCACACAAATGATGAAGGGAGTGGAACATCTTCCTTAGGAGGAGAGACTGAGGGAGCTGGGGGGCTTGGAGAAGAGGAGCCTGAGAGGTGACCTCATTCATGTTGCTAAAGATGTGCAGGGTGAGTGCCCAGAGGCTGGAGCCAGGCTCTGCTGGGGGATGCCCAATGCCAGCACAAGGGGCAGTGGTGGAAGCTGAGGCAGAGGAAGTTCCATGGAAACAGGAGGAAAATGTTTTCCCTGTGAGGGTGACAGAGCCCTGGAAGAGGCTGCCCAGGGGGGTTGTGGAGTCTCCCTTGATGGAGATACTCAAAACCTACCTGGCTGTGTTCCTGTGTGATCTGCTCTAGGTGCTCCTGCTCTGGCAGGGGGCTTGGACTGGATGATCTCTTTGGGGCCCTTCCAACCCCTGACATCCTGTGATCCTGATCCTGTGGGAAACAATTCAATGGGTTCTTTTCCCAGCTGAATCTAAATGATTCAGATTTGGAGCTAAGAATTTCATTGTGCAGTTTCTATTTGCTTCGCTGTGTTTTTATTGCTGGCTTTGTTATGTTGAGGAATCATGTGTGTCAGAAGGTACCAGCAGGCAACTGAATTAGTCAGGAGTATACATTTCTGAATGTCACATGGATCCTCTGGAAGAGAGCACAGACAGCATCAGAAGAAAGCCAGCAGCATCAGAAAACATTCCTCCAAACAACTGGGAATTTTTGGGGCAGATAAAGAGTTTTCTTATGTAAAAATAACCTCCTAGATAATCATTCTGTCCATATGTTGAAAGGCTGCTTTGTCATTTCCTTGTGTCTGTTTAGTTTGTATGTTAGTATATGCAGTGTGTAGATAGATTGAGGCTTCTCTTCCTGACTTCAAAACTCTGAAGCTTCACCTAGAATTTAAAAGGGAATATTAAAGCTACTGTAAATGAGGAAAAGATTCTACTGAAAAGTACAGGATTTCACAGAATCACAGAGTTTCAGGGGCTGGAAGGGACCTCAAAAGTCCAAGCCCCCTGCCAGAGGAGGAGCACCCAGAGCAGATCACACAGGAACACATCCAGGTAGGTTTTGAGTATCTCCATCAAGGGAGACTCCACAACACCCCTGGGCAGCCTCTTCCAGGGCTCTGTCACCCTCACAGGGAAAACATTTCCCTCCTGTTTCCATGGAACTTCCTATGCCTCAACTTCCACCACTGCCCCTTGTGCTGGCATTGGGCATCACCCAGCAGAGCCTGGCTCCAGCCTCTGGGCACTCACCCTGCACATCTTTATCACCAGCAATGAGGTCACCTCTCAGTCTCCTTCTTTCCAAGCTACAGAGCCCTCAGCTCCCTCAGGCTCTCCTCATAACAAAGATGTTCCACTCCCTTCAGCATTTGTGTGGCTCTGTATAATCCATTTCTATCAGGTTAGCTACAGGAGAGTGCTGTTCAGGGAACACACACAGTCTGGACACCTCGACCACAGTCCTTGTGCCAAAATCCCACTGAGGAAGCAGGAAACTCCTGTGTAAAGAAATCTAGCAGGTATGGGCCTTGTCCTTGTGCCTTTAGCATGTCTACTCTGTTCTCTCAGTTGTAACATCTGACTTGCAGAGCATGTGTGGTTTTGCTCTCCCTTAACATTGCCTGTATTAGGATATTTGAAAGTAAATTGATTTCTACATATTTTTAGGCACCATCCTGGTAATTTCTTTATTCTCCATTCATTAAGACACCAGTAGTATGTGAGATCATGGAACTACCTCTGGTTAAGGACCCTCATGCTTTTAGATCTATTTGCAAGGTGATGTGAAAGAGATATTTTTAAGTTACGACTTCCACATTGTGTAGTGCAGTGGGGATTCAGACCTGTTACTAAGATCCCAGGGGCCATTATTTCTATTACAGTGTTTATAGCCTTGGAATTACCTGTTTGAACCTCCAGAGCCTGTGATTTTTGGGGAGACATACCTCTTTGGTAGTTCTTGTGCAAACAGACCCAACTGGGGACACAGTCTCAAGCTGTGCCAGGGGAAGTTTAGGCTCGAGGCGAGGAGAAAGTTCTTCACCGAGAGACTCGTTCGTCTTGGAATGTGCTGCCCAGGGAGGTGGTGGAGTCACCATGCCTGGAGGTGTTCAAGAGGGGATTGGATGTGGCACTTGGTGCCATGGTCTAGTCCTGAGGTCTGTGGTGACAGGTTGGACTTGATGATCTTTGAGGTCTCTTCCAACCTTAGTGGTACTGTGATACTGTGATACTCTGTTTTCCCAGTCAAGGGTGCTTTTGCCTCCTTGAAACTTTTGTATTGAACTATTAATATTTGCTGGTGGGTGTCATAGAATCATAGAATTGTAGAATGGCCTACACTGCAAGAGACCTTAGGCATCATCTAATCCAACCTCCCTGACAAGGGCAGGGACTCCTCTCAACTAGCCCAGGTTACTCAAAGCCCCATCCAACCTGGGTTTGAACATCTCCAGGGAAGAGGAATCCACAACATCTCTGAACAATCCATTCCAGGGTCTTGCCACCCTCATAGTGAAGAATTTCTTCCTAAAATCCAATCTAAACCTATTCTTCTTCAGTTTAAATCCATTTCCCCTGGTCCTGTCAGTGGACACTCTCGTAAAAAGTCCCTCTCCACCCTTCCTATAGGCTCCCTTCAGATATTGGAAGGCAGTTATAAGGTGCCCCCAGAGTCTTCTCTTCTCCAAGCTGAACAATGCCAGCTCCCTTATCCTATCAGGCCTCATTGTAGAGGTGTTCCAGCACCTGGATCATCTTTGTGGCCTTTCTCTGGGCTGGTTCTAACAAATCTATGTCCCTCTTATGATGAGGACTCCAGAACTGGACACAGTATTGAAGGTGGGGTCTCACCAGAGCAGAGTAAAGGGGGAGAATCCTCTCTCCTGATCTGCTGACCACACTCCTCCTGATGCATCCCAGGATCCGGTTGGCTTTCTGGGCTTCATGAGCGCACTGCTGGCCCAGGGGGAGTTTCTCATCTGTCAACACCCCAAGTCCTTCTCTTCAGAATCACAGAAACATTCAGGTTGGAAAAGACCCTCAGGATCAACAAGTCCAACCCAGGACCCTACTCTACAAGGTTCATCCCTAAACATGTCCCCAAGCATCACACCCAAACACATCCAACCTTCTCTGGATCATGTCCAGAGAAGGGCAACAAAGCTGGGGAGAGGTCTGGAGCACAGCCCTGTGAGGAGAGGCTGAGGGAGCTGGGGTTGCTTAACCTGGAGAAGAGGAGACTCAGGGGAGACCTTACTGTTCTCTACAGCTACCTGAAGGGAGGTTGTAGGCAGGTGGGGGTTGGTCTCTTCTCCCAGGCAACCAGCAGCAGAACAAGAGGACACAGTCTCAAGCTGCACCAGGGGAGGTTTAGGCTGGATGTCAGGAAGAAATTCTTCCCAGAGAGAGAGATTGGCCATTGGGATGTGCTGCCCAGGGAGGTGGTGGAGTCACCGTCACTGGAGGAGTTTAAGAGGAGCCTGGATGAGGCACTTGATGCCATGGTTTAGTTGATAAGATGGTGTTGGGTGATAGGTTGGAGTTGATGATCTCAAAGGTCTTTTCCAACCTGGTTAATTCTATTCTATTCTATCCTGTTCTGTTCTAGTCTATTCTATTCAAACCACCTTTAAACACAGTCAGGCTTGGGGACTCCACCACCTTCCTGGGCAGCACATTCCAATCCCTGACCACTCTTTCCATGAAATATTTTTTCCTACTGCCCAGTCTAAGGTTACTCTCAAGGCTACTGTCAACCCACTCTGTACCCAGCTTGTTTTGTGCCTGGGATTGGCCCAGCCCAGGTGTAGGACCTTGTACTTTGATGTGTTGAACCTCATGCAGTTTGCACTGGCCCATTTCCTCTTTGAAAGTTTCACATTTTGTATTTCTGTCTAGATTATAAAATTCCTTGCTCTTGGCACAGGAAAAAAAACAAAAAAACCTGTTTGAAATGACTATGCCACTGACCATCTTACAATCAGGGCCTGAATTGTGCTTTCAGTGAAGTTCCAGTTTCCAACAGACATGAGAATAGATCTGCATCCAGGACTGCTTTTTATGATCAAATGAGAAAAGAGAGGAGCTGCCATTAATGTAATGCAGTTTTCCAAATCAATATTGTGGCTTCTCCCTCCCCTGATCTGCAAAAATACAGTTTTCAGGGACACAGAGCACGTGGCTGTTTGTGGGGAGGAAGGCACAGAGGACCCAAAGTCCCCTCATTGTCTGAAAAAGTGTGGTGGCTTGAAATTTCTCCCCCAGCTTTAACTTTGCCAGCCCAGCTCAGCTGGAAGCAAATGGAAGCTGTGTTTACAGGCAAAACTACCGACTACGATGGGAATGCAAAGAAGATGTACAAAATCTACAGGATCTACAATATTTGCAGGTTGTTACAAGGGAGAAAGGAGCAGAGAAAAGTTGGTGTTAGACTTAACCAAAACAATGAAGCCAAGGTCAATTCAGAAGCAGGGTTAGTATCCTCTCCAGGGCAATGAGGAGAGGGAGAGGGAGAGGGAGAGGGAGAGGGAGAGGGAGAGGGAGAGGGAGAGGGAGAGGGAGAGGGAGAGGGAGAGGGAGAGGGAGAGGGAGAGGGAGGGGGAGGGGGAGGGGGAGGGGGAGGGGGAGGGGGAGGGGGAGGGGGAGGGGGAGAGGGGAAGAGAAGAGAAGAGAAGAGAAGAGAAGAGAAGAGAAGAGAAGAGAAGAGAAGAGAAGAGAAGAGAAGAGAAGAGAAGAGAAGAGAAGAGAAGAGAAGAGAAGAGAAGAGAAGAGAGGAGAAGAGAGGAGAAGAGAGGAGAAGAGAGGAGAAGAGAAGAGAAGAGAAGAGAAGAGAGAGAAGGGAGAGAGAGAATAGAAGAGACGAGATGAGAAGCCCCTCGAATGTTTTGGTGCAACCATTCTTATGGTAGATCTCTCTCCAATGGAATAATTTAGAACTCTCTCTATTTTCCTTTTCACACCCAATAGTAATTTATTTCAATTTTTCTACTTTTCTGCTCGAAATCTGTAACAAAATGTTAAAGGCATAGCCTACAACTACCACAAAAAGTAAAGCCTAAGTTGTGGATCTTAAAGAAGAGAAGCCAGGGGGAGCTGGTAGGGCTAAGCAGTTGTAAAAAGCAAAGGAGTTCATCTTAAGCTACTGTTGTGCCCGTGCTGGTTCCCTGCAGAGGGAAGGTATTATCAGCCTCCTCCTTGCTTCCTCATTAGTTATTTTTGGCTGCAGACAAGTCCTTCATTCCTCTTTACCAAGAATTCTGGACTTCCGTCACCAGCAGAAGAAGAACAACAAAACAATGTGCACGCCTGGGTGTGCTCCAGAGAATGAAGCTGAAGGAGAGAGATTGTTGCCACATTTTAATAGAATAAAGACTGTTTCTAATTTAGCAACCGAGTTCATGTCAGAAAACATTATACCAGCGAAGAGAGAGACTGCCAATATGTTTTCTAAGCTCTCTCAGAGTCAGCTCCTGCTGGATATGTTTCATCTTGTCATTAGAGTGTCATGCAAAGGCTTCTTCTGTGAAGAAGTAACGGAGAATCATAGAAGCATCATAGAATGGTCTGAGTTGGAAAGGACCTCCAAAGGTCATCCAGTCCAACCCACTCTGCAGACAGCAGGGACATCCTCAACTACATCAGGCTGCCCAGAGCCTTGTCCAGCCTCACTTGGAATATGCACTAGAACAAGAGGACACAGTCTCAGGCTGCGCCAGGGGAGGTTTAGGCTGAAAGTTAGGAAGAAGTTCTACACAGCGAGAGTGATTGTCCATTGGCTGCCCAGGAGGTGTCATTGGAGGTGTTCAGGAGGAGGCTTGATAGGGTGCTTGGTTGCATGGTTTAGTCGATTAGATGTGTTGGATTAGTTGATAGGTTGGATGTGATGATCTTGAAGGTCTCTTCCAACCTGGTCTAGTCTATTCTACTCTAGTCTGTTCCCAGGGATGGAACCTCAACCACCTCCCTGGGCAACCTGTTCCAGTGTTCCACCACCCTCATGGTAAACAACCTGTTCCTAACATCCAATCTAAATCTGCTCTGCTCTAGTTTGAAGCATTGCCCCTTATCCTGTTGCTGCAGGCTTTTTAAACAGTCTCTCTCCATCCTTCTTGCAGCTCAGGTACTGGCAGGCTGCTTTTAGGTCTCCCTGGAGCCTCCTCTTCTCCACACTGAACACCCCCAGCTCCCTCAGTGTAGCCTCATAGCAGAGTTGCTCCAACCCCCTGATCATTTTCACTACTCTCCCCCGGACCTGCTCCATCAGCTCCATGTTGAGGCCTCCAGAGCTGGACCTAGCAGACTTAGATTGGATGTTAGGAACAAGTTCTTTACCATGAGGGTGGTAGAACACTGGAACAGGTTGCCCAGAGAGGTGTGTGGGGCCCCATCTCTGGAGATCTTCAAGGTGATGCTCAACAGGGCTCTCGGCAGCCTGATCTAGTTGGGGATGTCCATGCTGACTGCAGAGTGGGTTGGACTGGATGACCTTTGGAGGTCCCTTCCAGCCCAGACCATTCTATGATCCTATGAAAAAAAGTGGTTAACCTTATCTCAAATTAGACATGTAAAATAGAGCTGTCCGGGGAGGTGATGGAGTCACCATCCCTGGGTGTTCAAAGAAGGATTGGATGTGGCACTTGGAGCCATGATTTAGTTGTCAGGAGGTGTTAGGTATTAGGTAGTAGGTTGGACTTGATGATCTCTGAGGTCTTTTCCAACCTGGCTGATTCTGTGATTCTATGAAATCAAGCTCTTTTAAAGTATCTGCTGAAGGCAAGGCAGTCCAAGGTTCAGATGTAGATGTTTGAATTGCAGATGACTCAGGTTAGGTGAGATTAATTCTGCCCCATATGTCTTCTTGATTTTATAGACTCTCTTGGAAAGAGACTCCAGAGTAGGCAGTGAAAATACTGAGATATTTTTTGTTCCCTAACCCATAAAGTTTGGTGTCCCCCAGGAAGGTCTATTCACCATATGTCTTTACATTTGTTCTGTATCACAAAACTGACTCCTTGTTGCTTGGTTAAATACAACACTTTTAAGAAGCTAACATATGGCAGTACCACACCACTTTTCAGAGCTCTGTGGAGAGCCATGGGGAATTCTGGTTTAAAATTGGTGTTAAGAGCTAGCCTCTGAAAAACCTCTGCTAAAAGGGGAAAAGGAGAAGGATATCTTTTTTTTTAACCAAAGGCACCTCTCCTTAAAATATTGATAAATTACTTTACACACACTGAGATAGCTGTACCAGAAAATGCTTGTGGCAATTGCTGAGTATGGCACTGAGGATTTGACTCTGTGCATCCAAATGCAGGAAAATTCTTTACACATAGACAGATGTTTAAGATGCAAATATCTTAGAGCTGAACCTGTCAGGTCTAAAAAAAATACCTCCTTTGCTTGCTGTTTTCTCCATCTTTCAAGTAACACTCACTTCATTATTATTTTTATGTTCCAGGGTAAGGGAGTAAATAATGTAATGGCAACCAGCTGTCTCACTGGCACCAATCTCCCTGCCCCCTGAGGCTTTGATACAGTCAGTAGGTGTCCCACGCTGTGAGAGCCAGCAGAAGAGAGATCAGAGGCAGGAGAGAGAATCAGGAGGGGAAATCATGGAATCATAAAATTGTTAGGGTTGGAAGGGACCTCAAGGAGCATCTAGTTCCAACCCCCCCTAACATGGGCAAGGACACCTCACACTACAGCAGGTTGCTCACAGCCACATCCAGCCTGGCCTTCAAAACCTCCAGGGATGAGGCTTCCACCACTTCCCTGGGCAACCTCTGCCAGTCTCTCACCACCCTCATGCTGAAGAACTTCCTAACATCCAATCTCAATCTACCCCTTTCTAGTTTTGCTCCATTCCCCCCAGTCCTATCACTCCCTGACACCCGAAGAAGTCCCTCCCCAGCTTTCTTGTAGCCCCCTTTAGATACTGCAAGGCTACAGCTAGGTCTCCATGGAGCCTTCTCTTCTGCAGATTGAACAGCCCCAACTCTCTAAGTCTGTCCTCATAGGAGAGGTAATCCAGCCCTCTGATCATCCTTGTGGCCCTTCTCTGGACACATTCCAGCATGTCCAGATCCTTCCTGTAATGCCTCTGTGTTTCAGATTTGGCATGCTTAGGTCCAGATTCTTCCCCTCAGTGTGCAGAGGGCAGCTCTCTACACTTGTGATGCTGACCAAGGGTAATCCATGCATAAGGCAGTGGCAATAATGGGATCCATACCTACACAGCTGCAGAAGGGTGAGACTCATTTAAAGAAGCTTTCTGGGTGACACAGCATCACAGTACATTAGAGGTTGGAAGGGACCTCCAGACATCATCCAGTCCAACCCCCACTGCCAAAGCAAGATCACCCAGGGTAGTCTGCACAGGAATGTATCCAGGTGGGTTTTGAAAGTCTCCAGAGAAGGAGACTCCACAACCTCTATGGGCAGCCTGCTCCAGGGCTCCGGCACCCTCACTGCAAAGAAGTTTCTCCTCACGTAGAGCTGAACATTCTGATGTTTCTTGTCTTATTTCTGTGCACCACTGAAGAGAGCTTGGGCCTCTCCACTTGACACCCACCCCTCAGCCATTGATAGACATTGATCAGATCCCCTCTCAGTCTTCTCTTCTCCAGACTTAAACAGCCCCAGGGCTCTCAGGCTCTCTCAGTCACCATTTCCCTCTGGACTAGGTGGCACAGGTTGCACTGAACTGCACCCAGGGGTCATGTGGTAGGGAATACCACCAAAGCTGCTTGCCTCCATGGCACAATACTCCCTACATCCTAATGCTTCAGGGTCATCTTCAGAGCCTTCCACCCACTGCCTTAGTGTTCCTGCATCTCAGGTGAGGAGGTCTGCGGCGCAGGATTCCCCATCGACGCTGATCACGCCAGACCTTGTGTTCAGAGGAGCTGAGCTCCTTTCACACCAGCTCCCCAAGCTCTGCTGGCACGCCAGCAGCGCCGCTGAATCACTGACGTGGCTTAGTCAGCCTGCTTAAAATGGCACAGCTCTGAACTGGCTGCCTGCTTCCTTCAGACTGCCTCTGACCTCCTGCCACTCCTGCTCGCTCATTTCTAGCTGCTGGCTTCGTGTCTGAATTTGCACCCCCCACAAACACATGCCCCTTGAGACATTGGTGCTTCAAAGGCCATGGGACTTCATCCCCTGATGAGGTACCACAGGATCAGAGGATGTTAGGGGTTGGAAGGGACCTCTGGAGATCTTTGAGACCAACCCCCCTGCCAGAGCAGGACCTTAGAATCCAGCACAGGTCACACAGGAACACATCCAGACAGGGCTGGGAAGGCTCCAGGGAAGGAGACTCCACAGCCTCTCTGGGCAGCCTGTTCCAGTGCTATGGGACCCTTACAGCCAAGAAGTTCTTCCTCATGTTGAGGTGGAACCCCCTGTGCTGGAGCTGACATCCATTGCCCCTTGTCCTATTCCAGGGCACAAGTGAGCAGAGCCTGTCCCTTCCTTCCTGACCCCCAGCCCTTAGATATTGATAGACATCGATTAGATCCCTTCTCAATCTTCTCTCCAGACTAACCAGCTCTCAGTCTCTCAGCCTTTCCTCATCAGGCAGTGCACCAGTCCCTTCAGCATCCTTGAAGCCCTCTGTTGCACTTTCTCCAGCAGATCCCTGTCCTTCCTGAACTGGGGAGCCCAGAACTGGATGCAATATTCCAGGTGGGGCCTCAGTAGGGCAGAGCAGAGGGGGAGGAGAACCTCCCAGGGCTTTCCTGCATTTGCACTATCAGACCATAAACCCTTCAGGGCAGAGGCTCATTATGTGTTAGGCAGTGACCCCTTCCTGTACCACATCATGTACATTTACAGCACTATCAATTATTTAAAACAGCTCTGCCTTCAGTTCAGCCACATGCTGAGTTAAGCTCCATAGCCTTTGGATAGTTCTCAGCAATTTTCTTTTTCTTCCTCAGCCTTTCACAAATGGCTTGCTGCTCTGCAGCACTCGTTACTGTTTGTTACAGGAGATGATTTGGGGCATTATCACTCAGAGAAGTGTGTTTTGTGGAGATAGTCTTAGCTTCCTCCCCAAAAAATTCAGCTGGGCCTGCATAAGAATGGAAGCCCAGACCCCACCCCCAGAGGGGCCTTGACTTCATTAGCACTTTCATTTAGCTCAGACAAGTAATTATTAATATCAACATCAAATTCTAGCAAGTAAAGCTGGGTGTGCCACGAGGTGAGAAGCTGTAATAAACACAAACCAGTACAGGCTTAGAAGGGAAAATGTTCCTGGCAGTTCCAGACAGAATACATAGAATACATAGAATAAACCAGGTTGGAAGAGACCTTCAAGATCACCGCGTCCAACCCATCAACCAATCCAACACCACCCAAACAACTAACCCATGGCACCAAGCACCCCATCAAGCCTTCTCCTGAACACCTCCAGTGATGGCGACTCCACCACCTCCCCAGGCAGCCCATTCCAATGGGCAATCACTCTCTCTGTATAGAACTTCTTCTTAACATCCAGCCTGAACCTCCCCTGGCGCGGCCTGAGACTGTGTCCTCTTGTTCTGGTACTGGCTGCCTGGGAGAAGAGACCAACATCCGTCTGTCTACAGCCTCCCTTCAGGTAGTTGTAGAGAGTAATAAAGTCACCCCTGAGTCTCCTCTTCTCCAGGCTAAGCAACCCCAGCTCCCTCAGCCTCTCCTCACAGGGCTGTGTTCCAAACCCCTCACCAACTTTGTTGCTCTTCTCTGGACTCGTTCCAGCAAGTCAACCTCCTTCCTAAACTGAGGGGCCCAGAACTGGACACAGGACTCGAGGTGCAGCCTAACCAGTGCAGTGTCCAGGGGCAGAATGACCTCCCTGCTCCTGCTGGCCACACTGTTCCTGATGCAGGCCGGGATGCCATTGGCCCTCTTGGCTGCCTGGGCACACTGCAGGCTCATG
The DNA here is from genome assembly GCF_014839835.1 of Dryobates pubescens. Classification (NCBI taxonomy): domain Eukaryota; kingdom Metazoa; phylum Chordata; class Aves; order Piciformes; family Picidae; genus Dryobates; species Dryobates pubescens. Next base: position 137,145,988 of record NC_071657.1, read on the forward strand.
TTCAGTCTGCCGTCGACCAGCACCCCCAGGTCCCTCTCTGCCTGACTGCTCTCCAGCCACTCTGACCCCAGCCTGTAGCTCTGCATGGGGTTGCTGTGGCCAATGTGCAGAACCCGGCACTTGGATGTGTAAACAGGCAAGACAGCTGCAGCAGCTACAGAAGTAGTTTCATAGTTTTGAACTTGATCTTGTTCCCAAACACTAAGTTAATTTTTTGAGGCTTTTTTGCTGAATTTTGGGGACAAATTTAGTTATTTGCTCAGGTGAATGAAGCAATTAAGCTCTGCCTCCTGAAATATAAATATCAAGATGTTAGATGATACAAATGCTCTGTTTATTTAGCTCAGGAACAGCTGGAGACAAATGCAATGCCTCTCCTCCCCAAGGTCTGCCAGGGGCCAGGGCATCCTGGCAAGGCCCAAGGGCACCCCCCCATTTTCCCATCCTGTAAGGGCTCAGGGCTAAGCCAGGAGCAATGGGACAAGGACGTGGCAAAAGGCAGACAGGATGAGAGTTACCTTTCCTGCACTGTGCACTCTTTGCATTCATGTGTGTGTATGTGTGTAGTAATCCAGAAACAAGGCTTTGACCAGGGAACCATACCATCAAGTGACTTATAAGTCCAAAAATATTATTGTTTCTATTCCACAGAATCATTGAGGCTGGAAAAGACCTCTGAGGTCATCAAGTCCAGCCTATGACCCACCACCACCACCCCCACATCAGCTACACCCAATCTTTTCTTAGAGACTTCCAGGGATGGTGGCTCTACCACCTCCCTGGACAGCACATTCCAGTGTCTAATTCCCCTTTCTGTGAGGAAGTGCTTCCTAACATCCAACCTAACCCTCCCCTGGCACAGCTTCAGGCCATGCCCTCTTGTCCTGTCACAAATTGCCTGGCAGAAGAGCCTGACCCCCACCTGACTACAACTTCCTTTTAGGCAGTTGTAGAGAGTGATAAGGTCCCCTCTAAGTCTCCTCTTTTCCAGGCTGTCTCTCATCAGCTAGGCATGGAACTCTAAATAGTTACTACTTTTGAGTCACTGTTCCAAGGGCACTAGACCCTAAAACTGTTGAATGTCACCACAGAAGATAGAATCCCCACTCTTTCCTCTCAGGTAAGCCCTCAAATCAAGAGGTAGGGCCACCTGCCTAGGCTGCTTAGATAACACACTTGGTTAGTATAACACATGGCAATCCACCTTTTAATGGGAAAGCTCAAGGGGAAGTAAACTACTATCTGAACCACTTCCCTGGCCTTTAAGTGTGTGGCCAGCCTCCAGCAGTCTCACAGCCATCACTGGACTGGGTCTATTGGGTAGCTGGCCTTGGAGAAAGGCCAAAGTCTGCAAAGATCTCCCTTTCAGGAAACTTTGAGCTGAGCACGATCAGCCACAGCTCAGTCACTCCCAAAGTCTCTACACTCAAGGGCAAGAAGAAGGAGGGACAAAATCCTGAAACACAGTTCCTCAGTTTTGCTTATATGTCAAAACCTCTGTGTCTGGCAAAGTCACAAACTGCAGAGACATTTCCCTCTTTGAGTCTTTCTCTAGCACACAGCAACACTGAGGTGGCTCAGGGCAGGGCTTTCTGGGGCACTGATGACTAACACCAGCCCTGACACTGCCTGGCTGCAGCCTCAAAATGACTATGGAGAGAAGAGGAAGAGCCTGAGAAAAGAAAGGGATAAGTCAGCTCCTTGAATGCTGCTCCTCAAGTCTTCATATCTGTTTCTTTAGGTCTCTGAGGGTGGTGAGAGACTGGCACAGGTTGCCCAGGGAGGTGATGGAAGCCTCATGCCTGGAGGTTTTAAAGGCCAGGCTGGATGTGGCTGTGAGCAACCTGCTGTAGTGTGAGGTGTCCCTGGCCATGGCAGGGGGGTTGGAACTGGCTGATGCTTGAGCTCCCTCCCAACCCTGAAACATTCTATGACTGTCTGCCATCAGTGAAGGGCTGTCACCATCAGGAATATTTTCAAATACCTAAGAAGAATAAAAAAATCTCCCTTGCTGTGATCCAAGCCCATTCCCTTTTGTCTAGCTGACATGCATTACGCTTAATGTTCTTAAAGGGATTTGGGTTTTTCTTCTGTATCTCCAATACCTCAAAATGGTTTCTACAGCTCCTGCTCTCCTCCTGTGTCCTAACAGTCCATCTTCAGACTTGCTAAGCTGTTTCATCATCTGAGTTGTTAACACATTGAACAGCACCACACCCAGGGAAGTTCCTCTCCAACTCTCTCCATGGTCTCTTGGTGAACTGTCAATCACCACTTTCCAGACATGGTTAGATGATAAACTTGGCTAATCATGACATCTAGCACATTAAGGGTGACCTGGGGGTTCTAATGAATAGCTGAATAGGAGCCAGCAGTGTGCCCAGGTAGCCAAGAAAGCAAATGGCATCCTGGCTGGGATCAGCAATGCTGTGTCCAGCAGGAGCAGGGAAGGGATTGTCCCCTGGCACTCAGCTCTGGGGAGGCCACACCTTGAGTGTTGTGTCCAGGTTTGGGGCACCTCAATTCAGGAGAGCTGTGGAGGTGCTGGAGCCAGGGCAGAGGAGGGCAAGGAAGCTGGGAAGGGCCTGGAGAAGAAATCTGATGAAGAGCAACTGAAGGAGCTGGGGATGGTTAGTGGGAAACAGAGGAGGCTGAGGGGAGACCTCCTGGCTCTCTAAAGCTACCTGCAAGGAGGTTGTGGAGAGGTTGGTGCTGGGCTCTGCTCCCAGGTCATTAGTGACAGAACAAGAATGGCCTCAAGCTGCCACTGGGTAGGATTGGACTGGACATTAGGAAGGACTTTTTGAGGGCAAGAGTGGTCAGGTGTTGGAATGTGCTGCCCAGGGAGGTGGTGGAGTCCCCAAGCCTGGCTGTGTTTGCAGGGGGTTTGGCTGTGGTGCTTGGGGCTGTGGTTTAGGGCTGAGCCTTGCAGAGTAGGGTTCTGGGTTGGCCTTGGTGATCCTGAGGCTCTTTTCCAACCTGAATGTTTCTGTGATTCTGTTTCTGTGAATAACTTCACCTCTGGTCTGGGGAGGTGACTCAAGTAGAGTCATTGCTAACCCTCAGGGCCACTTCTGCTTCCTCACAAACTCCTCACACCTCTGCTGCTTTCCACGCTTCCTCCCGTCATCGTATGCCTCCCGGAGTCATCATAACCATGAGGATAGTCATTGCTAGTGCTGCTCTGAGAAGCAGCTACCAGATGGTGGAGGTACACACAGAAAAGCCTAGAGAACTGGGGGGGGGGATTTGGGCAAGTACTCAATCCTATCTGTTGTCTAGGGATGAGCCTGGAAATCCTGGGTTCTACACACTGGCCACAACAACCCCAGGCAGTGCTACAGGCTGGGGTCAGAGTGGCTGGAGAGCAGCCAGGCAGAAAGGGACCTGGGGGTACTGGTTGACAGCCGCTGAACATGAGCCAGCAGTGTGCCCAGGTGGCCAAGAAGGCCAATGGCATCCTGGCCTGCATCAGAAACAGTGTGGCCAGCAGGAGCAGGGAAGTCATTCTGCCCTGGACTCAGCACTGGTTAGGCCACACCTTGAGTCCTGTGTCCAGTTCTGGGCTCCTCAGTTTAGGAAAGATGTTGAGTTGCTGGAAGGTGTCCAGAGAAGGGCAACAAAGCTGGGGAAGGATCTGGAGCACAGCCCTGTGAGGAGAGGCTGAGGGAGCTGGGGTTGCTTAGCCTGGAGAAGAGGAGACTCAGGGGAGACCTTCTTGCTCTCTACAACTCCCTGAAGGGAGGTTGTGGCCACGTGGGGGTTGGTCTCTTCTCCCAGGCAACCACCAACAGAACAAGAGGACACATTCCCAAGCTGTGCCAGGGGAGGTTTAGGCTGGATGTTAGGAAGAAATTCTTCCCAGACAGGGAGATTGGCCATTGGGATGTGCTGCCCAGGGAGGTGCTGGGGTCGATGTCCCTGGAGGTGTTTAAGAAAAGCCTGGAGGAGGCACTTGGTGCCATGGTTTAGTCCATTAGTTAGGGTTGGGTGATTGAAATTGATCTTGGAGGTCTCTTCCAACCTGGCTGATTCTGTGATTCTGTCCTGGGGGAGGAATTAAAAACAGAGAGCACATTCACACTTTCACTTCAGGAATGTGACTCTGAGTTGCTACAATGAAATGCCCAGACCAGAGACTACAAATGCTGAATGAGGAGGAAATAATGCTGACATTTTTGCTTGTCCACAAAGCACATTAAAAAGCCACAGAAGCACAGCAGAAATAAGGGCCTCTAAAGCCAACACTCTAAGAACTGTACCCTTGGCCTGACTGACAGCTCAGAGTTTAGGCAGCCTGGGGCTAGAACTGCATGAGGGCTCTGCCCAAGTTTTAACTCATCATCATGGTGCATTGAGCACTTTTCCTGTGGCTAACCAAAAAGCTCCTGTTAAAGCTGCCCACATCTTTTAAAATTTGGGGTTTAGTTCTTTATTCAGTGAAGCCAAGGACTTACTCCTAGTCCCTTAGCTCAAAAAAGGGAAGCACCACAGGAAAAGGAATGAAGTACAAGCTCATGATTCATGCAGATGGGTGGTCCTCTGTGTATTCCCCAAATCTTTTCTACTGGCCTATTGTGCACAGTCTGGCTTCTTAATTGGCCTCCTCAGAGGTATTTCAATGAGGAATTTGAGTGAAGAGAAGAGTGGCCTCAGTGGCAACAGGAGGGCCATGAGGATGGTCAGAGTGCTGGAGCTGGAGCTGGATCTGGAGCTCCTCTCCTTTGAGGACAGGCTGAGAGAGGAGGTGGTTCAGTTTGGAAAAGAGAAGGCTCCAAAGAGACCTCCTTGTGGCCTTCCAGTATCTGAAGGGGGCTGCAAGAAAGGTGGGGAGGGACTTTTGAGGGTGTCAGGGAGTGATAGGACTGGGGGGGATGGATCCAAGCTAGAGGAGGGGAGATTTAGATTAAACATTCAGAAGAAGTTGTTCCCCATGAGGGTGGTGAGAGCCTGGCACAGGTTGCCCAGGGAGGTGGGGGAAGCCTCATCCCTGGAGGTTTTGAAGGCCAGGCTGGATGTGGCTGTGAGCAACCTGCTGTAGTGTGAGGTGTCCCTGCCCATGGCAGGGGGGTTGGAACTGGCTGATCCTTGAGGTCCCTTCCAGCCCTGACAATTCTGTGATTCTCTTATTTCATCCTCCAAACTAGTTTGAATTAATGCTTTTTCCTACCTCTTCAAGATGTTCCATGACTCTTCCCATTGACTAATATTCTACAGGATAATATGTTACTTTCAGAATGACTTCTTACAAGAATCTTCTACCATTCATAGTGTGTTTGTGTTAAAAGCATCACACAGGTTGAATAGCATGACCTTGGAGAGCACACTCCAGTTACTGCAGTATCAACAGTCACAGAGCAAACCTATCCCATTTGGGTAATGTTGTATGCCTAAGGCATTTGCTGGGTCTAGCCTCATAGCTGCAGCCACTGTGGAAGCTGGTTTATAGGCTGCCTTCCCAACACAATTAATAAGTTTTCCCAAGAATAAAAGACTGCAAACAATCACAGAATCACAGAACATTAGAGGTTGGAAGGGACCTCCAGAGATCATCCAGTCCAAGCCCCCTGCCAGAGCAGCAGCACCCAGGGTAGTCCACACAGGAATGCATCCAGGTGGGGTTGGAAAGGCTCCAGAGAAGGAGACTCCACAATCTCTCTGGGCAGCCTGCTCCAGGGCTCTGGCACCCTCACTGCAAAGAAGTTTCTCCTCATGTTGAGCTGAAACCTTCTCTGTTCAAGTTTGTCTCCATTGTTTCTTGTCTTATTGCTGTGCACCACTGAAGAGGGAGTTTGGCCCCCTCCACTTGCCCCCCAGCCCTCAGCTATTGATAGACATTGATCAGATCCCCTCTCAGCCTTCTCAACACTAAACAGACAATTTGAGGTAACAAAATAATCACAGAATCATAGAATCTAGAATCAATAAGGTTGGAAAAGACCTCAGAGATCATCAAGTCCAACCTACCACCCAACACCTCCTGACTAACTAAACCATGGCTCCAAGTGCCACATCCAATCCTTTTGTGAACACCTCCAGGGACAATGGACTCCACCACCTCCCTGGGCAGCACCTTCCAATGGCCAATTACTCTTTCTCTCTCAGAGGCATAATGTGAGGACAGTCATGCACTGGGAGTGCTTTCCTCAGGCACAAAGTTCTCCATTCTCCTGCTTAGGGGCCCATTCAGAAACACCTGGCTTTCAGTGGCTGCAAGCAGCAGCCAGTACTATCTGTCTCCATGTTCCTCTTCAGGCAAAATGATTGCACAGTGAGCAAGAACATCCAGCCTAGCATTAAGCTAGTTAGGAAGCACAACAAAAAGTGGTGGTGTGGGCAGGTGACTGCTGTATGTGCCCAGGCTGCTTGTGCTCCACCTGCTAGCCTGTGCTGTCATACCTTTACTGCTGCTGTTTACCAGCATGAAGCATATTAAAATTCAAACAGGTAGCTCATAGATATGCCAAATCTGCCCTGAGCAAATATTTATAGTCTGTGCAGACACATCCAGTTCAAAAGGCAAAAAAAAAAGTGGAACAAATGTCTCTAAAGACACCATTTTCCTCCTCTCTTTTCCTTTTTTAATCCTTTTTCTGAATGTTTGCAAAGTCAGCTTCCTTTGTGGAAGTTGAGTCCATTATCAGTAAATTTGCAGATGACACCAAGCTGGGGGCAGGAGTTGATCTGTTAGAGGGTAGGAGAGCTCTGCAGAGGGACCTTGACAGGCTGCACAGATGGGCAGAGGCCAAGGGTGTGAGATTCATCACATCCAAGTGCCAGGTTCTACACATTGGCCACAGCAACCCCATGCAGTGCTACAGGCTGGGGACAGAGTGGCTGAGAGCAGTCAGGCAGAGAGGGACCTGGGGGTACTGTTTGACAGCCGCTGAACATGAGCCAGCAGTGGCCAAGAAGGCCAATGGCATCCTGGCCTGCATCAGGAACAGTGTGGCCAGCAGGAGCAGGGAAGTCATTGTGCCCTGTGCTCAGCACTGCTTAGGCCACACCTTGAGTCCTGTGTCCAGTTCTGGGCTCCTCAGGTTAGGAAAGATGTTGAGTTGCTGGAAGGTGTCCAGAGAAGGGCAACAAAGCTGGGGAGGAACTGCTGGGGGGGGACTCCTTGTGATTCGGCTCTAAAAGGTGGTTCATGAATCTTGTGATCTGACCAGCTTTGATGCCAGCTGTTCCCTGACATGTAAGCAACACTAACAGCATTAAAAAGCAAACCATCTCATCTTCAGGCAATTCCTGAGCATTCATTATTGTTTAATGTTGTTGTTGAAGACTGTACCAGTCTCTCCATTATGAGGAGAGACTGAGGGAGCTGAGGGCTCTGTAGCTTGGAGAAGAGGAGCCTGAGAGGTGACCTCATTCATGTTGATGAAGATGTGCAGGGTGAGTGCCCAGAGGCTGGAGCCAGGCTCTGCTGGGTGATGCCCAATGCCAGCACAAGGGGCAGTGGTGGAAGCTGAGGCAAAGGAAGTTCCATGGAAACAGGAGGAAGGATTTTTTTTCCTTGTGAGGGTGACAGAGCCCTGGAAGAGGCTGCCCAGGGGGGTTGTGGAGTCTCCCTCTCTGGAGATATTCAAACCCCACCTGGATGTGTTCCTGTGTGATCTGCTCTGGGTGCTCCTGCTCTGGCAGGGGGCTTGGACTGGATGAGCTTTCAAGGTCCCTTCCAACCCCTAACATTCTGTGATTCTGTGACTCTGTGATTCCTTTCCAGGGTGGATTCTTTTCCAATCCTTTTTACTGCAGTCCCTGCTGTTCCTCGTTATTTTCATCCTTTATGGGCCATGCACCTCTTTGTTGAATCCAGTGTCTTTTCTTAGAAGCCAGTTTTCCTTGCTAAGTTGATAAGTTCTTTGTTTTTTCCCCTGGCTTTGATGTCTCCCTTCATTTTGCCAATGCATCCTCACAAGTCCAATTCATATCAGGCTTTTATTTCTGTTGATGCCTGCTCTTTAATTTCCTACTACATATGCTAGCAATTTACAACTGTCTGATTCCTTTAATTTGAATTTTTTCATGCTGTAATAAGTAAGATGCTAAGGGGATGTGGAGCTATCAACCTGAGGTGCCAAAAAAAAAAGAGGGGGAATGCACCAAACAGCATCTTCAGTTGCTTTATGATTCTGAGCTTCTGTGGCAGTTTTGGTCTCTAATCTAAAAGGAAGGATGGTGATATGCAAATGACAAACAACAACCACCCCAAAAATAACCCTGAAGGAAAGTCCAATGCATTTGAAAAGGTAAGGGAGGTTTGCAATGAAGCTGATATGCTCTGGGGTTTTGCAGAAGGCAAAACCAAGTTCAAGCCAAAATGCCCAGGGCCATTTGAAGCTCTCTTTCAAGAATTGTTTGAAGGCAAATTACAGAGTCACAGAATCACAGAAACATTCAGGTTGGAAAAGAGCCTCAGGATCACCAAGGCCAACCCAGAACCCTACTCTGCAAGGCTCACCCCTAAACCACAGCCCCAAGCACCACAGCCAAACCCCCTGCAAACACAGCCAGGCTTGGGGACTCCACCACCTCCCTGGGCAGCACATTCCAAGCCCTGACCACTCTTGCCCAGAAGAAATGTTTCCTACTCTCCAGTCTAAACCTCCCCAGTGGCAGCTTGAGGCCATTCTTGTTCTGTCACTAATGACCTGGGAGAAGAGACCAACATCAGCCTCTCCACAAAGTCCCTTTCAGGCAGTTGTAGAGAGCTATAAGGCTTCCCCTCAGCCTCCTCTTTTCCATACTAACCATCCCCAGCTCCTTCAGTTGCTCTTCATAAGAAATTGCTCTGTCAGGATTAAAGCCTCAGCCCAGCTGTGCAACACTTGAACAGAGCAAGTGTTACACCCTTTGTGGGGGTTACAGAATGGGGAGAAAGCATAGGGGAGAAGGAAGAGAAAGGAGTGTATGATGAGGAAGGGAAAACCAAAAGCTTGCAGAATAGTCCTGTGGCTTTTTCCCCTGTGAGGGTGACAGAGCACTGGAAGAGGCTACCCAGGGGGGTTGTGGAGTCCTCCTCTCTGGAGATATTCCAAACCTGCCTGGATGTGTTCCTGTGTGATCTGCTCTGGGTGCTCCTGCTCTGGCAGGGGGTTGGACTGGATGAGCTTTTGAGGTCCCTTCCAGCCCCTGGCATTCTGTGATTCTTAAGTCTTCCACAAAATATAGTCTACATCACAGCATTCCCCCTTTATCTCATGGCAGGGCACAGAACCAAACATAGTTGGTTTCTGCTTTGCAGTTCACCTTGAAGACCTTGCTCTCCTGAAGCTAAGCTCCATGTAAAGCTCTGACATACAGAACCATTGTGCTTGGATCACAAGAACAGGCTTATATTTTATGTTGATGTAAACTATTCAAGACAGACTTTTCTGTATGGGGTTAAAACAGAGAAGAGAGGACTTTGCATCCTAAACTCACAGCAAGGAAACCTGAACATACTTCTAGAGAGGAAAAAACCATAAATGTCAGACACCATCCTTCTTGTCGTGTAAAGACCATCATTGCTTTGTGCCCAGGGGGCCAAGAAGGCCAGTGGCATCCTGGCCTGCATCAGGAACAGTGTGGCCAGCAGGAGCAGGGAAGTCCTTCTTTCTTCCTAACATCCAGCCTAATCCTCCCCCTCCACAGCTTGAGACTGTGTCCCCTTGTTCTGTTGCTGGGTGCCTGGGAGAAGAGACCAACCCCCACCTGGCTACAACCTCCCTTCAGGGAGTTGTAGAGGGCAATGAGGTCTCCCCTGAGCCTCCTCTTCTCCAGGCTAAGCAACCCCAGCTCCCTCAGCCTCTCCTCACAGGGCTGTGCTCAAGGCCTCTCCCCAGCCTTGTTGCCCTTCTCTGGACACCTTCCAGCATCTCAACATCTTTCCTAAACTGAGGAGCCCAGAACTGGACACAGGACTCGAGGTGTGGCCTAACCAATGCAGAGTACAGGGGCAGAATGACCTCCCTGCTCCTGCTGGCCACACTGTTCCTGATGCAGGCCAGGATGCCATTGGCCTTCTTGGCCAAAGAACACTTCTACTTCTAGCTGTCCTTATATTGGGCCCTTGTTGAACTCTTTCAGGGTTTTGTAGGTGTTTTCTGCCTGTCATGTTGATTACAGAAGGAAATTCAGCACACAAAAGAGAAGAGCTAAGAAAAGCACTTTCAGATATGTCCCAGATATTTTTTTTAATATATTTATATCTGAAATACCCTGAAAATCTTGATACATAGCAAGAGACTCACAAGTAGCAGGCAGAAAGGGTCCTTAGGATATCACAGGATCACAGAATTGTCAGGGCTGGAAGGGACCTCAAGGAGCAGCCAGTTCCAACCCCCCTGCCATGGGCAGGGACACCTCACACTACAGCAGGTTGCTCACAGCCACATCCAGCCTGGCCTTCAAAACCTCCAGGGATGAGGCTTCCACCACCTCCCTGAGCAACCTGTGCCAGGCTCTCACCACCCTCATGGGGAAGAACTTCTAATCTAATCTAAATTTCCCCTCCTCTAGTTTTATCCATTCCCCCCCTCCCTAGTCCTATCACTCCCTGAAACCCTCAAAAGTCCCTCCCAGGCATTCTTGCAGCCCCCTTCAGATACTGGAAGGCTACAATTAGGTCTCCTCAAATCCTTCTCTTCTCCAGACTGAACAATGCCAACTCCCTCAGCCTGTCCTACTAGCAGAGCAGCTCCAGCCCTCTGCTCATCCCCGTGGCCCTTCTCTGGACACCTTCCAGCACCTCCAGATCCTCCTTGTAATAGAGGCTCCAGAACTGGACACAGTGCTCCAGGTGGGGTCTCACGACATCCCCTAGTCCCTCCCAATACCTGCAGTAGGATGGACCATACCTCTGCCACTTCTCACAGATGCTTCTCCAGCTTCCTTTTAAAGACTTATTAGAACTTAGAGATCTGTTTCCTAGGCCATCCATATTCTAGTCCTTTTCTATCCTTACCTTTATAGCCAAACTCCAAGGCTGCACTTGCATTTTCTGCCCTTAACATATTTTTTTTCTGGCCTTATCCAACAAGAACACAGAGGTCAAACAATTTCCTGTCCTCTCCTTGGCAGGCTCCAATGTGTCTGAAAAAAAAAACCCATGTTTGAAAGTTGACATCATGTCACTCCTCTCTCTTCATTTCTCCACAGAAAGCAACCACAGTTCCTCTTGCCTTTCCTTAGAGCCTGTGCCCTCATGATTATTTTGTTGAGCTCTGTTCACTCTTGTGGCTTTTCTCATGAAACTCTGGCATTAGACCACCTCCCCTCTTCTGAACTGAGATATCCCCAAATTTATTCTATGTGGGTGAGAAAAAGATCCAGCCCTTGTCAGACTCTGCTTCTCCAACTCAGTATGCAATATCAGTATGGCAAAGCTTCGTCGGCCACAGTAGAGGCAAATGGTATTTAAGGATCTATTAAGCTCAGCTTTCAGGAAATTGCAGTTTGGCCTGATTGTGTCATTTGTGAGCATTAACAGGCATTAAGGCTAGTACCATGTACAGCAGTATAAGTGGCTACACACCCAGAGGGAAGGAAAGTTATGGGTGATCACAGGATCACAAGATGTTAGGGGCTGAAAGGGACTCAAAGAGATCTTTGAGTCCAACCTCCCTGCCAGAGCAGGACCTTAGAATCCAGCACAGGTCACACAGGAACACATCCAGACAGGGCTGGGAAGGCTCCAGGGAAGGAGACTCCACAACCTCTCTGGGCAGCCTGCTCCAGGGCTCTGGGACCCTTACAGTCAAGAAGTTCTTCCTCATGTTGAGGTGGAACCTCCTGTGCTGGAGTTTCCATCCATTGCCCCTTGTCCTATCCCAGGGCACAAGTGAGCAGAGGCTGTCCCTTCCTTCCTGGCACCCACCCCTCAGATATTTATCCCTTCTCAGTCTTCTCCTCTCAACATTAAACAGCCCCAGGTCTCAGCCTTTCCTCCCCAGGCAGTGCTGCAGTCCCTTCAGCATCCTTGTTGCCCTCCCTTGGACTCTCCCCAGCAGATCCCTGTCCCTCTTGAACTGGGGAGCCCAGACCTGGATTCAATATTCCAGATGGGGCCTCAGTAGGGCAGAGTAGAGGGGGAGGAGAACCTCCCTGGATCCGCTGGACACACTCTTCTTAATACACCCCAGGATCCCATTGGCCTTCGTGGCCACAAGGGCACCTAACTGCCATATAAGGGGCTCCACCACATTGTCCTGCTGCTAAAGGTCATCTGCCTTCCTCTCACACACACACAAAAGGGAAAGAGATGCAGAAAATCTGAGCTGAGAGGGAGAAAGGGCTGACCTGCTGTAATTCGATCAGTGCTGGTACAAAATGATGCTTGGGTAGCAGGATCCTATCTTCGTTCCCTCCTTCTTTTCCAAAACTCAGTCCAGCTCACAGTCAATTAGTTTAAAGTTTGCTGGAGACTTAACTCTGAGAGTTAATCTCCCAGGAGCCTGGTCAGTAGCTTTAACAACCAGGAACACTGTGCTGTGCAGCTGCCCAGGGCTCCTCTCGTGCGGTGTTTAGGATTCCATTCAGGAGCAGCTCCCTTTTGTCTGCTGCCTTCATAAATAATGGATACATCTTGCATTAGAGATTAGCAAAGATTGTTAAGCTTCCCTTTTTTGCATGTGAAAGATTTGGGAGCATTTGAAATATTGATACAGTTGTGCAATTTGCTGCACCTATTACCTATTCACAACCAAATGAAAGGGACCAAGAATCTATGAAACGTGGGGGAAACACACAGCAAGCACTTTGTCCTGAAATAATTACCCTGTGATTCCTCTGAAATAACCACCAGCAGTGGAATTAACAGGAGTGTGATCGAGTGTGAGGTGTCCCTGCCCATGGCAGGGGGGTTGGAACTGGCTGATCCTTGAGGTCTCTTCCAACCCTAACGATTCGGTGACTCTATATGGATATCATGGTGTTTCAGGAGAGAAAGGAAGACATAGGAAGAGAGCAAAAGGAGAGAAGGTAAAGAAGGAGGAAGAAGAATGGGAGGAAGGGAGACAGGGAGAAAGAGGGAGGAAGGGAACAGAGGAAGAAGGAAAAGAAACAAACCAGCCTGATTCCAGAACTACCCACAATTAAATAGCCCTCCAGAGCAGTAAAATCTTTTGCTGTTATTCTTTGAAGTGATTTTGTTTGGTGTATAAGAAAAATTTGCAAGCAGGATACACTCACTTGAAATTCAAACAGCATTTGATATATGCATTCAGTTCTTACATAGAATACATAGAATAAACCAGGTTGGAAGAGACCTTCAAGATCATCTCGTCCAACCCATCACCAATCCAACACCACCTAAACAACTAACCCACGGCACCAAGCACCCCATCAAGTCTCCTCCTGAACACCTCCAATGATGGTGACTCCACCACCTCCCCAGGCAGCCCATTCCAATGGGCAATCACTCTCTCTGTATAGAACTTCTTCCTAACATCCAGCCTGAACATCCCCTGGTGCAGCCTGAGACTGTGTCCTCTTGTTCTGGAACTTCTGAATCAGAAGACCAATGGGATTATTTAGACCTTATCATTATCATCATAGAATCACAGGATTGTCAGGGTTAGAAGGGACCTCAAGGATCAGCCAGTTCCAACTCCCCCTGCCATGGGCAGGGACCCCTCACACTACAGCAGGTTGTTCACAACCACATCCAGCCTGGCCTTCAAAACCTCCAGGGATGAGGCTTCCACCACCTCCCTGGGCAACCTGTGCCAGGCTCTCACCACCCTAATGGGGAAGAACTTCTTCCTAACATCCAATCTGAATCTACCCATTTCTAGTTTTTTTTCCTTCCCTCCAGTCCTATCACTCCCTGACACCCTCAAAAGTCCCTCCCCAGCTTTCTTGTAGCCTCCTTCAGATAGTGGAAGGCTACAAGAAGGTCTCCTTGGAGCCTTCTCTTCTCCAGACTGAACAACCCCAACTCCCTCAGTCTGTCCTCATAGGAGAGGAGCTCCACTCCTCTAATCATCCTCATGTCCTTTTGCATCCAATGGTAATTTATTTACATTCTATCACTTTCTACTCAAGATCTGTGGAAAATTTCCTAGGCATCAGCCTAAAGCAGCCACACAAGCCTAACTGTCTAAGGAGTGACATTGTACTTGTTATTGTGGTTCCTTGTCTGCAGCAAAATCCTATTTCCAGCTCTCTGGCCCATCCCTTCTGCGTATCCCACAGACAGCACTCTCCAAGTGCAGCTTATTACAGGGGCAAGTTACTTGGTAATTTCGTTGTGCTGCATGGCTAGGATCCTGAAAGGCAGGCTGCCTTGCCAAAACAGAGTGGGCAAAAACCAAAACCCTGAAAGGCCAAATAAAATCACCATAAAAGTTCCAGGGTCTGATAACACGTGCAGTTGTGGCCAAATCATTGCTTTCATGCTGTGGCAAACTTGCCATTAGGCAGAGCTATGGGAGAGGAGGAGAGGAATAAAAGCCTGAAATAACCCAGCTAATGGGAAATTGCAGGCAGGATGGTACTGAGAAACTTGATGCCAAAGCGTTTGAATGGTTTGCTGCAAAGTCAGCCCGAGAGGCTGGTGCCACTTAAGTGCTAATATGCCCCTTGAAGAGCATGTCGATTCCTTCAGGAGCACACAAGTGTGGTCTTTTGTCCAAGCTCCACATTGCAGGGATGCTCAGAGTTGGCTGAGGAGCACAGTGCAGTTGTATTCAGGGCTCTTCAGGAGTTAGCTCAGGTCCAACTGGACCTCGAGCTTGGTGCCAAACTTACTAAACTGAGGCTGGCTTCCTGCAGAGCCACCTTGAGCTGTGGGGTGCTTGGATACCCAGGTTGCCTCAATGCAGAGCAAGCTTCAGTCTGGCAGGATTAAAAGGATTAAATAGTTGATGGACTGAGCTTCCTCAGGGACAAACTTACTCTGGATATGGTGTGCAGGTCTATGTAACACACTGACTGAACTACCAAGGATAGCCAGATCCAAACTGCCTCTGTAATCATGATATAATTCAGCCTGAAACCACAGATCACTGTGCATGCACTACTTTAAAGACAGATCATCTCAGACAGGCAAAAAAAATGAAGAGATTTAGTCAAAGGCTCATTGCATGTCAGTGAGAAGTCTGCAGCAACCCTCCTATACCACTTCCCAAACTTCAGGTCTCAGTCTAGGCTACTTCATGAAAACAAGGCTGGGCTCTTTCGGTCCTTGCCTTCCCCAGCTGCAGGGAATGGCAGAGTGAGGAACTCCTAACTTATGAAACTGATCATTCAGCACATGAAGACTGGAAATAACAGGACAGAGTTGATGGTGACTGAAATATTCAGCTTTCATGGCCAATACAGGGATACCACAAAAACAGTCAAGAAAACAGAGCTCTCTAAAACTTGGAAAGGAGGGGACAGCTTATGGTTTCACTTGATGATATTAAAGGTCTTTTTCCAGCCATCGTGATTCTGTGATCCTGTGAAACAGATTATCTAAGGCATAACTATTACCTATTTAGGGATGTGAAGAGCAAGAGAATCTGACCACATTGTTTTCTTGTGACTCTAAGGCAAGCTGCTTGACTGGAATCATAGAATTGTCAGGGTTGGAAGGACCTCAAGGATCATCTAGTTCCAACCCCTTGCCATGGGCAGGGACACCTCACATTGCAGCAGGCTGCTCACAGCCACATCCAGCCTGGCCTTCAAAACCTCCAGGGATGAGGCTTCTACTGCCTCCCTGGGCAACTTTTCCAGTGTCTCACCACCATCATGGGGAAGAAGTTCTTCTGAATGTCCAATCTAAATCTCCCCTCCTCTAGCTTTGCTCCATTCCCCCCAGTCCTATCACTCCCTGACACCCTAAAAAGTCCCTCCCCAGCTTTCTTGTAGGCCTCCTTAAGATACTGGGAGCCTACAATAAGGTCTCAGCAGAGCCTTCTCTTCTCCAGATTGAATAGCCCAAACTCAGTCTGTCCTCATAGGAGAGGAGCTCCAACCCTCTGAACATCCTTGTGGTCCTTCTCTGGCCATCTTCCAGCACCTCCAGATCTTTCTTGTAATGAGGGCTCCAGAACTGGATGCAGTACTCCAGGTGGAGTCTCACCAGAGCAGAGTAGAGGAGCAGAACTTGCAAGAAGTTTTTCACTCTTCCAAGATTCATCAGGTTACACACACAATGCATCCCACAGTGGCCACTCCTCACATCATAAGTTATGAAAGAAAGAGGGAAAAATACATAGGAAAATAACAGTATTTGGATCTTTCCTCTGTTTCATTTTCCCTCTTGGTGACCTCTATTCACATTTTCCTGTGAAGTCATCATTTCATTCCTCTCTTCCTTGAACTTCTCTCATGAAGAAATGTGAACTAACCCATGGAAATCTCTCAAAACCTAGAAAGAGGGACAGCAGGTCAGGGAAGATGAGCACAGCCCAGGACACTCTCTCTTAACAACAGGCAGCAGGAAATGCCTAGGAAAGAATTTAGGAGCAGAGCAAGTGCACAATGCTGTTCCCAGAATATCTGCTGAGCACACAGCAATTTGTGGTTCAGAGGGTTCCTGAAACAGACGTGGTGATTTTGCATTTAATAGCCCCCAATGGATTCATCTTTCATTAAGTTGTCTAGTCACTCTGTAACCCAGGCTAATTTTACTCCTTTGCAGCATTTTGTGGTGAGGGGGAAGTTTTGTGTGTGTGTGTGTGTGTGTGTGTGTGTGTGTGTGACATCTCCAGCATTCTGTTCTCCACATTGTTGCTTAGGATTCTTGGGTTTGATATTTGAAGGAGATAGAATCATAGAATCAGCCAGGTTGGAAAAGACCTGAGATCATCAACTTCAACCTAGGACCTAATACCTAACACCTCCTGACAACTAAACCATGGCTCCAAGTGCCACATCCAAGCCTTTTTTGAACACCTCCAGGAATGGTGACTCCACCACCTCCCTGGGCAGCACATTTCAATGGGCAATTACCCTGTCTGGGAAGAACTGTCTCCTCTCCTCCAGCCTAAACTTCCCCTGGCACAACTTGAGACTGTATCCTCTTGTTCTGGTTGCCTGGGAGAAGAGGCCAACCCCCACCTGGCTACAACGTCTTTTCAGGTAGTTGTAGACAGCAAGAAGGTCTCCCCTGAGCCTCCTCTTCTCCAGGCTAAGCAACCCCAGCTCCCTCAGCCTCTCCTCACAGGGCTGTGCTGCAGACCCCCTCCTCAGCCTCATTGCCCTTCTCTGGACGCATTCTAGCATCTCAGCATCTTTCTTAAACTGAGGAGCCTGGGCAGCTCATGGCTCAAAACCAGGACACTTGGGCTGATCACAGAATCACAGAATTTCAGGGGCTGGAAGTGACCTCAAAAGTTCATCCAGTCCAACCCCCCCCTGCCAGAGCAGGAGTACCTAGAGCAGATCACACAGGAACACATCCAGGCAGGTCTGGAACATCTCCAGAGAGGAAGACTCCACAACCCCTCTGGGCAGCCTCTTCCAGGGCGCTGTCACCCTCACAGGGAAAAATGTTTTCCTCATATTTACATGAAACTTCCTCTGCCTCATCTTCCACCGTTGCCCCTTGTGCTGGCATTGGGCATCGCCCAGCAGAGCCTGGCTCCGGCCTCTCGGGACTCACACTTTACATATTTATAATCATTGATGAGGTCACCTCTCAGATCTTTGATCTTGAGATGAAGAGAGTAGATGTGATTCTCCCTCACAAGATCAGACAAATCTACCTCTACCTTTCAACAAACAAACAAACCCCACAGCTGAGCACAACGGTAGCACGTGTTTGTGCACAGTGCAGCTACCTGCGCCTGGTTTCAGGCTCAAGCCTTTTGTCATGCACGGCTGAATCTATCAGAAACGTTCTCAAGAAGTAATCTCAACCTGGCTGCACAGTGGAGCTGTGCAGATGTATTGCTTTTTGATGAGTATTGAACTGAATTTATGATGCAGTGTGGCTAGACAGCCTCACTCCCGTGGAGCTTCATAAGCAGCATCTTCTGTTTTCTGCCCTTCCTTCTTGCCAAAGGACACAGTTCCCTGCGCAGAGCATCCGAAGGAATGCGCAACAGAAGCATTAATTCTATTGTGTGCTGAGGAAAAATGGATCCTTTGTGCCATAAGGTAATGGAGCATATCTAAAATAATAGAGCACAAGCATTAAGCACAGGGAGGGAAATTCTGTCCCGTTAGCACTCGCTCCTTGAGAGAAAACGAAGCTGAAAAATGCGGCCAAGCCGACTTCTGTATTTCCTTCACGCCTGGTTGTTGTGGCCAAACAAAGGCCTTCTCTTTTCCACACATCATAAATGCTCCTTGTTCACATACATAGAATACATACATAGAATAAACCAGGTTGGAAGAGACCTTCAAGATCATCGCGTCCAACCCATCAACCAATCCAACTCCGCCCAAGCAACTAACCCACAGCACCAAGTACCCCGTCAAGTCTTCTCCTAAAAACCTCCAGTGATGGTGACTCCACCACCTCCCCAGGCAGCCCATTCCAATGTGCAATCACTCTTTCTGTATAGAACTTTTTTCTAACATCCAGCCTGAACCTCCCCTGGCGCAGCCTGAGACTGTGTCCTCTTGTTCTGGTACTGCTTGCCTGGGAGAAGAGACCAACATCCGTCTGTCTACAACCTCCCTTCAGGTAGTTGTAGAGAGTAATAAGGTCACCCCTCAGTCTCCTCTTCTCCAGGCTAAGCAACCCCAGCTCCCTCAGCCTCTCCTCATAGGGCTTATGTTCCAAACCCCTCACCAACTTTGTTGCTCTTCTCTGGACTCGTTCCAGCAAGTCAACATCCTTCCTAAACTGAGGGGCCCAGAACTGGACACAGTAGAGTTCAGAGCGAAAGAATGTTGTTCCTAGGGAAATTGTTGTGTTGGTAGCACTAGGGCTGCTCAGAAGAAAGGGGGAAAAATGGGTTTAAAAGAGAAAAGTACAATGAAATAAAATAATACATTGAATTACAGTGAGTAAATAAAGTAACATTTAAAACAAAACAAAACCAAAATGCATAAAATAAATAAAGTAAAATGAAATCATAAATTGAATTAAATTAATAAAATAAAAATTGAAATAAATAAAATAAAATAAATAAAGTAAAATAAAATCCTAAATTAAATTAAATTAATAAAATAAAATCAAAAGAAATAAAGTAAAATAAAATTGTAAATTAAATTAATCATATCAAATCACATAAATAAAAATAAAATAATAAATTAAATTAACTTAATAAACTAAAATCAAATAAAGTAAAATAAAATAATAAATTAAATTAATTTTTAAAATAAAATAAAATAAAATAAAATTGTGAATTAAATTAAATTAACCAAATCAAATCAAATAAATAAAGCAAAATAAAATAATAAATTAAATTAATAAAATCAAAGAAATGAAATAAAGTAAAATAAAATTGTAGATTAAATTAAATTAATAAACTAAAATCAAATCAAGTAAAATAAAATAATAAATTAAATTAAATTAATAAAATCAAATAAATGAAATAAAGTAAAATAAAATTGTAGATTAAATTAAATTAATAAAATAAAATAAAAATAAATAAATAAAATAAAGTAAAATAAAATACTCAAATAAAATAAATTACATTAAATGAAATAAATAAAATGAAATAAGTAAAGTAAAAAAATGACAGTAAAATAAATTAAATAAAGTAAAATGAAATTAAAAGTAAAATAAATTAAATAATGAAAAATGAAATTAAAAATAAAATAAATAAAATTAAATAAGTAAAATAAAATGAAAGTAAAATAAATTAAATAAATACAATAAAGTAAAAGAAGGTCATAAATTAAATTAATAAAATAAAGTCAAACCAAGTTAGAAGTAAAATGAATTCAATAAATTAAATGAAAGAAAGTAAAATAAAATCAAAAAATAAATGAAATAAATGTAACTAAATAAAATTAAATAAATAAAGTAAAATCAAATCAAATGTATTTACTAAAGCATTTAGAATGCTGTATGATGTTAATACAGACAAGGAGAAGGGAAACACTACAGCCTGAGATGACTTCGGCCAGCCTGGCCAGCAATAGCTGCTGCACCCTGCCAGCGTGCTCAGTTTGACCATCTGGGAATTGCCACAGAGTGAGGTGCTGAGATCACAGGCTCACAGGATGCTAGGGGCTGGAAGAGACCTTCAAAGTTCATGGAGTCCAATCCCCTGCCAGAGCAGGACCATAGAATCCAGCACAGGTCACACAGGAAAGCACCCAGACAGGGCTGGAAGGTCTCCAGAGAAGGAGACACCGCAAGTCTCCAAAGGCACAGAAGCAGTGGGACAGTGAATAGCAGTGGTGTAAGCAGGGCAGGGGAAGGGATAGCTCCATAGGTTACTAAGGGCCAGCAAGCAGGATTTTGTAGAAGAGTGGGCAACTAGACCGCAGGGCTGTTGCTCAGCTGACTGACTGCTTCGTGGCAAGGCAATGCAAGGTGGGAGCTGCAAGCAGCCACAGGACCACAGCCATCTGGAGGAAGAACATCCCATGTCTCTGTGAAGTCCACACTGATAGGGAGGGAGAAAATGCCTTCAAGTGCTGCACCCCCAAGCCCAGTACCTGAACTCCTGCACCCTCAGATGGAGCAGATAAAGATTTTTACCCTGAGGGCCAGTTGTAGGTTGTTCTTCAGCCACCACTGTGTCCTGCTGCGCTGTGTGCTGTAAACTTAGATGCAAAACAGAGCTGGACTTTTGAACTGGAGGCCCCTGGGGAGGCAGAGCTATGTACCATGACTAAATTTAGATGCTTCTGAAGTGGAAAATGGTAAAATGTTTGGCAAACAGCAAACTTCTCAGGAAGTGGTGCACGAGCGCTGCTCTCTGCAGCCCGGCTGCTATGAACAGATGATTGGAAAATGGGCAATCATTAATCTCCTTCTGGAAAGACATATAGATCCCTGAACTGTTCACAGATGACTTCAGATTCATCCAGAATGAAAGGCCTGCTTTTTCTTCTTGGCCCCAGCTGCACAGAGCATTTCACACTGGTGATTCTGCCTAGGGATCGTTGTTCCCCAAGGAGGCTTTTGAACCCTCTGCAGAAACAGATGAGTCTGTGTTAAAGCTGTCTATACTTGGAGGGTGATTTTACCCTACATTTGGCACTTTGGGCTTTTCTTTGTCGAGAAGCTTTGTAGGTATCCCCGGAACTGATAATCTACTACGTCAGCTAACAGGGGTGTGTATGGCCTCCAGGGCCTTCAGTTCCATTCCAAGAGTTCTAGGTTATGTAGAGCCCACACCTGGAGTACTGCCTCCACTTCTGGAGCCCCTTGTTACAAGAAAGATCTGGAGGTGCTGGAAGGTGTCCAAAGAAGGGCCATGAGGATGAGCAGAGGGCTGGAGCTCCTCTCCTGTGAGAACAGACTGAGAGTTGGGGCTGTTCAGTTTGGAGAAGAGAAGGCTCCAAGGAAACCTAATTGTGGCCTCCCATCATCTGAAGGAGGCTACAAGGAAGCTAGGGAGGGACTTTTTAGGGTGTTGGGTAGTGATAGGACATGGGGGAATGCATCCAAGCTAGAGGAAGGGAGATTTAGACAAGACATTAGGAAGAAGTTGTTCCCCATGAGGGTGGTGAGACTCTGGAACAGGTTGCTCAGGGAGGTGGTAGTTGCCCCATTCCTGGAGGTTTTGAAGGCCAGGCTGGATGTGGCTGTGAGCAACCTGATCTAGTGTGAGGTGTCCCTGCCCATGGCAGGGAGGGTGGAACTAGATGATCAATGAGGTCCCTTCCAACCCTGACAATTCTGTGGTTCTATGATTATCTCATCAGGAACATACAGCCACCTCCTCAGTAAGTTATTATTTCTCAACAACAAGAGTTAATTAGTTATAACTTTGTGTCTTGCTGTGGCTTGTTTACAAAGATCTGCACAAAAATCTGGCTTTGGATTTCTTGACTCTTCTGCAAAAGCTCAACAGCACAACATCTGCTTCATGTAAGCTCTTTGAAGGTCAGTGGGATTCAGCATAGTGAATAGCAAATAGGGGCTAGCTTGGCAGGAGGAGGCAAGTGAAGCTTCATCTGCAGAGCCTTTCTGACAAGCACTGTGGTCACTGTAAGTGATCTGTCTATCTCTACAGATGTTCAAAACAGTTAGTCCAAATGGCTCTTGGGATCTACAAACTGGAATAGGTAAAGAGAGGCAGAAAAAGCCCAGAGTTGTGCTTTCTCCTTTTGTTTTTGTTCATTAATAATAAAGAAGCTGGATGCAGGGGAAGAAAATGTGTGTACTTAAAGCAGAATGTTTTGCTGTTTAGATAACAGAGGTAAAATCCCATAAAAATCAGCATTTTGCCTCTCTGATGTGGAAGATAGGATGCAGACTGGTGCCTCATAGTAAAGCCAGGATAATGCAGCTGCATACATTATAAGACAATATATTTAGAATAGAATAGAATAGACTAAACCAGGTTGGAAGAGACAATTTAGCTCTGATGCAACACCATCTCTTGGTCTGTGTTGCATAGTAGGACAAGAATTTCCTAAGATAAGTTTGGTACCCACCACAGAGGGGATTTGGGGTTTGTTGTTCTTTTAGTTGTCTAGTTACAGAGTTTGTGAGCATATATTACAAGGTTAGCCCATTTGTGAGTTAGCCTAAATATGTTAGGCCTGAAAGTATAGCCTTGGCAGTGTACCAGAGTCCCAAAGGTTTCTTACAGGAGCCTCTGATATCACAGGCTCACAGGATGTTAGGGGATGGAAGGGACCCAAAGAGATCTTCCAGTCCAACCCCGCTGCCAGAACAGGACCATAGAATCCAACACAGGTCACACAGGAACACATCCAGATGGGACTGGAGAGTGCGTAGAGGAGACTCCACAACCTCTCTGGGCAGTCTCTTCCAGTGCTCTGTGACTCTTAGAGTAAAGAAGTTCTTCCTCATGTTGAGATGGGACTTCCTGTCCTGCAGTTTCCATCCATTGCCCCTTGTCCTATCCCAGGGCACAAGTGAGCAGAGGCTGTCCCTGTCCCTTCCTTCCTGACCCCCAGCCCTCAGCTATTGATAGACATTGATCAGATCCCCTCGGTCTTCTCCTCTCCACATTAAACAGCCCCAGGGCTCTCAGCCTTTCCTCATCAGGCAGTGCTCCAGTCCCTTCATCATCCTTGATATGTCTCAGTGTCCAACAAAACCTACAGATTAAGATAATTTTTGGCATACAAAAAGTCCATTCCAGGCCCAGGTGGACAGTGACCCAATGTGGGTTTGTCATTAGGCTTCTTTGTGATGCAGCCCTCTCAATGTCTGCAATAAGGCAAATGAAAGAATATTTCTTTCATTTCTACAATGAATTTGAAGATCTGCAATTAAAAATTATATAACAGAGCTAAGTGCTATTATATTTGAGTACTGTGTTCAGTTCTGGGCCCCTCAATGCAAGAAGGACATTGAGGTTCTGGAACATGCCCAGAGAAGGGCAATGAGCTGGAAAAGGGCCTGGAGCACCTGGGCTACAAGGAGGGGCTGAGGGAGCTGGGGCTGTTCAGTCTGGAGAAGAGGAGGCTGAGAGGAGACCTCATTGCTCTCTACAACCTGAAGGGAGGCAGCCTCTTCTCCTTGGTGTCAAGCAACAGGACCAGAGGAAATGGTTTCAGGCTGCACCAGGGGAGGTTCAGGCTGGATGCTAGGAAATATTTCTTCACAGAGAGGATTCTTCAACATTAGAATGGTCTGCCCAGGGCAGTGCTGGATTCACCATCCCTGGAGATGGTTAAGCAACCTGTGGAGCTGGGGCTTAGGGACATGGTTTAGGTTTAATCCTAAACTGGGTTGAGGGTTGGACTGGATGAGCTTTGAGGTCTCTTCTAACCAGGTGTGATCCTACATAACTCTACTGCTGCGTCACAAATTGATACCTCTGTATTTAATGACTCATGGATTTGCTTTGTTTGTAACAGTAGTTTATGCAGGGTTTGTGGTTCTTTCATTATTTTCAGTACTTTCTGATGCTTTAGAATTTGCAGGGATTCACTTTCCTCAGGACTTTGCTCTACAACCTGAATTGCCATGGTATCTGCTCCTCTCCTGTGTGGTTGCAAAGGAAACCTTGAGGCCTTGATGGCATCATCAGCCAGTGCAGTGATGTCTTCCTGAGGCTGCAAACTGTCTGAGTTTAGCACCATCCACTGCCTGTTCATGTTGCAGATGAACATGCATAGCATGAGATTCTGTGTCTAGGGTATAAAACTTGCCTAAGAAAAAACTGGCAGTGTCTTTATACATCAAGTATTGCACCTTCTCCCACCACTTCCTTTCCTCTTTTCCTGCCCTACCCTGACCTCTCTGAATCTGCCCTTTTTTCAACCTCCTAGGAGCCAATTAACTGAACTATGTGACTCCTCCTTCCACCACCACAGAAGGAAGTAGGGTGTTAGAGGTCCTATCTGTAGCTCTTCAGGCAGAAAGTTATGCAAGAAGACAGCAGAACAAGCAGCCCAAGGACCAGCTGGGATCAGCTGAGTCCCAGCACCTAGCTCCTGAAAGCAACCTCTTTCCTTTAAACAAAGGGAAGAGGATGGAAGTGCTGAATGAACATCAGCCAAGACCTGAGGAGCAGAACACAGCCAAACAAGAGGTGTAATGTGATAAAATCTTCCTCTGAGGTAACCTTTGTTGAGAAAAATCAATAATTAGGTCCACTGCCAACTTCAGCAACAGTCAGCTGTCAGTTAGCCATCACAGATTATCCATCCTGTGAGAATGCATCTCCTGTGAGGACAGACTGAGAGCGTTGGGGCTGTTCAGTCTGGAGAAGACAAGGCTCTGAGGAGACCTAATTGTGGCTTTCCAATATCTGAAGGGGGCTACAAGAAATGTAGGGAAGGATTTTTTAGGGTGTCAGGGAGTGATAGGACTGGGGGGAATGGAGCAAAAAAATAGAAGTGGATAGATTCAGACTGGATGTCAGGAAGTTCTTCTCCATGAGGGTGGTGAGACTCTGGAACAAGTTGCCCAGGGAGGTAGTAGAAGCCTCATCCCTGGAGGTTTTGAAGGCCAGGCTGGATATGGCTGTGAACAACCTGCTGTAGTGTGAGGTGTCCCTGCCCATGGCAGGGGGTTGGACCTAGATGATCCTTGAGATCCCTTCCAACCCTGATAATTCTATGATTCTATGATCCTGCTCCTGGTAACTCCTGAGACAGCTCTGTACAAGCCCAGGCTGGGTCTAGAAGCAGCATGAGCCCTTCCCAGGGAACTGTGCCTGACTAACTTAATTGGTTTTTCTTATTATATGTCTTCATAGCCTAATTTAGATACCATTCTTATTGTTCTTTTCTTTCTCTTTAGGACAAGTGTTCACCCCTGTCTTCCCTGCCTGCGTTTTGCTAGATAATTAGCAGCCATGTGAACCATACTTAAGGGAGGAAGGTGGGCATGGAGAGCTGGAAGCAAAGATTAAGGCCCCATTCCTTCACCTTAGAAACAGCATTTTGTTTCAGAAGTGTCCCTGAGTGTTGCCATGGCACTTGGGGATTGGGTTTGTTGGGTTTTTTTGTGCTGGGTTCCTCTGTGTAGCAACTTACACAGAGATTCTTTTTATTTTCTGACATTTTCAGAGATAGGGCTGGACTATAACTTCTCAGAGCCCTGAACTTTGCTCCTGTATTGTGGTTTGAGTTCAGTTCATTGACTGGTAGTGATTTTATAATAAGAGAATTGTTTGGCTCGTTGACACTGCAGTGACTTCTGGAGGTCTAAGCCAAGCATGGATCACTTAAGCCAAGCTGGCCAGATCCTTAAATCAACCAAGCATTGTAGATCTCTCAAATGAAGACTTGCTTCTAGTAATTTTCCCTGTCCTCTGACAGTATTGCATCAGAGTTCCCTTTCCATGATTAGTTATTGCAAATTTGTACACATGACCAGCTTTGAAGTATGGAAGGTAGCAGACACTGGTGCTGTTTGCACTGCCCAGGCCATTAGCCCAGCAGGACCAGGAGTGCAGCAGGCAGAATATGGCAGTCATTACAGAAGTTAGGATGTTAGGAAGAAGTTCTCCACCATGAAGGTGGTGAGACACTGGAATAGGTTGCCCAAGGAAGTGGTGAAAGCCTCATTCCTGGAGGTTTCTAAGGCCAGGCTGGATGAGGCTGTGAGCAACCTGCTGTAGTGTGAGGTGTCCCTGCCCACAGCAGGGGGGTTGGAACTGGCTGATCCTTGAGGTCCCTTCCAACCCTGGCAATTCTATGATTCCAGTCAAGCAGCTTGCCCTAGAGTCACAAGAAAACAATGTGGTCAGTTTCTCTTGCTCTTCACATCCCTTCCAACCCAGACCATTCTATGATTCTAAGGAGACCTTCACCTCAACATGAGGAGAAACTTCTTTACTGTGAGGGTGACAGAGCCCCAGAGCAGGCTGCCCAGAGAGGTTGTGGAGTCTCCTTCTCTGGAGGCTTTCCAACCCCACCTGGATGCATTCCTGTGTGGACTACCCTGGGTGATCCTGCTTTTGGCAGTGGGGTTGGACCTGATGATCTCTGGAGGTCCCTTCCAACCTCTCATGTTCTGTGATTCTGTGAGACATAAAGGGCTGCAATTTAATTTAAGCCATCACTGACAGCAAAGGACACATATGGGGAGCCACCATGTCCACACTGACTGCAGAACAACTGAGCTTCCTCTGCTATTTAAGGTGTTTAAGAAAAGCCTGCATGAGGCACTTAGTGCCATGGGCTGGTTGATTAGTTAGGGTGGGGTGATCAGTAACAAGTCCAAGTGCCAGGTGCTGCACTTTGGCCACGGCAACCCCATGCAGAGCTACAGGCTGGGGTCAGAGTGGCTGGAGAGCTCCCAAACAGAGAGGGACCTGGGGGTGCTGATTGACACCCACCTAAAAATGAGCCAGTAGTGTGCCCAGGTGGCCAAGAGGGCCAATGGCATCCTGGCCTGCATTAGGAATAGTGTGGCCAGCAGGAGCAGGGAGGTCATTGTGCCCTGTGCTCAGCACTGGTTAGGCCACACCTTGAGTCCTGTGTCCAGTTCTGGGCCCCTCAGTTTAAGAAGGACATCGAGACACTTGAAGGTGTCCAGAGAAGGGCAACAAGGCTGGGGAGAGGCCCTGAGCACAGCCCTGTGAGGAGCTGGGGTTGCTTAGCCTGGAAAAGAGGAGGCTCAGGGGTGACCTCATTGCTCTCTACAACTACCTGAAAGGTGGTTGTAGCCAGGAAGGGGTTGGTCTCTTCTCCCAGGCAACCAGCACCAGAACAAGAGGACACAGTCTCAAGCTGTGCCAGGGGAGGTTTAGACTCGAGGTGAGGAGAAAGTCCTTCCCCGAGAGAGTCGTTCACCATTGGAATGTGCTGCCCAGGGAGGTGGTAGAGTCCCCATCCCTGGAGGTGTTCAAGAGGGGATTGGATGTGGCACTTGGTCTAGCCATGAGGTCTGTGGTGACAGGTTGAACTAGATGATCTTTGAGGTCTCTTCCAACCTTAGTGATACTGTGATACTGTGATAGTTGGACTTGATGCTCTTGGAGGTCCCTTCCAACCTGGTTACTTCTGTGATTCTGTATTTGTCTCTCTTTGCTAACTACTGACAGAGCCTAGGAGTCCTCCAGAGGCCGAACATCTAACTTTGAGATGGTTAAAGTCACATTTAAAAACCCCACCCAAGACATCTCTGTGTCTGTGGTGTGAAAGCTCCACATCCTGGTATCTTGTGTGTTAACCAGGCCCTCAAACACTTCATTTCTCATCATGCCTCTGTCTTGGTGCCCCATCACTACCTACTCTTCTTCTCTCCCCATCCTTTCAAATTGTATTCTGACCTTTTAATTTGCTCTTGCTTCTGTTGTGATTCTTTTCCCCTTTCTTTCATTTTTCTTTCTATTCTCTCTTTTTTTTCCTCCTCTGGTTTCAGCTTTCCATTTCTGTACTTGCTTTCAGCGTGCTGCTGCCTCGTGGGTTGTCACAGTAACACCTCATATTTAATTAGCTCCTGGGCTCTTTGTCATACTGTCAGGTAGAGATCTAACTGGCTTCTTCATTTCCCTGCTACAACCCCATGGCCAGACCAAAGATTGGTCTTGGTTGTCTCTTCCTCTTCGTTCTAGCCATCACTTTTGTCCTCCTGAACCTTTCTTCACCCTTACCATCCACATACCTTAGGTGAGGGAGCCTGGGAAGCAGCTCATCTGCTTTGGTAGCTCATCAAAAGTCTACATTCCTCAACACCTAATTTGGAGCTGGCAAGACCCAAATCAGCAGTTGTGTGAGCGTACGATTTCAGGATGGTGTCCCTGACTCTGGAGAGTTGCATGCACCAGAACCACCTTTGGGCCCACAGCACCAAAACCTCTGAAGGATGGAAACAGAAATAATTCTGAGACTTGAAGCAAGGGGTGGCTTTGAAGGAGGATGGAGGAGGAACAGACATGCTCCCTGGTGCGTGCCAAGAGACAGCTTGCTGTTCAATCTGGTTTGTAACCATTATAGAATCATAGAATTGTTAGGGTTGAAAGGGCCCTCAAGGATCAGCCAGTTCCAACCCCCCTGCTGTGGGCAGGGACACCTCACACTACAGCAGGTTGCTCACAGCCACATCCAGCCTGGCCTTCAAAACCTCCAGGGATGAGGCTTCCACCACCCTCCTGGGCAACCTGTGCCAGGCTCTCACCACCCTCATGGGGAAGAACTTCTTCCTAACATCCAATCTGAATCTCCCCACTTCTAGTTCTGCTCCATTCCCCGCAGTCCTATCACTCCCTGACACCCTAAACAGTCCCTCTCCAGCTTTCTTGGAGCTCCCTTCAGATACTGGAAGGCCACAAGGTCTCAGAGCCTTCTCTTCTCCAGGCAGAACAACCCCAACTCTCTCTGTCTGTCCTCATAGGAGAGGAGCTCCAGCCCTCTGATCATCCTCGTGGCCCTTCTCTGGATATCTTCAAGCACCTCCAGATCTTTCTTGTAATAGGGGCTCCAGAACTGGACACAGAAGCTCTGGAACTGGGCACATTAGCTTTTAAAGAAGTACTTCTCAGCTCTGCTGTGCAATAATACCTTAGAGTCAATGCCCTCCAGGTTGTGAAGGGCCTATACACAGCCTGTGGTGACCAAGCAGTGCATTTGATATGTACCTTCCAGGTATTGCCACACATTAGAAATATCCCAAGGTGTTTAGCTCCATTAAAGAAAGCAATTACACTGTCTTCATTCCTCTGGCCTTTGCAGGCCAGCACCACTGCAAAGGAAATTCATCTCCAGGCTCTGCAAATGACAAAGCTGGCTGCCCTGAGCAACAAAGCTCGCTGCTGCAGCAGCATTAGCTGCAGTACCTTTTGTTCCATCCAGCTTACACTGGGCAATATTGGGTGACTTGATATTTCTCCAAGCAGCATTGGACTGGCAGTCCCAAAGAAAGCTGATTGTCTGCTGTAAAGAAGAAAACAAAGCCCACAAACAAAACATTAAGTGAGAATTTCAGGTCCCTGTGTGTCACTTGATGCAAATCAGCTCTGTATATAAAAAAACTCCTGTAAGGGCTATGGTTTTCACATAATCTGGGTGTGATTATTGTTCAGCCCTTTATGTGTGACTATGACAAACAATCCTCCCTTGGAATTAGTCCATTTAAAAGCACAACTCCCTGATCGGTTTGCCCTTGTTAGCCTTTCTTGACCCCCACTTGGTAATTTCTCCCAAGTCATTTTAATCATGTTTTATCATTCACAAGGCTTCTTAATAGGACAGCCTAGCCTGCCCTTCTCCCTGCATGAAACGCTGCTGCTGGAGCTTGATTTGCATGACCTAAATGATTTCTGCAATCGCTGCTCTCCAGTTGTTTGTCCTGGAGGGACAGTGAAGGATTAGACTGTTTTAAAAGCCTTTCTCTTTAGCAAATACCTCATTTGCAATAAGACATCAGCCCTCACCACCTTCATAATTCAGCTTGTCCTCCTAATAAATTTCATTTCTGCTTCCATTCTATGCTTCATAGAAGACCAGAGACAAAGAATGCATGGTTGAGATCCAAGAGCAGGTATTCCTTGCCTATTCGCCCTCCAATGCAGAGCTGTAAGCTCCTTCAAAAAAGGCAATCAGCAGCCTGCACCATCCACCTTACCACAGGAACCTCCTTACTCTGGCCTTCCAATATCTGAAAGCTGGGGAGGGACTTACTAAGGTGTCAGGGAATGATAGGACTAAGGGGAATGAATGGAGCAAAACTACAAGTGGGTAGATTCAGATTGGATGTTAGGAAGAAGTTGTTCCCCATGAGGGTGGTGAGAGACTGGCACAGGTTGCCCAGGGAGGTGGTGGAAGCCTCATCCCTGGAGGTTTTGAAGGCCAGGCTGGATGTGGCTGTGAGCAACCTGCTGTAGTGTGAGGTGTCCCTGCCCATGGCAGGGGGGTTGGAACTGGCTGCTCCTTGAGGTCCTTTCCAACCCTAACAATTCTGTGATTCTATCTCCTCCTTGCATATAAAAGACGGAACCCACTCTGATGTAGCCTTGAAGTGCTGTCCCTTATGCTACACTTCCTTTCTGACGCAGTTTCTCCTCATTTAAATAGATAAATAAATAAATAAAATTGAATTAAATTACATTTGAAAAAAAATCAGTCTTTTAGCACCACAAACAGTCTGAAACTATCGAGGGTGTTTCTTCTATTTGAGGGGTTCATCCAATCAATAGCAGTCTCATTAGGGAGTTAAATCACTCCTTGTTCAAACCCATTTTGGGAATGGGGAACAGAAAAACTGTGAGGTAAGGGGAGGTGAAGGGTTGGTGTTTAAGCCTTTTCCAGCTGCTCTCCCAGATGGGCTGTTCTCAGTACCAACAGCTAATGGAGGTCATACTCTGTGGTGGGTTGAAATTACCACCACCACCCCCCCAAAAATAATATTGCCAGAGCAGCTCAGTTGGAAAGCAAATGAAGCTCTATTTGCAAGCAGGCTAATATCTAGAAATATGAAATGCAATGAGTATGTACAAAATACACAATATTTACATAGATTTACAGTTTATAAACTACACAAGAACCCCCCTGGGCAAAACCAGGGCACTACCAACAGCTTCCCCCTCCCAGACAAGGGAAAAGAGAAAGAGGAGAAGAGCAGAGAGCAGTTTGTTTGTGTTTAGCACTACAGGAACGCAGCCAAGGTCTACAACAGCCAAGCAAAAGCCACCAGCTTGTATCTACCAGAGTGAAGAAGCCAAGGAAGAGCAAGAGTTAGTTTCTACAACTAACTTTATGTTATTATCAGCCCAAGGGGATTATTTGGCAACCAGCACCAGAACAAGAGGACACAGTCTCAAGCTGTGCCAGGGGAAGTTTAGGCTGGAGGTGAGGAGAAAATTCTTCCCAGCAAGAGAGATTGGCCATTGGGATGTGCTGCCCAGGGAGGTGGTGGAGTCACCATCCCTGGAGGTGTTCAAAAAAGGCTTGGATGTGGCACTTGGAGCCATGGTTTAGTTGTCAGGAGCTATTAGGTAATAGGTTGGACTTGATGATCTCTGAGGTCTTTTCCAGCCTGGTTAATTCCATGATTCTGTGATTTAGACCTTATCATTATTTTCCCCTTTACATCCAATGGTGATTTATTTGCATTCTACCACTTCCTTACTCAATCTGGGGAACATTTTCCTGGGCACAGCCTGAAACTACCACATCCTCACTAGGCCAGGAGCTGTCGAGCTCATTTCCTTTGCTGCCACTCCACAGATGCACTGATGAAGAGTTCGGTGAGAGGAGGAAAAGTCTGAAGTTTCCTCATCACACCGCAGCTATGCAACACAAGAGGCAGGATTGTCTTCCTAACAGTAAGCTAAATGAAAGTTTGAGCTGATTAATGACCATGGCAGGGGGAAAAAAAACCCAAACAGCAGTGAAAGCATTTATAAGTCACTGTATACCTTCCAGGCTGGCAAAAGATTCTGAAAGTAACTACTTCAAGCAGCAGCTGGTGTTAAAGGGAAGCATTCATCTTGCATTATTGAATTTGTTTATTCATCCAGGTCTTCACAAACCCCACCAAGGTCCTGTCAAAATCAGCAGGAATGTATTTCCACATCTTCTGGAGAGAAAATACATCTCTCTTACAGCAAGGGATGTCTCTGCCACGTGTCTGTAATGCCTAGGACATCGATATGGAGGTCCTGAAAGGACATTGTGCAAAGGAGCCAGGGCAGAGGAGGGCAAGGAGGCTGGGAAGGGCCTGGAGAAGAAATCTGATGAAGAGAACTGAAGGAGCTGGGGATGGTTAGTGTGAAACAGAGGAGGCTGAGGGGAGACCTCCTGGTTCTCTACAGCTCCCTGCAAGGAGGTTGTGGAGAGGTTGCTGCTGGTCTCTGCTCCCAGGTCATTAGTGACAGAACAAGAGGGAATGGCCTCAAGCTGCCACTGGGGAGGTTTAGACTGGACATTAGGAAACCTTTTTTCAGGGCAAGAGTGGTCAGGGCTTGGAATGTGCTGCCCAGGGAGGTGGTGGAGTTCCCAAGCCTGGCTGTGTTTGCAGGTGGTTTGGCTGTGGTGCTTGGGGCTATGGTTTAGGAGTGACCCTTGCAGAGTAGGGTTCTGGGTTGGCCTTGGTGATCCTGAGGCTCTTTTCAACCTGAGTGTTTCTGTGAACTGTGATATATGACCTATTAGACCTTGTCATAGGAGTAATTATTTTATAATCCCTATAAAAATAATAAAACTCAATAAAACATATCCTTTTCTCAGGTTATGGATCTAGAGGACACAACAGCATCCATCTCCATAGTCCTTTCATAAAGCTGATCTGTTTCTGGCAAAGGGAGGGAACTTCTGGAATATTGTGTCCAGTTCTGGGCCCCTCAGTTCAAGAAGGACCTCTGGAAACTGCTTGAAAGAGTCCAGCACAGAGCCACAAAAATGATGAAGAGAGTGAAACATCTTCCTTAGGAGAAACTGAGGGAGCTGAGGGCTCTGTAGCTTGGAGAGGAGGAAACTGAGGTGACCTCATTCATGTTGATAAAGCTGTGCAGGGTGAGTGCCCAGAGGCTGGAGCCAGGCTCTGCTGGGGGATGCCCAATGCCAGCACAAGGGGCAGTGGTGGAAGCTGAGGCAGAGGAAGTGCCATGGAAACAGGAGGAAAATGTTCTCCCTGTGAGGGTGACAGAACTCTGCAAGAGGCTGCCTGGAGGGGGATGTGGATTTTCCCTCTCTGGAGATATTCCAAACCCCCCTGGCTGTGTTCCTGTGTGATCTGCTCTGGGTGCTCCTGCTCTGGCAGGGGGGTTGGACTGGATGATCTCTCAAGGTCCCTTCCAGCCCCTAACACTCTGTGATTCTTTAGGGAAGCATTTTTTCCCCATCTGTCATTGAAACCAGAACAGCCTCTCCCTCAAGACCACCAGCCACCCAGAACATTAATGCTTGGAGCAGAGCATGCTTTCCCCTGCATTGCAGGCCTGCCTTTGTGGGGGATAAAAAAGCAGCTGAGCCAGCGGACACTTGTTGAATTCTGAACATTCTCCATCACCCACCACAAGCGCTAAGGGCAGCTTGGCTGCTGGCTGCATCAGGGGCAACACAGAAGGCCTATTAACAGAGTAGACCATAAGGCATCTTATCAGGTTACACACACACTCACATACAAGTCACTCCTGCACACACACAGGAAGCCCTGCAGTGACAGGACAAGGGGCAGTTGCTTCAAACTAGAGAAGAGCAGATTTAGATTGGATGTCTAGGGTGCATTCAGAGGAGTGTGTCCAGCAGATCCAGGGAGGCTCTCCTCCCCATCTACTCTGCCCTGGTGAGGCCACACTTAGAATATTGCATCCAGTTCTGGGCTCCCCAGTTCAAGAGCGACAGGGATCTGCTGGAGTCCAAGGGAGGGCTACAAGGATGCTAAAGGAACTGCAGCACTGCCTGGGGAGGAGAGGCTGAGAGCCCTGGGGCTGTTTAGCCTGGAAAGAAGACTGAGAGGGTATCTAATAAATGTCTATAAATATCTGAGGGCTGGGGGTCCACAAGGAAGGAACAGGCTCTGCTCACTTGCACTCTGTGATGGGACAAGGGGCAATGAATGGAAATTCCAGCACAGGAGGTGCTACCTCAACAGGAAGAGAAACTTCTTTGAGGATGACAGAGCACTGGAACAGGCTGCCCAGAGAGGTTGTGGAGACTCCTTCTCTGAAGACTTTCAAGCCCTATCTGGCTGTGTTCCTGTGTGACCTGTGCTAGATTCTATGGTCCTGCTCTGGCAAGGGGGTTGGACTTGAAGATCTTTGGAGGTCCCTTCCAACCCCTAACATCCTGTGAGCCTGTTAGGAACAGGTTCTTTACTATGAGGGTGGTGGAACACTGGAACAGGTTACCAGGGAGGTGGTTGGGGCTCTTTCCCTGGAGATATTCAAGGTGAGGCTCAACAAGGCCCTGGGCAGCCTGATCTAGTTGAGGATGTCCCTGCTGGCTTCAGGGAGGTTGGACTGGATGACCTTTGGAAGTCCCTTCCAACCCAGACCATTCTATGAAATAATACTGGTTCAAGAGTGGTAAAAGCAATTATAAGGTTTCCACCTTGCAGTGCCACAGCAAGTCAGGAGACAAGACAGAGCCCTAAAATGTGCCAAATGGCCACAACTGGAAGTCTCCCTACTACCAGTCTGTGTCTCTGCTAAATTTGGATGAATGGGGAAATCACAAAGTGTGTTGTTGAGGAGAGCAGAATCCCCTACAGAGCAAATAAGGCTCTGAGAGCAGGTGAGGTTTGCAGTGAATTGATACAGCACATGCAACAGCAGGCAACATGAGATGTCATTTACACACACACACACACAAATGGAATATTGGGCAGATAACCTTGGCTGGAA
This sequence comes from Dryobates pubescens, assembly GCF_014839835.1. Classification (NCBI taxonomy): domain Eukaryota; kingdom Metazoa; phylum Chordata; class Aves; order Piciformes; family Picidae; genus Dryobates; species Dryobates pubescens. The sequence continues at coordinate 137,180,757 of NC_071657.1, forward strand.
CAGAAGCAGCAATCAATATGTGCTGGCAATATTTATCCACTTAGAGTCCTGGCAACTGTGAGCCTGCAGGAATGTCCTGGCTGGTTTGAACTGATCTTTGTCTCTTCACAGATGAATGTGGACCGAAACTAGAACAATCCACATTACAGAGAAAGAGATATGGCAGGAATGCACAGGGTCACTCCTATTATTTGTTCTTGCCACAAGAGTCACTGCTGGGGGAAAAAAAAGGGAAAAAAAAAAAAGAAATTAGGTCAGATACAATTTCCACAGCGATTAAGGGAGGTAAATCAGATTGATAACAGAGCCTGGAAAAAACAAACCCCTTGGTGTCAGACTTGATCACCCTTCTACCTGGAATAAAAGCTGGAGTTTAAAAAGAAATTAAAAGGGAAATTTTGGGGTTTAACAGAAAGAGTCTGCATCTGGTATATTATCTGCTTCCAGCTCTCTTACTCTCCCTTCCTCTTTCCCTTCAGGTAGCAGCTTTTAGATGCACCACCTCAGAAATACAGGCTGAGACACTAACAGTTCCTTGATGAGCTGCAAGTGCACAGTAAAGGATTTCTAAGGGAAGTTAGGATTTTAAAAGTAAAGGATTTTAACAGAAAGAGTCTGCATCTGGTTTATTATCTGCTTCCAGCTCTCTTACTCTCCCTTCCTCTTTCCCTTCAGGCAGTAGCTTTTAGATGCACCCCCTCAGAAATACAGACTGAGTAGAATAGAATAGAATAGAATAGAATAGAATAGAATAGAATAGAATAGAATAGAATAGAATAGAATAGAATAGGAATTAGAATTCTAATATAATAGAATAGAATTGGAATTGGAATTAGAATAGAATAGAATTGGAATTAGAATTAGAATTAGAATAGAATAGAATAGAATAGAATAGAATAGAATAGAATAGAATAGAATAGAATAGAATAGAATTAACCAGGTTGGAAAAGACCTTCGAGATCATCGAGACCAACCTATCACCCAGCACAATCTCATCAACTAAACCATGGCACTGAGTGCTTCATCCAGTCTCTTCTTAAACACTTCCAGGGATGGTGACTCCACCACCTCCCTGGGCAGCACATCCCAATGGCCAATCTCTCTTGCTGGGAAGAATTTCTTCCTCACCTCTGGCCTAAACCTCCACGGCACAGCCTGAGATTAAATACAGAGGTATCAATTTGTGATGCAGCAGTAGAGTTATGTAGGATCATATCTGGTTAGAAGAGACCTCAAAGCTCATCCAGTCCAACCCTCAACCTAGTTCAGGGTTAATCCTAAACCATGTCCCTACACCCCAGCTCCACAGGCTGCTTAACCACCTCCAGGGGTGGTGAGTCCAGCACTGCCCTGGGCAGACCATTCTAATGTTGAAGAACCCTCTCTGTGAAGAAATATTTCCTAGCATCCAGCCTGAACCTCCCCTGGTGCAGCCTGAAACCATTTCCTCTGCTCCTGTTGCTTGACACCAAGGAGAAGAGGCTGCCTCCCTTCAGATTGTAGAGAGCAATGACGTCTCCTCTCAGCCTCCTCTTCTCCAGACTGAACAGCCCCAGCTCCCTGAGACACTCCTTGTGGGCCAGGTGCTGCAGGCCCTTCTCCAACCTGGAGCTGGTCCCAACCGACTCAGAGAGACAGACTGAGGGCCACAGACACCAACACTTGGGTCCATTCCTGGGACAATGTCTCCCTTCTCATTCTGCAGAGGCCAACAGATAGTTTGAAATTGAAGAGCTAGGAAAACAAAGGCAGGAGAGGCAGCTTAGACATTTGCAATTGGCCAGCAGAAAGAAGGCTCCCCTTTGGTCATACACAGTAAGAATGAGCCTGAGACATGGAATAAATCACAGGAAACACTAACTATTGTTCTAGGGCTTTTGGTACCATTTCTAATTGTGGAAAGAAATGAGAAAACTGTCAAGTGGAATCTCTTTGATATGGCTGCATTAAAGGATCATTTCCATTCCCCAGGTGCATGATCTAACTGCTAATGAAAGGGGTGTCCTGAAGGACAGAATTTGCCCTTATGTGAATCTAATAAGCCCAAACATCTTTAGCAGGCTGCTCAAATACTCATTTGTTCTGCAAAAGTGCTTTGCAGTTGCTGTTTACAGGAAAGAAGCTGTACCAAAAAAATAGAATCATAGAAGGGTCCAGGCTGGAAGGGTCCTGCAAAGACCTTCCAGTCCAAGCCCCTCTGCATTCAGCAGGGACATCCCCAACTAGATCAGGTTGCCCAGAGCCCTGTCCAGCCTCACCTTGAATATCTCCAGGGAAAGGGTCCCCAACCACCTCCCTGGGCAACCTGTTCCAGTGTTCCACCACCCCCATGGTGCAAATTTGTTCCTAACATCCAATCTAAATCTGCTCTGCTCTAGTTTGAAGCCATTGTCCCTCATCCTGTCCCTGCAGGCCTTTGCAAACAGTCTCTCTCCACCCTTCTTGTAGCCCCCTTCAGGTACTGGCAGGCTGCTATTAGGTCTTCCCAGAGCCTCCTCTTCTCCAGGCTGAACACCCCCAGCTCCCTCAGCCTGTCCTTGTAGCAGAGTTGCTCCAACCCCCTGAGCATTTTTGTGGTCCTCTTCTGGACCTGCTCCATCAGGTCCATGTCCTTCCTATCCTGAGGGCTCTGCACCTGTACATAATACTCCAGGTGAGGTCTCACCAGAGCAAAGTGGCAAAATTAAATGCTCCAGGGCCAGACTTCATGTGACCTTCCCATGATACCCTAGCTAGGAAGGTCTTGCACAGCCAATATTTCTTTGTATTGCATCAAGCAGTGGCTCTGCTCCCTCCCTGGGAAGGAAACAAGGACTCAGGTCTAACTTCCCTCTGCACTGAAGAGATACTGAGAAGCTGAGACCATGAGTATGTTCCTCACACGTAGCAAAGCTAGGGAAGAGCAGTGCTCAGAGTGTAGCCTTACCTTTCAGTAATATATAGCTCATGAAAGGATTGTGGCTCTCCCCAGAACTGTGTCTTCAAGGCAGGGCTGCTTGCAGAGCATGGGGTTGAAAGGCCTATGGGGGAGGTTGATGTAACTGTACAAAGTTGGGGGGGGGGGGGGGAAGAAAATCAACACAAACTTGAGCTTCTAATGAATCACAAAGCTATCCTGTCCCAAGCAGGTGATGGACTGTAAACAATGACGAGCAAGATTCCTCTCACAGTGCAGATGTAGTTATTTTCTTTTATTTCCTGCAGTTGTATACCCTCCACCTACTTCTAAATGGCAAAGCTGCTAAAATCCCTGGAGAATTAGGTTCAAGGCAAACAGAATAGCAGGCACAAGGCCTAGGAAGACCTATAGTTGGGTATGGCCTGCCCTAGGTGATCCTGCTTTGGCAGGGGGGTTGGACTTCATCATCTCCAGAGGTCCCTTCCAACTGGGAATGGATGGAAACTACAGCACAGGAGGATCCACCTCAACATCAGGAAGAACTTCTTGACTGTAAGGGTGACAGAGCAGTGGAACAGGCTGCCCAGAGAGGTTGTGGAGTCTCCTTCTCTGGAGCCTTCCCAGCCCTGTCTGAATGTGTTCCTGTGTGACCTGGACTGGATTCTATGGTCTTGCTCTGGCAGGGGGGTTGGACTTAAAGATCTTTGGAGGTCCCTTCCAACCTCTAACATTCTGTCATTCTGTGTAATGACAGCAAAATAGACTTTGGAGGTGCTGTGTGTTCCCAGGTGGCCAGCACCAGAACAAGAGGACACAGTCTCAGGCTGCGCCAGGGGAAGTTCAGGCTGGATATTAGGAAAAAGTTCTATACAGAAAGAGTGATTGCCCATTGGAATGGGCTGCCTGGGGAGGTGGTGGAGTCACCATCACTGGAGGTTTTCAGGAGAAGACTTGACGGGGTGCTTGGTGCCGTGGGTTAGTTGCTTGGGCGGTGTTGGATTGGTTGATGGGTTGGACGCGATGATCTTGAAGGTCTCTTCCAACCTGGTTTATTCTATGTATTCTATCCCTGGGGAATGAAAAGGATTCTGGAAGTGATTTTGAATTCGTTGGCAGAATTCTTTAAATGTGCATTGCAGAGGAGATATGGTTACTGCAGCTCAGTGAAGGAAGGTTCTGATACCACAGAATCACAGAAACATTCAGGTTGGGAAAGAGCCTCAGGATCACCAAGGCCAACCCAGAACCCTACTCTGCAAGGCTCACCCCTAAACCACAGCCCCAAGCACCACAGCCAAACCCCCTGCAAACACAGCCAGGCTTGGGGACTCCACCACCTCCCTGGGCAGCACATTCCAAGCCCTGACCACTCTTGCCCTGAAAAGAGCTTTCCTAATGTCCAGTCTGAACCTCCCCAGGGGCAGCTTGAGGCCATTCCCTCTTGTTCTGTCACTAATGACCTGGGAGCAGAGCCCAGCACCAACCTCTCCACAACCTCCTTGCAGGGAGCTGTAGAGAGCCAGGAGGTCTCCCCTCAGCCTCCTCTGTTTCCCACTAACCATCCCCAGCTCCTTCAGTTGCTCTTCATCAGATTTATTCTTATATATGTGGATTTATTCTTATATATGTGGGCATTGATTACATAGGACTCTTAACCTGTAGATATGGCCAGGCTCTGCTTAGTGGCAAACCTGACAAGGACTGAAGGTATCTGCATGTCCCCCACTCCTCACCATCACTAACAGTCAGCTTTAAAGCAGCTGTTAACCCTACTGACTATCTCAGCAGCAGTGAGGCACAACCATAAGGGAGAAGGGAAGGCTGTGGCACAGGACACTGTGTGACTGCTGGCTCTGGGGTTTGTCTTCCCCACATGGCTTACACCCTTGTACCAGTCTTTAGGGGCCCAGCCTGGGAAAACACATGCTGTGCCTTTTGCTTTCCTGGGGCACTGGGAAGGCAACCAGATGGACTTCCATGGCCTCATAGCCCTCACAGCAATCACTGAATTATTGAGGCTGGACTAGACCTCTGAGATCACCAAGCCCAGCCTATGACCTAACGACACCACACCAACAAGGCCATGGCACTGAGTGCCACATCCAGTCTGGCCTTAAACACCTCCAGGGACAGCGACTCCACCACCTCCCTGGGCAGTCCATCCCAGTCTCTCATTCCCCTTTCCATCAGGAAGTGCTTCCTAACATCCAACCTAACCCTCCCCTGGCACAGCTTCAGGCCATGCCCTCTCCTCTTGTCACAAGTGGCCTGGCACAAGAGCCTGACCCCCACCTGACTACAGCTTTCCCCCAGGTACTTGTAGAGTGTGATAAGGACCCCCCTGAGTCTCCTCTTCTCCAGGAGAAGATGTCTCTGGACATACACCCCATGTGTAGTCCTGGTACTCCCTGGTGAGGTCCTGGTATGTCTAGCAGGACAGCAGGAGCAAGGCTGTTATCAGCTTGATCTCACAGTAAGCACAACTTGTCTGCAAGTGAGGTACAGATGTTGGGGCTAAATCCTGGGACCTGTTCAGGTACCAGATCAGGTGCCTCCTCACTTGGCCACTGAGACAAAGGTCCAAAAGAGAATACAGTGCCAGGTGGGGATCAGTAGATTGCCTCCCAATTTCAGCTTTGCCCCTTGCCATTACTCTGTGTCTTACAGCTGTGACAGAAATGCAGGCACCCATCTCAGCTCTCCTGTGTATTAGAAGCCATCACTTTTTGTTCATGAACACCTACCCACGCCCTTCAGTAGAGAAAGCCACATGAAAAGCCACATGTGATACCCTGCTTGAAAAACAAAGGTTCACAGATGATTTTTTTTTTTCCCTGAGAGCTGCTTTGAAAAATCTTTGTGGATAAAAAAATGCAGCACAACCCAGTGAAGTAGATGGTGCTAAGCTGTTTGCTTTTACAAGACAGATGTGGAGTGTGAAAGGAAACATGAGTACAAGAAAAGAATTGGTGAAAATCTAATCTGAGGGGGGAAAAAATCCAATGGAGAGCTGTAAGCTCCTTCAAAAAAGTTAATCAGCAGCTTGCACCATCCACCCTACCACAAGAGCCTCCTTATTGTGGCCTTCCAATATCTGAAAGCTGAGGAGGAACTTTGTAGGGTGTCAGGTAGTGACAGGACTAAGGGGAATGGAGCAAAACTAGAAAGGGGTAGATTGAGATTGGATGTTAGGAAGTTCTTCAGCATGAGGGTGGTGAGAGCCTGGCACAGGTTGCCCAGGAAGGTGGTGGAAGCCTCATCCCCGGAGGTTTTTGCAGCCAGGCTGGATGTGGCTGTGAGCAACCTGCTGCAGTGTGAGGTGTCCCTGCCCGTGGCAGGGGGGTTGGAACTGGATGCTCCTTGAGGTCCCTTCCAACCCTGACAATTCTGTGAAACAAGGTAATGTGTACAAAGAGGTAGACTGAGAATCTTGCAGGACTCAAACAGCAACAGCAATCTGATGAAGTGCTACAAATAAGACACAGGAATAAGGAATTTAAAAGGGAAAGATAAAGTCACAGAAGCAAGAGAGAAACTGCCTTCTTCATCTTTTCCTAAGGCCTGTCCTAATGCTGCCAGAACTGCAACCATTCAGAGCACAGCATTAGTTACAACCTTGCTCAAGAGTATTTTCAGACATTTAGTCAGCTTTCAGATTGACAACAGTTTAATAACTTCCAACACATGCACAGACAACAGGTCCACAAAGGAGTGTCAAAAGCTCCAAGTGCCCTCCAGTTCTGGATGTTGGGGCCATATGTGAGGAATGGACCACAGGGAGTGCCAGGCCTCACTTGCTCTCCTACTTGTACAGTGTCTCACATCTCTCTCAAAGGCAGAACACAGGACCAGATGGATCATTGGTCTGACCTCATAAGGCATTTCTTCCATGCTTGTGCTCTTAAATCTTTTGAGAAATGTCACAGAGGCAGGGTACAGATGACAGAGTAAACTTCAATTTAAGCTCCCAGCCCCACTCTCTTGGAGTGTCCTACACTATAAATCTACTGAGGGCATTGAGGAGAGTTTCTGTTGTGCCTGAGCAAAAAGATTTGCAGGGTGGCCACAACAAACCACATTGCTAAGCTATCTTCTGGTCCAGAGGAATCCTTTCAGCAGACTGACATCTAGCAACGAAGCTGCTGAAGGGTCTGGAGCACAGCCCTGTGAGGAGAGGCTGAGGGAGCTGGGGGTGTTTAGCCTGGAGAAGGAGAGGCTCAGGGGTGACCTTATTGCTGTCTACAACTACCTGAAGGGAGGTTGTAGCCACATGGGGGTTGGTCTCTTCTCCCAGGCAACCAGCACCAGAACAAGAGGACACAGCTGTGGAGGGGGAGGATTAAGCTGGATGTGAGGAAGAAGTTCTTCCCAGCAAGAGAGATTGGCCATTGGGATGTGCTGCCCAGGGAGGTGGTGGAGTCACCATCCCTGGGAGTGTTTAAAAAGAGCCTGGCTGAGGCACTTGGTGCCATGGTTTAGTTGATGAGATGGTGCTGGGTGATAGGTTGGGCTGGATGATCCTGAAGGTCTTTTTCAACCTGGTTAATTCTGTGATTCTGTGATCTTGGGCTGATTGTAGGGAAAACTTTGTGGGCACAACACACACAGTGGAGAAACCCAGAAGAAATGTGACAGGAGAAAGGGATAAAGCTTCCATCACCTGAAGCACAACAGCCAGTTTGCACCCCTTTTTTGCACCCATTTTTGGCTTCCATATAAATCTGAACACTCCTGCTCTGCTCAGGAGAGCTGCTGAGTAATACATATTTCAGATAGAGCTTTGTCCTTAGCATTGCTGAGCATCTTCACCTCTCATGTTTATCAGCCAGCAGGAAAAGAGCCAGCCCCATTTTACATTAGGCCCACAGGTTCCACTGTGAGTAAGGAGCATTCATCAGCTCCTACCATTGCACCCAGCAATTATCTTCAGGATAATTAGCATACATATCCCAGAGATCTCCATCAAGGCTCTTCTTTCTATTGTGGACTACAGCTGTAAGATTGGATCTCTGGCTGGTAGGAACTACTGTAGCACCCTTAATTAATATCTTTTCCTCTCCAAGCTGAGAGAAAGCCTTAGGAATAGATGTTGTTAAGGCATATTTTTCCAGGCAGTTGTGAGCTGAAGATAGGAGTCTCTTAAACTCTTGTGCATTCCTTGTGCATTCACAGGTCTGAAAGCTTTAGGTTGGTTGTAAATATGAGGTCAGCCCCTTGACCTGTTTAAATGGAGGAATATGTGTTGCACAGAATGCAGGAACCATTAAACTGCTAAACTTTGCACTAACAAAACCATGTTTTAAAGTTACTTCCAGACCTTAAAAACCTACAGCAAATATCCCAGAATCACAGAACATTAGAAGTTGGAAGGGACCTCCAGAGATCATCCAGTCCAAACCCCCTGCCAAAAGCAGCATCACCCAGAGGAGTCCACACAGGAATGCATCCAGGTGGGGTTGGAAAGGCTCCACAGAAGGAGACTCCACAACCTCTCTGGGCAGCCTCCTCCAGGGCTCTGTCAACCTCACTGCAAAGAAGTTTCTCCTCATCTTGAGCTGAAACCTTCTCTGTTCAAGTTTGTCTCCATTGCTCCTTGGCTTATTGCTGTGAACCACCCAAAAGAGCTTGGCCCCCTCCACTTGACACCCACCCCTCAGCTATTGAGAGACATTGATCAGATCCCTCTCAGCCTTCTCTTCTCCAGACTCAACAGCCCCAGGGCTCTCAGTTTTGCTTCATAAGGGAGATGCTGAAGTCCCCTAAGCATCCTCATGGCTCTCCCTTGGCCTCTCTCCAGCAGGTCTCTGTCTCTCTGGAACTGGGCAGCCCAAAACTGGACACAGGATTGCAGGTGTGGTCTCAGATCCCCTCTCAGTCTTCTCTTCTCAAGACTATCTATGATGTGAAAGTGCTTTGCCCTCCTCATTTCAATCAGCATAATTGTAATGGATTACTTTGTGTCATTTAAAGAAGTTTACACATCACCTTGCAACCAAAACACCAGTGGCACTTCATAGATCTATCACAGAATCACAGAAAGGTTCAGGTTGGAAAAGAGCCTCAGGATCACCAAGGCCAACCCAGAACCCTACTCTACAAGGCTCACCCCTAAACCATACCCCCAAGCACCACAGCCAAACCCCCTGCAAACACAGCCAGGCTTGGGGACTCCACCACCTCCCTGGGCAGCACATTCCAAGCCCTGACCACTCTTGCCCTGAAAAAAGCTTTCCTAATGTCCAGTCTAAACCTCCCCAGGGGCAGCTTGAGGCCATTCTTGTTCTGTCACTAATGACCTGGGAGCAGAGCCCAGCACCAACCTCTCCACAACCTCCTTGCAGGTAGCTGTAGAGAGCCAGGAGGTCTCCCCTCAGCCTCCTCTCTTTCACACTAACCATCCCCAGCTCCTTCAGTTGCTCTTCATCAGATTTCTTCTCCAGGCCCTTCCCAGCTTCCTTGCCCTCCTCTGCCCTGGCTCCAGCACCTCCACATCTCTCTTGTACTGAGGTGCCCAAAACTGGACACAGCATTTGAGGTGTGGCCTCCCCAGGACTGAGTCCCAGGGGACAATCCCCTCCCTGCTCCTGCTTGACATATCTCAGCTTCAGAACAGCTGAGGTTGTTATTATTCCTCTTTCTCTGTTTGTTGTAGCTGAGGCCTGATTTGTGTTTGCTGCTGAAACACCACTATGGTCTGCTGTGGCAGCAGATCTGTGTGCAAAGTGGGGAGCCGGCAGTGGGAACAAAGTCAGGTCCCCACTTCCCTTCAGTGATAAAAGCCTGAGGATAAACACATCTGTAAAGCTAAGTGCTTCTGAGTGAGCCGTTCAGAGGAGTGGCAGCAGGCTGGGATGGAAGCCTGGCTATTTATCATTTCCTACAGCAGATGTGGGAGTGTTTGCTCTGGAAAGAGGAGAGGCTTCAGAAGCCAGCAGTGCTCACAGACCACAAGGTTAGCAGAGAAGTGTTCACACCTTTTCTGTGGCAGTGTGTGCTCCTTGTAAAAAGGGCAGGAACCTCTGTCGACAGAGAAGTGCTCACAACATGCAGCTCTCAGCCTGTGGGGGATCTATTGGTAAAAACAGCTCCTGGGACAGGAACAATAACATTGCTGGGACAGCAATGTGCCCTTGTGGCCAAGAGGCCAATGGAATCCTGGGGGGCATTAAGAAAAGTGTCCCCAGCAGATCCAGGGAGTTTCCTCTCCCCATCTACTCTGCCCTGGTGAGGCCCCACCTGGAATATTGCATCCAGTTCTGGGCTCCCCAGTTCAAGAGGGACAGGGATCTGCTGGAGAGAGTCCAAGGGAGGGCTAAAAGGATGATGAAGTGACTGCAGCACTGCCTGGGGAGGAGAGGCTGAGAGACCTGGGTTGTTTAGTTTGGAGAGAAGGCTGAGAGGGGATCTGATCAATGTCTATCAATAGCTGAGGGCTGGGGGTCAGGAAGGAAGAGACAGGGACAGGCTCTGCTCACTTGTGCCCTGGGATAGGACAAGGGGCAATGGATGGAAACTCCAGCACAGGAGGTTCCACCTCAATATGAGGAAGAACTTCTTTACTGTAAGGGTCACAGAGCACTGGAACAGGCTGCCCAGAGGTTGTGGAGTCTCCTTCTCTGGAGCCTTTCCAGCCCTGTCTGGATGTGTTCCTGTGTGACCTGTGCTGGATTCTGTGGTCCTGCTCTGGCAGTGGGGTTGGACCTGAAGATTTCCAGAGGTCCCTTCCAACCCCTCACATCCTCTGATCCTGTGGTCTGTTCCAGAAGTAAATGGCAGATATTAGTGTATGTATATCTGTGCTTTCACACATGCATGCCCAGAGGAGTGCTGGATACTTTGACACAGAGGAGTGCTGGATACTTTGACACAGAGTATGATGCTTTGAGTTACAGATGAATGGAAATTTGAGCAATCATATAAAATGAAGCTATGTGAGTTCCAACCATGAAACTGCCCCCCAAAAAACCAAGTTGTTGGTGGGTGTTTTTTTAACTGTACTGACATTGATCCAAACATCTGCTATCAGGCCACTTGTTATTCATGGGGAAATATGGCAGCACTTGACTCTCAGTAAGTGAAACATCTGATATTGCCAGTGTAGTATCTGCACCTTCTATTTCTTTTGGATGCAATTAATCTGCAAGTTTGGTAAGGTCCCAGGAAACCAATCTATCCCTACTTGTACACAGCTGGAAGAGAGGTCATTTGCTGGAACAGTGTCTTGACTTATGTGGTTCAGACCTTCCAGCTGGAGTTTCCAAGCACCCCAACACCTCTACTTTGCCAAGCACCCTGTAGGGTATAGATCCATAGCAGCTTTCCAGTACCTGAAGGGGGCTACAAGAAGGCTGGAAAGAGACTGTCTGCAAAGGCCTGCAGGAACAGGATGAGGGACAATGGCTTCAGACTAGAGAAGAGCAGATTTAGATTGGATGTTAGGAACAAGTTCTTTACCATGAGGGTGATGGAAGCCTGGAATAGGTTTCCCAGGGAGGTGGTTGAGGCCTCATCCCTGGAGATATTCAAGGTGAGGCTTGATGGGGCTCTGGGCAACCTGATCTAGTTGGAGATATCCCTGCACTTGAGCAGGAGGGGAAATGACAGCACATTTGTGCAAAGGTCTGGGTGACACATGCAGGAGGACAAAAAGGTGGATGTGTGAAAAAGAGCAAACACACTCTGAAGAGGTAAAAAGCCTCATAGCCAAAACACCCATTGTCAACAACACACAGAGAGGACAAGCACAAGGTCTTCTGCTTCAGGAGAGTTATTCACAGAATACAGAATTAACCAGGTTGGAAAAGACCTTTGAGATCATCAAGTCCAACCTATCACCCAACACCTTCTACTCGACTAAGCCATGGCACCAAGTGCCTCATTCAGTCTTTTCTAAACACCTCCAGGGATGGTGACTCCACCACCTCCCTGGGCAGCACATTCCAGTGGCCAATCTCTCTTGCTGGGAAGAATTTCTTCCTAACATCCAGTCAGGCCTGTTCTGAATCTGTGTGATGGCTCTGTGAGGCTTAGAAGCTCCTGGCTCCCTAGATCTGCTCTCTGTCGTGACTCCAAGCACATGGATGGCATCTTGTTTGGGAAAGCTACATAACTGGTGAGGGAAGATTCTGACTGGGATGCCTCTGTTGAGCACTGCATCTTCCCAATGCCGTGCTCAGCTGCTGGAAGCTATTGCTGCCACTAGCCAACACTCAAGCGTAAATAAATGTCCTTTCCTGTCTCTGCATGAGGTGTTCAAAGGCAGAGTCACAGAGTCACAGAATCATGGAATACGAGAATCACAAAGTCACAGAGGCACAGAATCACAGAACCACAGTCACAGAATTACAGTCAGAGAATCACAGAGGCACAGAATCATAGACTATAAGAATCACAAAATCACAGAGGCACAGAATCACAGGATCACAAAGTCACAGAGGCACAGAATCACAGAACCACAGTCACAGAATTACACTCACAAAATCAGAGTCACAGAAGCATAGAGTCACAAAGGCACAGAATCACAGAGTCACAGGCACAGAATCACAGTTACAGAACGTTAGGGGTTGGAAGAGACCTTGAACACTCATCCAGTCCACCCCCCCCTGCCAGAGCAGGATCACCCAGAGCAGATCACACAGGAACACATCCAGGTGGGGTTTGGATATCTCCAGAGAGGGAGACTCCCCAACACACATCCACACAAAAAAGGGTAGTAACCCCCTAGCCTATAAAACCTCTATAAATATATTTAACTGTTGTGACTTAATCAAGATTTGTAAATAGGTTGGGGTGAGTCAGTGATACACTCAGCAGCAATTAAAACAAGAGGATGACAGAGCTCTGAGCTGATACTAGCCAAAGATAGTCCTGAAAACCACAGCCATCTACTCCTGATGCTCGGGGCAAACGGTTCCTGTAGGCTGCCAACAATTGGAGATCGCCTTCTGACTGATGTTTATCTGCTGCTGCTTTCTTCACAGCGAAGGCTGTGAATGCAGCAGTTGAGCAACTCCGGGGAAGGCACAGCTATCCTGAGATAATCAGGCGCCTGAGGGCTCGGAGGCAGTCATCTGTGTTCCCTGCCCCAATTTCATCGGGATATGAAATTAAAAAAAAAAAAAGGGAAAGAAATCTGTATGTTAATACATCATGAAGGTCAAACATTGCCTTGCAAAGAGCTGTGGAGATTCAAAATAGGATTCCCAGAGCACCCCTGACTGCATGGTTAAACGGGTACAGGTCCAGGGCACCGACGCAGGTCTTATTCCTGTCGTCACTCACAACCCGTTAGGAGTGTGGTCAAAGTGGGAGGGAACTGAGGGCTTGAAAACTGATCATTTGTTTGTTTGCCTCCATGCAGGTGTGTGGGTAAGCTAATAATCACAGAATGGTCAGGGTTGGAAGGGACCTCAAGGAGCAGCCAGTTCCAGCCCCCCTGCCATGGGCAGGGACACCTCATACCAGATCAAGGTTGGTCAGAGCCACATCCAGCCTGGCCTTAAAATCCTCCAGGGATAAGGCTTCCACCACCTCCCTGGGCAACCTCTGCCAGTCTCTCACCACCCTCATGGGGAAGAACTTCTTCCTAATGTCTAATCTGAATCTCCCCTCCTCTAGCTTGAATCCATTCCCCCCAGTCCTATCACTCCCTGACACCCTCAAAAGTCCCTCCCCAGCTTTCTTGTAGCCCCTTGCAGATACTGGAAGGCCACAATTAGGTCTCCTTGGAACCTTCTCTTCTCCAGACTGAACAGCCCCAACTCCCTCAGTCTGTCCTCATAGCAGAGCAGCTCCAGCCCTCTGCTCATCCTCATGGCCCTTCTCTGGACATCTTCCAGCACCTCCAGATCCTTCCTGCAATAGAGGCTCCAGAACTGGACACAGTGCTCCAGGTGGGGTCTCAGCAGAGTGGAGCAGAGGGGGAGAATCCCCTCCCTGGCCCTGCTGGCTCTGCTTCTCTTGCTGCAGCCCAGGCTCTGGTTGGCTTTCTGGGCTGCAAGTGCACACATTGTCAGGGTTGGAAGGGACCTCAAGGATCATCACAAGAAGGTCTCCTTGTAGCCTTCTCTTCTCCAGACTGAACAGCCCCAGCTCTCTCAGTCTGTCCTCATAGGAGAGCACCTCCTAGGTGCTCCAGTTCATTTAGTCAGTCAAAGTTCTTTTTGACAGTTAAAGTTTTACCCATATATGTAAAAATATTCTTTGGTTACTTTTGTAATTTGTTTCTATATGATGTGATTGCAGATATAGGAGGGCAGAGTTAAGGCTGATCTCTCCATGTAACTATATGGAAGCTGGGTTATGTGATACTGGTACCAAACCACTGGCTATGTGCTAAGTTATAACTGTCCTTCAAGGAAATTAGTTTGCATGTATGTTCACAGGATTTCAGAGGCTCACAGGATGTTAGGGGTTGGAAGGGACCTCTGAACATCTTCCAGTCCAACCCCCCTGCCAGAACAGGAGCATAGAATCCAGCACAGGTCACACAGGAACACATCCAGACAGGGCTGGAAAGGCTCCAGAGAAGGAGACTCCACAACCTCTCTGGGCAGCCTCTTCCAGTGCTCTGGGACCCTTACAGCAAAGAAGTTCTTCCTCATGTTGAAGTGGAACCTCCTGTGCTGGAGTTTCCATCCATTGTCCCTTGTCCTGTCCCAGGGCACAAATGAGCAGAGGCTGTCCTTGTCCCTTCCTTCCTGACCCCCAGCCCTCTTTTACTGATGGACATTGATCAAATCCCCTCTCAGTCTCCTCTCCAGACTAAAAAGCCCCAGGGCTCTCAGGTTCACCTGGCAAGCTTTTTGCCACTGATATTTTCTGAAAGAAAATGGGGGTGAGATTTCTGAGTGGTGTTTGGGATTGCTAGCTATGGGCCAAGTCACCTAACAAACCTGAAATGAGCTGTAATGAGCTGCAAGCATCTGTATGATGGTTCCTGTCTCTGGTGAATAGGTAACTTATTACAAAGCATTTAAACAAAATACATTTCCAGAATGCAACTCAGACAAGAATAGAATAGAATAGAATAGAATAGAATAGAATAGAATAGAATAGAATAGAATAGAATAGAATAGAATAGAATAGAATAGAATAGAATAGAATAGAATTAACCAGGTTGGAAAAGACCTTCAAGATCATCCAGATCAACCTAGCACCCAACACCATCTCATCAACTAAACCATGGCACCAAGTGCCTCAGCCAGGCTCTTCTGAAACACCTCCAGTGATGGTGACTCCACCACCTCCCTGGGCAGCACATTCCAATGGCAAATTAGTCTTCCTGGGAAGAATTTCATCCTCACCCCCAGCCTAAACTTACCCTGGTGCAGCTTGAGACTGTGTCCTCTTGTTCTGGTGCTGGTTGCCTGGGAGAAGAGACCAACTCCCACCTGGCTACAACCTCCCTTCAGGGAGTTGTAGAGAGCAAGAAGGTCTCCTCTGAGCCTCCTCTTCTCCAGAACATGTACAGTTTTCCAACATGGATGTCATGAACACATGTGTGTGACAAGGAGTCATGAGTGACTGTCCTACACTATAGTCTGAGAGAGCCATCTAAGCACATTCTGGCTAGATGAGCAGAAAATCTGAGTATGGAAAATGATCAGACTTAGTGGCCCAGTGAACTGATGATACTTGGTGTTCTCAGAATCACAGAATTATTGAGGCTGGAAATGATCTCTGAGATCATAAAGTCCAGCCTATGACCCTGCCACCATGACATCAGCTAAAGCATGCCACCAAGTGCCACATCCAATCTGTCCTTAAAGACCTCCAGTGATGATGACTCCACCACCTCCCTGGGCAGTCCATTCCAGTCTCTCATTCCCCTTTCTATCAGGAAGTGCTTCCTAACACCCAGTCTAAACCTCCCTTGGCAGAGCTTCAGGCCATGCCCTCTTGTCCTGTCACAAGCAGCCTGGGAGAAGAGCCTGACCCCAACCTGACTACAGCTTCATTTTAGGTAGTTGTAGAGGGTGATAAGTTCCCCTCTAAGTCTCCTCTGTGCATCAAGTACTGTGGGCAGCTCCCTTGACTTCTGTGAGTCCATCTGTCCATATACTACAATCCTCACACATGCACCCTTCATGCACAGCCTAAAGCATGCACAGAACTTTGCCTGGGAGCTAAAGTATGATGCCTGGAACACAGCAGATTACAGGGAAAGTAGGACATGGGCCAACCTGGGAAAGCCTGAATGCCTCAGAACTTCTATAAAAGGAAGGATTCCCTCCTCAGGGCTTTCCACCCATTACTGAATGCCCAAAGACAGACACACAAAAAAAAAGGAGAAAGAAATCAGTTCCATGACAAAAAGCAATTTGCAAGAAGTGGCTGTAGAAGGAAAGTTATCTCCAAAGCACTCCTCATTCTCACTCCTCTTTCTCACTCCTCTTTCTCTGCATCCACTGTTATGCAGCAAAGTTTGTAAATGACATGATGCTAATCTAAGAGGGGTTTTTTCAGGAGAAAAAGAAAAGCTGCAGTCCTCTCTTTTTATATCAATCATTGAAGGAACACAAAAAAACATAAATTAAGAGTAAATGCCAGGCTCTGAGCATTAATTTCAGTATTGTAGTGGATGAAAGGAAATGGAAAGACTGTCTTGAAGTTGATTGTGTCTCAGAACCTCCCCTCCTGAACTAACTTACAATGGTTAAACTGGCTGTGTGAGTGCAAAAAAAAGGGAGACCAGGGAAAAGATAAAGAGAAGAAAGGGGGAGGGGGAATGCTGCTGGTTAGGGAAATAATGAGTGCTATATAATAAAGGTTAGGCTACATTATACAAGCTAGAGAAAGGTGGCATGAAATCAATTACTGCAATTCACTGTGTCCTCACTGGAGCCTCACACTGCCATAATTTGTTCATTTTTGAAGCAAAAGGAATCATAGAATCACAGAATGGTCAGGCTTGGAAGGGACCTCAAGGATCAGCCAGTTCCAACCCCCCTGCCATGGGCAGGGACACCTCACACTGCAGCAGGTTGCTCACAGCCACATCCAGCCTGGCTGCAAACACCTCCAGGCAGGAGGCTTCCACCACCTCCCTGGGCAACCTGTGCCAGGCTCTCACCACCCTCATGGGGAACAACTTCTTCCTGACATCCAATCTGAATCTACCCATTTCTAGTTTTTCTAGGAAGAATATAAGGGAAAGGGAAAATGGAGGTAAAAAGCAGAAGTTAGGACAAGCAGGAAGCAAAACTAACAACTCAAGTAGAAATTAAAGAATAAATGAAAGAAATCATCTTTTATTTTATGTTACATAATTTAAATCATGGCCCTGTGTCTTCCTCACTTGAGCCAAGTTTGGCCTCAAGCTGCCCCTGGGGAGGTTCAGCCTGGACATTAGGAAACCTTTTTTGAGGGCAAGAGTGGTCAGGGCTTGGAATGTGCTGCCCAGGGTGGAGTCCCCAAGCCTGGCTGTGTTTGCAGGTGGTTTGGCTGTGGTGCTTGGGGCTGTGGTTTAGGGGTGAGCCTTGCAGAGTAGGGTTCGGGGTTGGCCTTGGTGACCCTGAGGCTCTTTTCCATCCTGAATGTTTCTGTGATTCTGTGATAGATCTATGAAGTGCCACTGGTGTGTTGGTTGCAAGGTGATGATGTGTAAACTTCTTTAAATGATTCAAAGTAATCCATTGTCATCATGCTGATTGAAATGAGGAGGGGTTGTGTTTCCTGGAGAGAGTCAGAAGGATGCTTTCTGTTTGGAAATGCCACGTGGCACACACAAAGGGGCTGCACAACCAGCACAGCCAGTGGAGTATCACCTTAGCTTGTGAAACACAGCACCAGGGCAACAGGAGTATCACCTTCACACAAGGAAAGGCAACACCAGGGCAACAGCCTCCATTCTGTCCCTACCTTTGGTAGTGATTCACAGGGCTCCTCTTCTTCACCCAGCCTCCTCTGAATGTTAAAATACCATCCAGACCTCAAATCAGAAGAAACTCCTCTGCTGTGGGGACAGACTGAGAGAGTTGGGGCTGTTCAGTCTGGAGAAGGCTCCAAGGACACCTAATTGTGGTCTTCCAGTAACTAAAGGGGACCTACAAGAAAGCTTCAGAGGGACTTTTTAGGGTATTGGGTAGTGATAGGACTAGAGGGAATGGATCCAAGCTAGAGGAGGGCAGATCTAGATTAGACCTTAGGAAGAAGTTCTTCCCCATGAGGTTGGTGAGAGACTGGCACAGATTGCCCAGGGAGGTGGTGGAAGCCTCATGCCTGGAGGTTTTGAAGGCCAGGCTGGATGTGGCTGTGAGCAACCTGCTGTAGTGTGAGGTGTCCCTGGCCATGGCAGGGGGGTTGGAACTGGATGATCCTTGAGGTCTTTTCCAACCCTGACGGTTCTATGATTCTATGCTGCTGGAGGTTGTAATAGAAGACTCTGTGTAGTACAGAGGTAGTTAAAAGCTTGGTGCTTTGAAGCAGTTCTGAATTGGTGAAACAGGTTTGAAGGGGACATCATTTTCATTTCAAATGCTTATTTTTATTGGTAAAAATTGAATGGAACACACAGACATCTCATGGGAATGGGATATTATGAAGCCTTCAAGTTGAAGTACAGCAGAACTGCAGAGTATAGCAGTAACAAAATGAAAGGATTCATAAAATAAATCCACTACACACATAATTTATTCAGAACTGCAGGCCAGTTAAGGAACAAGAAGGGATTTGACCCCTGAGTCTTTCTGAGAGTGACAGCAGGAAGGGGCAAACAGGTTGTAGGCCTCCTTATTGATAAACCAAGCTGAAAGGTGTGCTAAAAGGAACCAAGCAAGCTGCAAAGGGTACAGCAAAAAGGAGAAACCTGGGGCTGTTTGGTCTGGAGAGGAGAAGGCTGAGAGGGGATCTGAGCAATGTCTATCAATAGCTGAGGGCTGGGGGTCAAGTGGAGGGGGCCAAGCTCTTGTGGGTGGTGCACAGCAGTAAGCCAAGGACCAATAGAGACAAACTTGAACAGAGGAGGTTTCAGCTCAGCATGAGGGGAAACTTCTTTACAGTGAGGGTGCCAGAGCCCTGGAAGAGGCTTCACAGAAAGGTTGTGGAGTCTCCTTCTGTGGAGCCTTTCCAACCCCACCTGGCTGCATTCCTGTGTGGACTACCCTGGGTGATGCTGCTCTGGCAGGGGGGTTGGACTTGGATGATCTCTGGAGGTCCTTTCCAATCTCTGATGTTCTGTGACTCTGAGGCAGAGCAGGGCATCAACAGCTCTCTGCACAGCTCTGATGCCACAGATTATCATAGCACCAATATGATAACAAAAAAAGAAGGTCAAAGGTTTTCCAGATCAGACTGTGAGCCATGCCCTGTGGCAGACGTAGCAATTTATTGGGAGATGGTTTTAATATATGCACTCACCCCAAATCAGTCAACATTCTCCTGCTTTTACCTTGGATATTTGGGGGATACAAAGTTTCACTAAAATACGGCTTTCCGACTGAAATACACAGTTGAGTAAGTGGTAAACACTTCAAGGAAATGACTGCTTGAGGGGTTTGCCATTTATGGGCTTGTTAAGAAAGAAGGGGGGGCGGGGAAAGTCCTTTTTATGGGCTAGAAAAACCCACAATGTATTCTTTTAGCAGCAATCAAACAAGAAAATGACTTTGCTTTTAGGCTAGCTTTAAAAGGCAAGGCATGTCACAGAATCATAGAATGGTCCAGGCCAGAAGGGACCTCCAAAGGTCATCCACTCCAACCCCCTCTGCAGTCAGCAGGGGCATCCCCAAATAGATCAGGTTGCCCAGAGCCCTGTGAAGCTCCACTTAGAGTATCTCCAGGGAAGGGGCCTCAACCACCTCCCTGGGCAACCTGTTCCAGTGTTCCACCACCCTCACAGTAAAGAACTTCCTAATATCCAATCTCAATCTGCTCTGCTCTAGTTTGAAGCCATTGCCCCTCATCCTGTCCCTGCAGGCCTTTGCAAACAGTCTCTCTCCATCCTTCTTGTAGTCCCCTTCAGGTACTGGCAGGCTGCTATTAGGTCTCCCCAGAGCCTCCTCTTCTCCCGGCTGAACACCCCCAGCTCCCTCAGCCTGTCCTCATAGCAGAGCTGCTCCAACCCCCTGATCATTTTTGTGGCCCTCCTCTGGACCCTCTCCATCAGGTCCTTGTCCTTCCTGTATTGAGGGCTCCAGAGCTGGATACAGTACTCCAAGTGACATCTCATCAGAGCAAAGTGGCAGAATCACCTCTCTGGATCTGTTGACTATGCATACTCCTTGCTGTAGACTTTAACAATCCTCATTAAGACCTCTCTCTTCACTGTAGTTTCAGCAACAGCTTTCATGGCCAGAGGAAAGACACAGCAGAACAAGACCATATCTATAATGAAAGCTAAGCAGTAAATGATCTAACAAAGTTGTGAACTAACTTTCTGTCCATTTTGTTCTAAACAAACTGAGTACCAACATTAATGAACTGCTAATATAGCTAATGGTTTCTCTGTGAGTGCTTTTGGCCCTTTGTGTTAATTGGCTTGATTCTGAAGTGGACAGAAAGAAAGGCTGAGAGCACAGCTAGAAATGGGTAGATTCAGATTGGATGTCAGGAAGAAGTTCTTCCCCATGAGGGTGGTGAGAGCCTGGCAGAGGTTGCCCAGGGAGGTGGTGGAAGCCTCATCCCTGAAGGTTTTTTAAGGCCAGGCTGGATGTGGCTGTGAGCAACCTGCTGTAGTGTGAGGTGTCCCTGCCCATGGCAGGGGGGTTGGAACTGGATGATCCTTGAGGTCCCTTCCAACCCTGACGATTCTGTGATTCTGTAACTGCTTTGCTGGGTAAAATTTGCCTTTGTTTTTTCTAAGCTTGGGAAGAAACTTCAATGGACACTGTTGCAATTTAAACTGTAAATTTCAGCATTTATTTACAGGGCTCTTATTTTCTAATCTATTTTCTCCTGCCTTTGTGAGACCTCTTTTATATCACTGCAATTACTACAGATAAAGCAAGGAACAGCTCTTTTGCAACGTGGCTGTTGTGAAAGCACAGCACTCTGAATTGCAGAGAGCTTCAAGAACATGCCCTGAGCTCTGGAATTTAAACTCTTAAAAACAGGGATTAATTTGGCAAAAAGGAAAAAGCCTACTTTATTTTATCCTGTGCTGAAAAGATCTTTGAAATTGCATTGGACAACCAGCTGATCAGATAAGGAACAAGATTGTCACCGCAACAGAAGTGTTTTAAAAGAGCAAATGAAGAATAATGTATCCAATTGGAAGTGGAGGGGGAATGTGATTACCTGGAGCAGAACCTGCCCAGGATATGGGCAAAGAAGTTCTCTCTCACAAAAGAGACATGCTGCCTTTTCAGGGGGGCACTCCTGCAGCACATGATGCAGAAGGAAGGTTACTACCTTCTGAATCACCAGCTCCTGTGACACCTGGATGGTTCTTCAAAGCCTGCCATGAAAGGACTGGGTGCAAGGGCCGAGAGCTGATGGTGATGACTGAGACACTGGCAATTTAGATAATGTGGCACTGTGAGGTTCTAAATTAATGCTTAGCCCCACCCCTCTCCATTTATAATTCTGCACTCTTCCTGAGAATGTCCTTTTCACCCTGCCAGCAGATATTTGACAGTCATGCACTGAGCAGAACGGAGTAGCCTGTGAACTGTAGCACTGGGACCATGACACTAATCCCAGGCAGGTATATGGGAAGTGCCTACTTTTGGTTCTGCTTTACCAGACCACAGATGTACAGAATTTTGACCTTGGAAAAGAGTGTTTATAACTGTAACTGTGCATAGGATCATAGGATTGTCAGGGTTGGAAGGGACCTCAAGAATTAACTTCTTCCTGACATCCAATCTGAATCTACCCATTTCTAGTTTTGCTCCATTGCCCCCAGTCCTATCACTCCCTGACACCCTCAAAAGTCCCTCCCCAGCTTTCTTGTAGCCCCTTCAGATACTGGAAGGCCACAATTAGGTCTCCTCAGAGCCTTCTCTTCTCCAGACTGAACAACCCCAACTCTCTCAGCCTATCCTCACAGGAGAGGAGCTCCAGCCCTCTGCTCATCCTTCTCTGGATACATTCCAGAAGTGACTGAGGATTTTCCTCAACAATGAGGGAAATATATGGAAAGTGGAAAAGACTTGGGGAAAGACTCTTGGAGAGTTAAGTTGTAGTCAAACTTGTCATTAAACTCCTGTTTAAAGAACTTTGATTAGTAAATGGCAATATAGTAAGAAGATGCAATGAGCAGAGGTGAAGATGAAGAGCTGCATAATGTCAGAAGTGAAAACAATGCGCTAGTAGAATTGATAATTATCAATGTAAAAGATGAGAGGCTCAAGCTGTAGCAGCAAAGAGAAATTGCATTGAGTTTTCAGGGGAAGATACATCTCTGAAAGATCCCAAGGAGCTACTCAGGCAGGCAGGTATTCCTGCTCTATGTGACTCAGTCCAAGTATGAAGAACTCATAGGATCATAGGATGTTAGGGGTTGGAAGAGACCTTCAAAGTTCATCGAGTCCAACCCCCCTGCCAGAGCAGGAGCATAGAATCCAGCACAAGTCACACAGGAACACATCCAGACAGGGCTGGAAAAGTCTCCAGGGAAGAAGACTCCACAATCTCTCTGGGCAGCCTCTTCCAGTGCTCTGTGAATACCAAACAAAAGTCATGTTGAGGGATACAGATTGATAAAGGTATCTCATGCATCCATGTCTCAAAAATCACAGACCTCTGTGCCAGGGGAGGTTTAGGTTGGATGTTAGGAGGAAGTTCTACACAGAGAAAGTGATTGCCCACTGGAATGGGCTGCCTGGGGAGGTGGTGGAGTCACCATCATTGGAGGTGTTCAGGAGGAGACTTGATGGAGTGCTTGGTGCCATGGGTTAGTTGTTTAGGTGGGTTGGATTGGGTGGGTTGGACGAGATGATCTTGAAGGTCTCTTCCAACCTGGTTTATTCTATTCTATTCTATTCTATTCTATTCTATTCTATTCTATTCTATTCTATGTATTCTATTCTGTTCTTTTTAAGCACTGGAGATGTTGTCTCCTTGTTGCTCTCACGATCCAAAGCACATTCTGATCTGCTAGAAGAACTGAGTCTCTGAGCTAAGAATTGACTCCTTTCAGTCCATTCAGCAGAAGAGACACGAACTTTGCTTCCCCTCTGAGAGCAGAGTCTCCTGCTAGATTAACCAAATGACATGCCTCCTCCCTTCAGGACGAATTTCTAGCAAAGTTCACAGCTAGCTGGCATGCAGCCAGCACAACATTCCCTGGCACCACTTGCCCATTAAATTTCAGAGTGTGCTGGCACAAGCCAGCTCGGCATTCTGTCCCGGGGATGCCTGCATTTCAGCAGGAATGAAACTGCAACACACAGAGCCACATTCTTCGCTCCAACACCCATGCAGCGAAAACAATGCAGGCAAAGTGGGGAAAAAATCCTAAGGAGGTGACCAAAAGCTACCCTGGCAAGCTGGTATTGAAGTATTCTTTGGGAAAAACCTTCTTTTGTTTTCACCAAATATTCTGTCAGCTCCCCCCTACCCCCTACTAATTCCACAGGACTTTTTAAGGAGATACTGGTTAGGCCACACCTGGAGTCCTGTGTCCAGTTCTGGGCTCCTCAGTTTAGGAAAGATGTTGAGATGCTGGAAGGTGTCCAGAGAAGGGCAACAAAGCTGGGGAGGGGTCTGCAGCACAGCCCTGTGAGGAGAGGCTGAGGGTGTTTAGCCTGGAGGCTCAGGGGAGACCTTCTTGCTCTCTACAACTCCCTGAAGGGAGGCTGTAGCCAGGTGGGGATTGGTGTCTTCTCCCAGGCAACCAGCACCAGAACAAGAGGACACAGTCTCAAGCTGTGCCAGGGGAGGTTTAGGCTGGATGTTAGGAAGAATTTCTTCCCAGAAAGAGAGATTGGCCACTGGAATGTGCTGCCCAGGGAGGTGGTGGAGTCACCATCCCTGGAGGTGTTTAGGAAGAGACTGGATGGGGTTCTTGGTGCCATGGTTTAGTTGCTGAGATGGTGTTGGGTGATAGGTTGGACTGGATGATCTTGAAGGTCTTTTCCAACCTGGTTAATTCTATTCTATTCTATTCTATTCTATTCTATTCTATTCTATTCTACCAGTATTTCCCTCCTCTTCTTCCATCAGAGAGGGTTCTTCTCTCTTCCCTTGTAGCTGTTCCTCACAGCAGCCATGACATCATACAGCTCACTGTGTCAGCAATGAGCAGGCTGAATCAGCTCCAGCTAGACACTAGTCATTGAAAAAAACAACAGACATTTTTGAAGCACAGGCAGACAACTGGTAAACTGAGAGACAGAAGTTACAGCCCAAAGGACAAGCTTTGGAAAGGTTTATTTGTCATTAAAGTTTATTTGTCATTAAGGTTTATTTGTCATTAAGGTTTATGGGCAGAAGCAGGTCTCTTCTGTTTGGTTTTTTTTCCTTCAATGAGCAGGCAGCTGGGTATTTCACCTCCTTCTTTTAAAAACTCCAGATGGGCACTGGCAGGCCCCCTAAGGAAAGCTGTGCTGGTCCTACAAAACACAACAGCACTTTGGTCCTATCAGTACTCCTGGGTCTCTGGGAAGTTGCTCTGTCACAGGGACACCTCCAAAGAATCACAGAACATTAGAGGTTGGAAGGGACCTCCAGAGATCAGCCAGTCCAACCCCTGTACCAAAGCAGGATCACCCAGGGTAGTCCACACAGGAATGCATCCAGGTGGGTTTGAAAGTCTCCAGAGGAGACTCCACAACCTCTCTGGGCAGCCTGCTCCAGGGCTCTGGCACCCTCACTGGAAAGAAATTTCTCCTCATGCTGAGCTGAAACCTTCTCTGTTCAAGTTTGTCTCCATTGGTCCTTGGCTTATTGCTGTGCACCACCCAAAAGAGCTTGGCCCCCTCCACTTGACCCCCAGCCCTCAGCTCTTGATAGACATTGATCAGATCCCCTCTCAGCCTTCTCTTCTCCAGACTCAACAGCCCTAACAGGCACATGTGGAATGCTTAGCAAGCTGAGCAGCACAAGCCCTGTGGACTACTGGGCAAGTATGCTTAACAAGCACACCAATTTCTATTTGCCAGTCACACCAACATGAGTAAAGCTGGCTTAAGAATTGTGCTGAGGATTAGCTAGATGATTCATAGGAAAATCCAAACTTAAGGGCCCGATTTACATTCAAAGTGCGTGGCTGAGGGAGTTGGGGGAAAAGGGAACACTCCGTCTTCTGCTGAGAATGGATCCTAATTGCCTATTTCTTCCAGTCACAGTGATCAGTCTCCAAGTGAGTCTATATTAAGTAAACCATATGTCTCTATATGTGTGTATACACCCCTTTTAAAACACTTTTGAGTTGCAGATTCCCTTGTACGAAACTCCAAACACCCAGATCTGCTCGTGGGAGTTCTACTCAGGCTCCCAAAGGCCCCTTCCTGTTTGTCTTGCATAGCAGAGAGCAGCATTTGCCCCACTGCCTACGAAACACAGGGCAATTACAGGCACACTGGAAAATATTCTTACAGTAATGACACACATCTGTCCTCAGAACACTGCTTGTTAGCTGTTATTCATTTTGTTCACTCAAGCAAGTTGTGAGGTCACAGATGTGTCTATCTATTTGTTCTTTCCCTCTGCACAGTGAGGATTTCTGGCTGCTGGCAATATCTACTGATAGAAAAGACTAAAGAAACAGGTTGGTTTTTTTTCTATTCAGTGACTAAACTGGATAGAAAACTGCTATAGAGCTAATGACTGCATGAGATGCCCTCATACCAAGTGTGAGGTTCTGCATCTGGGTTGGAGTAATCCCAGGCACCAATATAGGCTGGGCAGGGACTGGCTTGAGAGCAGCCCTGAAGAAAAGGACTCAGGGGGTGCTGGGGGATGAGAAGCTCAACAGGAGCCAGCAGTGAGCACTTGCAGCCCAGAGAGCCAGCCAGAGCCTGGGCTGCAGCAAAAGCAGCATAGCCAGCAGGTCAAGGGAGGTGATTCTCCCCCTCTACTCAGCTCTGGTGAGACCCCACCTGGGAGCACTGTGTCCAGTTCTGGAGCCTCTATTGCAGGAAGGATCTGGAGGTGCTGGAAGGTGTCCAGAGAAGGGCCATGAGGATGAGCAGAGGGCTGGAGCTGCTCTGCTCTGAGGACAGAGTGAGGGAGTTGGGGTTGTTCAGTCTGGAGAGGGGAAGCTCCAAGGAGACCTTATTGTGGTCTTCCAGTATCTGAAGGGGCCTGCAAGAAAGCTGGGGAGGGACTTTTTAGGCTGTCAGATAGTGATAGGACTGGGGGCGGATGGAGCAAAACTAGAAATGAGTAGACTCAGGAGTGGATGTTAGGAAGAAGTTGTTCCCCACGAGGGTGGTGAGAGCCTGGCACAGGTTGCCCAGGGAGGTGGTGGAAGCCTCATCCCTGGAGATTTTGAAGGCCAGGCTGGATGTGGCTGTGAGCAACCTGCTGCAGTGTGAGGTGTCCCTGCCCATGGCAGGGGGGTTGGAACTGGCTGCTCCTTGAGGTCCCTTCCAACCCTGACAATTCTATGGCTCTATGATTTTCACTTGAGAGACTGCATTTTATCTACTTTGACATCTGTCATTTATTTTTCCCCATGTAGGATAGCCCACTGAGAAGGGACTGGTTTCTGTGTTCTTGGATCTCTCCCAGCCTGAGCCCACTGAGGTAGGACTGGTTTCTGTGTATTTGGATCTCTCCCAGCCTGAACTCTCTTGCTTTATCCGTCATTTACAGCATTCATTATCAAAGTACTGCACAAGGGTTTAAGCTGCAAAACACCAAGAGATTTGTCTGGACTTTGGAAGAGATTTTATGACATTTGGGATTACAGGCAGCACTCTTGAAAAGAAAATGTTTTTATTTCAAATGTGTCACTTTCTGGGTGCCTTGAATCTAGATGAAGCTCCTCGCACCCAGAGCAGTTCATCTCACCGCTCATTCTTTCAACTCCATTTGCTCTGAGCTCCAGCATCTTCTGCACATCCATCTGATGCTGTGTCCAAACATTTAGAGCAAGGAATTCTCCATCATGTAACTTAGGGAAATGTAGCTGCTGTTGTCTTTTTTCCCCCTCTAACTCCCGTTTCTATCTGTGCTACAAACAGAAAGCCTGTACTTCCTCCACACCCACTCTCCTTGCCAGAAGCCTCACTGCAACTTCCTGTCAGTTTTACACACTCTGCTGTGAACTTCCTCTGAACAGAAGTTTTATCTGAGCGCCCCACATTAACTATTTGCTTACTAAGTGTTTCCTAGGGCCACCAGCACCCATTTATTTTTGACCTTTATCAGTTAAACCCTTTGCAACTGGAAAATATTAGCAACACTCTAGAGAAGGGAGGGGGAAGATATTACTTGCATTACTTAGGCCTGAAACTACAGAAGGTTAAGAAAAACTGTAATTATTTGCAGGCAATGGGCACCCTGCTTTGGATCAGCAGGGCTAATGACAGGCTGCTCACGCTGGAAGGTGTAATAACCCACATAAAAACAGTAGCACATTGCACTCCTAAAACACCCTTCATCAATGGGTCTCAAAGCTCCTCTAGAAGCGAAAGGAATACTGCCAAGGTATTTACATTTCCAGTTCTTGATGGTCTAAGTTAACTTAAAGCAGCTACAGCGCGGGTCTTGGACCCACCCATCATAAGCGATAACAAACTCGTGGCTCCTACTCGGAGCTTACAAAGAGAACTTGAGGGGAGAGGGGGTTGTGCTATCCCGACGCAGACGTTGCTATGGAGCATGAGGCGTCTTCAAAGGCATCTGACAGGGCTGGAGACAGGGGGACAGATCGCTGGCCTGGTAACGCCAGGCAGCCCTGCGCTCGGGGCTCCAGCTGTAACACACTTTACCAGCCACTCAACCACCACACTCACTCCTGCTCCATCCCTCAGCTGAAAAATCTCCCACAGCCCAAGGGGTCCTAGGCGGCCGCCCGGCCGCCCTCGCTGCTACCGCGGGCGCTGGCAGCAGGCCAGAGGCAGCCCAGGGCAGGCCGCAGAACCGCACTCGGTGCAAGCCGGCCCGGCCCGGCCCAGCAGGGGTTCCCAGCCAGGGCAAGGCCGCCCAAGCAGCGACCACCCCTTCCTTGCCGCCCTCCCCCCGGCCTGGGTGGGCATGTCCGCGGCTGGCGAGGGAGTACCCCTACCCCGCCAGAGCCACCGCGCCCCGGCGGCTCCACCACCATCACCACCGGCCCGGTTCGCGGGGCGGGGGCCGGGGGGGTGGGGAAGCGTGGGGGGAGGGGCGGCCGCGCGGCGCCTCGCGCCTGCGCACGGGGAGAGGGGCGGCGAGGTCACCCCTCCCCTCCGCGCCGCCCCCGCCGCGCCAGAGCGAGGCTGGGCGTGCGGCGTCACGGCGACGGCCCCAAGCCGCGCCCCGGTACAGGCAGCGAGAGGGAACGGAGCGGGCGACGGGCGGAGCGCAGCGGGCTCGGCCGGCGAGGCGGCGGCGGGGAGCGGAGGCGCTGTCCGGTAGGTCGCGGTGAGGAACGTGGACCGGGCCGCTGGGCTGGTGGCGGGGTAGGGGAGCGGCGTGTCTGGTACAGGTGGCGCGGCGGGGCGGGGACGGGGCCGGTGGGGGCGGCGGAGGGGAAGGGGGGGTAAGTGGCGGTGGGGAGCGGCGCGCCGTGCCGTGAGGGAAGGGGCGCGAGCCTGAAACATGGCGGAGGAGGAACTGGGAGCCGCCGCCTCGTCCGGCCTCAGGCACAGGGGGACACGGCGGGGGGGGACACGGCGGGGGTTGGGGGCGGGGGGGAAGGAAGAGCGGGGCGGTGAGGGCCAGCCGCTGCCAGCCGGGCCGAGCGCTCGGCCCTGCCCTGTGCCGCCAGCCCCCTCCCGCCGGTCCCCGGAGCAGAAGTTGGAGCGGAAGCGGAAAGTTGTAACCCCGCGGCTCGGGGCCGCGACGTGGGGCCCGGCTGGGTGTGGGGAGGGGCGGGTGACGCCCGGCTCGGCCCCGCCGCGGGCGGGGAAGGGGACGGTCCCCGGCTGCCGTCGTCGTTGTCAGCGGGAAGTCCGAGCTGGAGCCCCACCTAGTCCGGTCGTCGGGAAGAAGCTGCGCGCTCTTTCCGGCCGGTGTGTGGGGGCGAGGCGGGGGGGAACAGGCCGGGTGCGGCCAGCCGGGCAGACCGCCCAGCCCGCCGCCGGTCCTTGTGCCTGGGGTAGCCACGGAGCGGGATAAAGAGGCAGCGGCGTGGCCGGCGAGGTCCCCTCTTGCTTATCGCAAAATGAAAAGGAAAAGAGGATGTCAGGGATGTTCATCTCGTCTGAACACCCCACCGCCGTGTCAAAGCAATGGAAAAATTTGACTGACACTTCCTGCGCCAAACGCGGCCAGTAAGCCTGAGATGCATCCTACCCTCCTGAGCGTGTGCGTGAAGAAGCAGGGGAAGGAAAGAGAAGTTTACAGAGGGGAAAATAAAACCAAATAGAAGTGTTTTCACCCTGGCCTTGGATTAAAAAAAAATAGATAATAAGCCAAGGTTTCCTGCAAAAAAAGATTAGTGTGCTTTTACTCCCCTTTTCTGCCTTAAAGGGATGGGTTGTGCTGTTCAGGGTAACAACAACAAAAAAAACCCCAACAAAATGAAAGTGTTTTTCAGTTGCAGGGCATGATAATAAGGTGGTATAGTTCCAAGAGAGAGTATTTCAGAGGTGCCCAACTTGAAAATTACCCAGGTCGTGTGTGTGTGTGTGTGTTCTTGCATTTAAATGTTTTGATTAATGTGTCATTTTCATCATGTAATAGCTAGATCTTAACCCAGCGTGAAATGTGTGGACAGTGTATGACAAAGACTTTTCAGTGCTCTTTCACAGTAAAATATACATTGAAATTGCTGTTACCAAAAAAAAAAAGACACAAAATACTCTCCATAAATTACAATTAAAAGGCTAAGAAGCAGTCATATTGTCTTAGGTAACAATGTAACCATTCAACCCCAAGTTTATTTCCCTTTGGAAGAGAATATCTTTCCTCATGTATGGAAAACTTGAAAAACTCATCAGATAATCATCTCTTGGATGACTTGCCTCTGTGTTAAAATCACAGGCTTTTGAAGAAAGAAACAGCCACCAAATTTGCTGTAGTCAAGTGTTTTCCCTTTATTCATCCCATCTTTTTTGTCTTGCTCAAAGTCAGTCCTGTAGACTTCACTCCAGCTAAAAATACTCGGGTTCAGTGGAGGTTACCTTGGCTCTTCACATCAAAGGCTTTGCAAATAAACTTTGGAACTGATTAGATGCAATGTTTTATTCCTCGGTACCTGCATATTCTCGGGGATGGTTCTTGCATGAACTACTTCAATTTGAATCTGTAGCATGAAGCTTTATGATTAGCTAAATGACTTGAGTTTTGAGTTGCACTAGGTGATATAAATGTCATGCATCTTTTTGTTTCAGCAAAGCTGAGCTTACTTGGAGCACCTGTCTTGTCTGCCTGGGGGTGAAATAATCTGCAAAACAGAGTTAAAAGACTATAAGTGCAAAACCAGAACTTGTATATGGGCAAAAAAAAAACCCCCATCCTAATAATCTTTTTACTGTCTTTACCTAGGTTTCTGGCATCTATTACTGCATACAGACAGCAGATAAGTTTTCTGAGTGGAATTAAAATTGTGCATTTTTGTTCCAGAGCTCTGCTGTAGGACAGTTTGTCAAAAATAAATCTGAAGTGAGCCGTGACAGTTCCCTTTGTGCTGTGCCAGTTTTGCAGAGTAAAACCGACTGTCTTTTTAATTGAGAGTCTTTCTGGAACAGAGGCAAACAGATGGGAATCTAGGTGAGGGCCTGCAAAAGGAGAGAGAGAAATTACTTGTATGGCTGAGGAAGGAAGTCTGCTGAAGACTACAGCGTAGCTTGTGATCTAACCGTTAGTAAATGTGACTGGGAACTAAAATAAACAGTTGTCCACCTATCATCTGGGATGTGGGAGGTGAAAGTGTCACAGAAGTGCTTGAGTACTTGCTGCTGTAGTGCCAATCCTGTCATCTGCAGAGCTCCAGTAGCTGCTTGGATTTGGGTATGGAGTGGTGCTCTTAAGAGTATCTTGTAGATAAAACCAGGCACTTTGTCCTTGGGTGTGTGCTAATAGAGTAGGCAGGTCCTTAGTGAATTGGCCCATCTCAGTAACACTCTCTCAGATACCTAACTGACATCTGCAAGTTGCTGTGAGTTTTAATTAAATTGCTGTCTTAATAACCAGATCATTAGGCATATTCTGTGCAGCAGAAGTTTGTGTTTAGCTTGGGGCTGGGACTCTTGCCACTCTTCTCTCCCAGAACAAATAGACTGAAGTGCACCAGGTACTGTCAGTGTACTGAATCCCTTCTGAGTTGGGGCAGGCTTCTGCTGTGTTCTGTTGCATCTAGGTCAGGTAGAGGGATATTTTAGACAGCCTCTGTGTTCAGAGAGATTAAAGGAGTATCTACAGTGATTGCACCTTCATATTCCAAGACAGACTTTGTTTCCCTGCGCAGACATGGTTAAGATGGTCACTTTCCGTTCTTCTTGCATAAAGCAGGGGAAAAGGAAGGGGGTTTGTCTTCTTCCTTGTTTGAGTGCTGTTAGCAGGGAACCTGTCTTCGAAGTTGTTTAGCAGTTGACTGCAGGTATCTTTAGTATCTCCCTTAAAGCATCTCATGTATCACTTTCTCCTTAGGTCCATGAGAAGACTGAGTGGGACAGGCATAGTAGAGGCAAGTTGCCCACAGCTTGCCTGTAGTAGGCAAGCATTATTTGGAGAAAGTCAAAGACCTCCTTTGCTGGTACAAACTGTTTCTTCATGGAGCAGTTGAATGAGACTACTTTCAAAAGCCATAGTAGAGTCTGACCTGACCCTCTCATCTCTCAAGCTTTAGAATGCCCAAACGCTGGACACCTAGAAGTGAAAAGATTTTTTTAGCTATTGTGTGTACCTCTTTTCATGTGTGCTGTTGAGAGCTACTGATGTGCTGCATGTTTCTCTCCTCTAGCAGCCAGAAAAGGAAGGGAGGCTGTCAATACTGTAGTGGCTGAAATCTGCCTGTTAGGCAACTTTTGAAATATAGAATGATTTAGGGGCCCTCTAGCTATTCAGAACCAAAAGCAATATTCTACTACTGAAGCCATAGAGTGAAAGTGACTATACTACTCTATAGGAAGGTCTGTAGAAGCTGAGGGAACTTCTAAGAGCCGAACCAGGAAGAAGAGGAGGCGTTTGACAGTATCTTGTACGCTGTTGCACTCAGCCTCCTGGTTAGTCATCTGAGGACTTGATGTTACTTGAAGTAAATTCCTGCTATGCAACCATGAAAAGAGGCTGCCAATTACAGTACATATGGTTAGTTCATTTCTGACCAAGGGAGGAAGGCCAGACCATAGTGCAGGAGTGGGACAGTCTGGCCCTTCTAATGGGCATCCTGTGTCAGAGAAGCAGCATCTCAGGTTTCTTTCCAGCCTGAGATTCTCTTCATGCAGCCCCTAGTTTCTTAGATCACTTCATATCATTCCTGCAGCTGTTGTAACACAGGAAGGTGTCCTAAATCTGAACGACTTGACCAGGTCTTCTGCAAAAGGGATATTATATGTGTGCCACTGTTACTCACTCATGAAATAATTTTCAGCAGAACTCTAATCATAGAGCTGTGAGAAGTTTTGTACTGTTGAATTTCTGGACAGTACTGAAGCACTGTAACAGGAGAACAGTTAGTTTTCATAACTGAAGACAAAGCAAGCATCTGTAGTTGTAATTCTTGTCTTTGCAAAAAGAAACTGGTGAATGTGCTCCTTGCAACAAAATGTGTTGATACTCAGGTGATACTCTTGCTTGCTTTCATTGTGCCAGTTACCATTGTAAGTATTGATTTCAGTAGGTAATCGGGATTAAAGGAAAGTAATTGGTTCAACAATGCTTCCTTAATTGTGGTTTACTTCCTAACTCTGTGAAATCAGATGGTGGAAGTTTATTACTGAAATGAATTTTGTGTTCATTGCCCAAATAATGTACGGTGGCTATCCAGCTCTTCAGTTAATCTAAAAGAACTTGTGGGTACAGATAGTCCCTGCAACTCTTTCTTCTTTCTCTTTGTCTCTGTATTAGTTGTTGTGGTGGGTTGGCATTTCTCCCCCCAACATGAACATTTCAGAACAATTTTTAAAGGCATAGCCTAAAAGCACCACAGTTGTCTTAGCTTTTGAAGTCTTGTCCTGTTTTTCCCCCTGCTCAGAATCTCTGGCTCTGCCACCTAACCAGTTGTGCCTTCACTCTTCATCTTCGCAGTGAAGAGAAATTTCTTTAAAGCACTCTTCATATACCAGGGAGAAACAAAAAAACTAACTCCACATCTGTGTTAAAGATGACCTGCAGATATACACAAGTTACCTGTGTGGAGTTCAAGAGGGGAGATACAAGAATTGGAAGGTGTTCTGAGGTGCAGCACTTGAGCACGGCTGAAATCGGTGTTTTCAGTGGCTGGAGGGCCAGACCTGCCTCTGAAGGGTTTTTTCTAAAGGTTTCATGTGTGGTCAGTAATTTTTTGTTTGAGATGAAGCTGGTAGGCTGAACGGTGCTTGGCCCCCATCAGAGCCCTGACAATACAGTAGTTAAGCTGTGCAATTCTCCAGTCCTTGCTTGCAGTTATCATAGAATCAACAAGGTTGGAAAAGACCTCAAGTACTCCTTGAGTCCTGTGTCCAGTTCTGGGCTCCTCAGTTTAGGAAGGAGGTTGACTTGCTGGAGCATGTCCAGAGAAGGGCAGCAAAGTTGGTGAGGGGCTTGGAACACAAGCCCTGTGAGGAGAGACTGAGGGAGCTGGGGTTGCTTAGCCTGGAGAAGAGGAGACTCAGGGGTGACCTTATTGCTGTCTACAACTACCTGAAGAGGGGGTGTAGACGGGCTGAGGTTGGTCTCTTCTCCCAGGCAACCAGTACCAGAACAAGAGGACACAGTCTCAGGCTGCACCAGGGGAGGTTTAGGCTGGAGGTTAGGAGGAAGTTTTACACAGAGAGAGTGATTGCCCATTGGAATGGGCTGCCTGAGGAGGTGGTGGAGTCACTATCACTGGAGGTGTTCAGGAGGAGACTTGACAGGGTGCTTGGTTGCATGGTTTAGTTGGTTGGGTGGTGTTGGATGATAGGTTGGACACGGTGATCTTGAAGGTCCCTTCCAACCTGGTTTTTTCTATTCTAAGATCATCAAGTCCAACCTGTTCTGGAACATCTCATTTGATACTTCCCCCAAAAGCAATTCCTTAGAAGGTTAGTGGAGAGTTGCAGTGTGTTTTGGTTTTCCTGAATATGGGGAAAGGCAAACTGGAAAGTGGAATGGAAGTCATCTCTTAAGTGGAAGTTACCCAAGAACCTTACTCTCTGCAGTACAGTATTTAGGACTAATTTGTTTGTTTATAATGTGACATTTATGGTTGAGACTGAGCCATGCATGGCTGTGTGTCCAGACTTCTGTGGTTAGTTAAGTGTGGGAGCAAGCCAACAGCATAACTGTGCCGGAACCTCTTTCATTAGTCTTGCAGATACGCAGCGCTTGAAGTGAATTGTTAGACAGCGTAAGATGCAGTCAGCAACCCTCCTCAGGTATTTCATTGCAGAGGTCTTTCATTTTGTACACCTGAAAGCTTGATGGACAAAATGACCCATAAGCACGGCCTGCTTTGCTTCATGTGATTGCTTTTTGCATGCAGTATTGCTGGAGGATTTTCTTGGTGTTGGGAAAACTATAAGCTAATACAGTGTGCACAATCTTACCTTTCACACTTCTGGAGTTGTAGTTATGTAGTTAGTAAGTGTGAGAATCTATTGTGGTGTCTCTCTGTGACCTCTCTGACTTGTTTAAATGGCAAATTGATGGGCAGTAGGCATTCTGTGAGTGTGGTGGTATTGTTTCCATTCAGTCAGGGGATGATCCTTTTGTTACTTAAGGTCGGTTGGTGCAAGTGCACAGAGAGTGCTGTTTGTTTTCGTAGGGTTTGTGATGAGTGGCAGCAGAAAGGAGTTCCTGGCAAATGGGAATTCACCTTCAGAACTCTTGCACATACTATATCACGGCACAGATAAATTTCCAAGGTAGTTTTATCTTAACAGTATTAAATGAATACAAGTATACAATTTGAGATGCCTTGGACTTGTGTTCTTTGTGGGCTGGGAAATGCTGTGTTAAAAATCCAACTTTTTGTTGACATCAGGTACTTGAGAATACAACCTGCTTCTAGAAGCTGATGGCAAATCATCAGCTTAGCACCTGGTGGAAACAAAGAGACTGTGGTAGTCCTGTAGCATCAAGTAGCACTGGAAGAGGCAAGAAGAGTTAACTGTCTTGCTGCCCATTTCTCTGTGTCTTTCTCTTTTTTTTTTCACTGACACAGTAGATAAGGTGAGATGTCATCAAAGAGAGGCACTGTTACTTGATACAGATCATCCTGGGCGTGGAGGCCAATAGGTCTGTGATACTATGAGATAAACAGGCATTTGTAACTTCCACTTAACTGGGTGCTTGGTCTTCAAATATTCTGACTTTTGGCATGCAATTTCTTGCCTTTTATATATACCAGAGAGAAACAAGCATTTCCCATTGATACAGAATCATAGAATGCTAGAGGTTGGAAGGGACCTCCAGAGATCACTGAGTCCAACCCCTTGCCAAAAGCAGGACTGTCTAGGGTAGTCCACATAAGAATCCATCCAGGTGGGTTTGGAAAGTCTCCAGAGAAGGAGACTCCACAACCTCTCTGGGCAGCCTCCTCCAGGGCTCTGTCACGCTCATTGCAAAGAAGTTTCTCCTCATGTTGAGCTGAAACCTTCTCTGGTCAAGTTTGTCTCCCTTGGCTTATTGCTGTGCACCACCCAAAAGTGCTTGGTCTCCTCCACTTGACCCCCAGCTATTCATAGACATTGATCAGATCCCCTCTCAGCCTTCTCTTCTCCAGACTCAACAGCCCCAGGGCTCTCAGTCTCTCTTCACAGAGGAGATGCTCAAGTCACCTAATCATCCTCCTGGCTCTCCCTTGGCCTCTCTCCAGCAGGTCTCTGTCTCTTGAACTGGAAGCCCGACAGTAGACACAGTATTGCAGGTGTGGTCTCTGCCAGGGCAGAGTACCTATTGCTGCTCATTGTATGTTTTGAGTTTATTGTTGCCTTTTCTCCTCTCTTTATATTTGAGCAAATATGGTGTGTTTAAATGATCCTCTGGGTTGGTTTTTTTTCTGATCTCCCTCAACCTTTCATTTCAGGAAATACCCCAAGCTAAACTGAAGTTTAGCCAGAGATCTCACATAGAAAACTAAAGTGTGATAACTGAAGTTCTGCAGAAACTTGACTAGCTGGGGGGAAAAAAATACTGTACAGTGAAGTGCTTTAGGCCACTGTATGTGCTGCTGTTTGGCATCTTTTTGATCTGAGTGTTGCTTTTCATCAAGCTCATAAGAGTAATCTAAGGAGAAAAGTGCTGCATCTATGTGAGTAGGAATTAGACTGAGAAAATAATATTTCTTGTGAAGCCTGGAGTGAAAAAGATCAATAGGTTGTACCGTTTTATTCTTCAAGAACAAAGAAACAAAGAAGTCCTCATGCTGCCTCTTCCTTTTCTTCTATAAATCTGGGTCCTGTCTAGCCAGGAAGCTGTTGATGAAGCAACATTAAGGGCATGCTAGTTTGGACTTAATTTAACTACAGTGGCCAGTATCTTGAGCAAGGTGCAGTCTTGCTCACTGAAAGTACATCCTGCTTCTAGCCAGAGGCAAGATCTTAAGACACAGTTTGCAAGTACTTCCTCTTTCCAAAGACAACTACATCCACTTGCAAACACTTGTATTTTCAGGTAATGTAGTTCTTCCATTATGTAATTTTATTGTGGACTACTTTTTAAATGAAATTAGGTGATGTACATTTCGTGGAGACAAGCTGAAGGCTCTGAATCTGCTGCAATAGTGGGAGTGAAAGCAAGGAACCATTCACAGCCTCACCTACAGAGAGTTGAAGCAATAGATACCAACTTTAAAAGAGCCATGTGCAGGGTAAAGTGGGAGCACTCTAAGCCATGTGGAAATACAGGACTGAGGTTTCATAAAGGATAAACTTGTTTCTCTGCAACAGTCAGGGGGGGACTGAGAAGTCATTCTCTCCCTCTAGCTTTTCTCAAAAACAGAGATTGGATTTTTTTTTCCCCATTTATTTAACTTGTTGGAAGTGAAACTCTTCTTCATTAAAAGGCTTAGGATGTAGTAGTAACACTTCTTCAGATACTTTGATGATTGTCATAGTCTAAATAATGTGCCATTTCCTATTTTGAAAGGTCTTCTCATCCAGATCTTCTGAGCCAGTGCTAAATTTCAGTGTGTTGTCTGCTACCTTCTCAAAGTGATTGCTTGATTTGACATACAGCAAAGCAAGTCTTAATGTACAAGTTTCTCCAGGAAATGGCAAGCTTTGGAGATGCAGAGGAACTGCCAAGTATGGTCTAAACAAGAACTAGGGTGAGCATAAGAAGATTCAAATGGACTCTTGTGGAAGAGACTAGTTTAGTATTCAGTATCACTAAGGTTGGAAGAGATCTCAAAGATCGAGTCCAACCTGTCATTCATTTGATAACTACTAAAGATCTACTTCCTGTAAGAAAAAGATGGTGTGGGGATGAGTAATTCAAATCTATTGGGTTAAAAGTACTCAGCTTTTTGTGTAGGTGTCATTGTGAGCTCAGGTTTGCAAGTGTGAGTTGCTAACCTTTGGGTTCCTGCTCAAAACTGTCACATTTCTCCCTTGCTTTGAACCTTCTGACCTATTAATCAAGACCTGGGGCTGTGTAAAGATGCCTTAGTTGCTCACAGTGCAGGTGCAGAATTACTGTAGGTCACCACTTGGCATGTTAAGATAAGCCAGCATTCATTTTAGTGTGGGGTTTGGGTATTTTGGTGGTGGTTGGGTTTTGTTTGTTTGGGGTTTTTAAATTCATTTTTTTCTGTTTGGTTTTGTGTTTTTTGGTGGGGTTTTTTTAGTGGTTTGGGTTTAGGTTTATTTTCTTGTTTTCTTTTGGGGTTTGTTTTTGGTGGAGGAGGTTGTTGATTGGGGGGGGGGGGGGTATTATCCTTGTCTGAAGTGACAGTTTAGCAGTTGCCTCATAAATAACCAAGTTGTGTGTGCATCTGCATAAAGGCAGCAGTGTGGAGGTCAGCTTCTACAGCTGTCATCTTCTAGTCAAGATATGTTTGTGAGTTGGCTGTTCTTCAGTTGCTACCATCCCTATGTTCAGGGTGCTGCTGCCTTTCAGCCAGGAGCAGAACAGGATGCTCTGCTGAAGTTTCAGCTACTTCAGTTAAGCAATTCAGACTTTTTACAGCCCTGCCTTTTTCAGTGGCTTCAGCTAATAAACTGTGAAAAGGAGCAGTTAAGGTTGCACCTCCATTATTGTGGAGGTAGCAAAACCCTGTGGCAGAAGATGGTTGTTATTGCTGGGTGTTTGTCTGTGCTTTAGTTCAGCTTACCCTTAGAACAGATGTCTCAGGCTTTAACAAAAGGACTGTTTGTGAAATTAGGCATAATTTGGGTGACACCCAGAGATGTTTGCTGCTCACGTTTGAGCACCATGTTTCCATTAGGGAAGTATTGATTGCAAGGTCAAAACAGGCGTGAGTTACAATTACTTGGGACTTTGCTGGTGTGGTTCATCTATCATGGAAGAACTAATTTTATTGCTCTTAATGAATGGTAGTAGCTAGTATTTTCAGTTTGCATAGAATCAGTGTCCTTTCAACAGATAGAACTTCTGATCTTAATTAAAATGACATATGGGACTCGGTAACAATGCTTTCATCCTACCAGCCTGGTTTGTAATAGAACTGCTGTAAATCACACTGTGGAAGGATAATTTGTATACAAAGGGCTTACACTAGCCTGTCTTAAATGGCTAGTAACAAAAAGATCATATAATGATGAAGGAAACCTCCCTCTCTGTGCCTTGAAGATACAGAATACAGAATTAAGCTGGTTGGAAAAGACCTTTGAGATCATTGAGTCCAACCTATCACCCAACAGCATCTAATCAGCTAAACCGTGGCACTAAATGCCTCATCCAGTCTCATTTTAAGCAATTCCAGGTGATGGTGACTCCACCACGTCCCTGGGCAGCACATTCCAATGGCAAATCACTCCTCCTGTGAAGAATTTCTTCCTCACATCCAGCCTAAACCTGAAACCAAACTTTTAATAACAAAGGCAGTGCAAGTAATGATGCTGTGTGTGCAGGCTCTGGCATTGCCAGGGGTGGATATGGTGTGTGGGTCATGGAGAAAAATAGACGGGGGGGAGGCAAAAATTCAGGTAGTATTTGGGTTGCAGTTGAACTGAGCCCTGCCTCCTGTCTGTAGAAGGAAACCTGATACAAGGCTTCACTGGTTCAGCAGCCGGCGTCACAATCAGAGCAGAGCTTAGATTGCCAGTTGAGCAGATATCACGTGGAATTTGAAGCTAGGTCTTGTTTCTGCAACAGAAATTAAGCTGCCTTTCTCCAGCCAGCTGGCAACCTTATTCTTGAAGTAACTTTCAAAGTGTACATGAGTGCATTTTGCCTCTGAAAATTCCTGTGCTGTAATTGCAGTCCTGCTGATTCTAACCTTTTTCGTAGCTTGAATGATATTTACTGTAACAATTACGGGGGCAAACAAATGCTTCTATCTGCTTTTTATCGGGAGGATGCATATCAGGTAAATTATGTTGGGTGTACCATGATGTGGCTGGCTGTTGACTGGTTAAAGTTTAGAGGTAAATAACTGTGATGACTGTAGAGCCAAATTCACAGCAGTAAATTGCTGCCTCAGTTCTACAAACTTGCTGAATATTTAGCACGTGTGTAGCAAGGTATCTTAATGTGGTAATTATGCATTCTCCCCCTCTATTCCACTCTGGTGAGACCTCACCTTGAGTCCAGTTCTGGAGCCCCTATTACAAGAAGGATTTGGAGGTGCTGGAGAGTGTCCAGGGAAGGGCCATGAGGATGATCAAAGGGCTGGAGCTGCTCTCCTGTGAGGATAGGCTGAGAGAGTTGGGGTTGTTCAGTCTGGAGAGAAGGCTATGAGGAGACTTAATTGTGCCCTTCCAGTATCTGAAGGGGGCTACAAGAAAGCTGGAGAGGGACTTCTCTTAGGGTGTCAGATAGTGATAAGACTGGGGGGGAATGGATCCAAGCTGGAGGAGGCTAGATTCAGATTGGATGTTAGGAAGAAGTTCTTCCCCCTGACGGTGGTGAGAGCCTGGCACAGGTTGCCCAGGGAGGTGGTGGAAGCCTCATCCCTGGAGGTTTTTGCAGCCAGGCTGGATGTGGCTGTGAGCAACCTGCTGTAGTGTGAGGTGTCCCTGCCCATGGCAGGGGGCTTGGAACTGGCTGATCCTTGAGGTCCCTTCCAGCCTTGACTATTCTATGATTCTCTGAGTTTAAAATACTTGTAGTATTTCTAAAAATCAGAGTGGTTTTCTTTTGTATTAATTATCTGCCTGGATTTTTCTTACAAGCATAAAAAAACCCCATTTGTAGTTCAGTTTCTTCAGGAATTCTGAGGTGATAGTGTTTGCTGGAAGTCTGCTGCACAAGCAAGTTTCATGGGAGACAGTGGCTAATGTACAGAACAGGCAGAGAATGCAAACCTATGGCAAACAGTCATCAGAAGAAGAACTGATCTATGTTGCAAACCCAATTTAGGCTTAAATAGATATAAGCTTAGGTTTTGTAAAGGACTCCAAATCTGATTTGACACATTGGAGTTTTTGCACATAGTTGAAACTTGAACTCAGTAAGTGCTAAAAGCACAGCAGTTTTTAGAAGCTTATGAAAGTTCATTACATCACTGGCTTTGAAATGACTTTTTACACTTCCTAGGGAACAACTGCAAGTTGCACATGCTTGTTAGCTTCTCACATTGGGAGGCTTTCATCTTGAGGTATCAGTGGCTTTAATCAGGCCAGTTTTCATCCTTAGAACATGCATTAAGTTTGTTCAGGAAAACAAAACCAGGGTTTATTCGGTTACATTAATTAGAGAAAGCAGCCATAGAACCACAGAACATTAGATGTTGGAAGGGACCTCCAGAGATCACCGAGTCCAACCTTCCTGCCAAAAGCAGGATCACCCGGAGTAGTCCACAAAGGAATGTATCCAGGCAGGTCTTGAAAGGCTCCAGACAAGGAGAATTCCACAGCCTCTCTGGGCAGCCTGTTCCAGTGCTCTGTCACCCTCACTGCAAAGAAGCTTCTCCTCACATTGAGGTGAAACCTCCCATGTTCAAGTTTGTCTCCCTTGTTCCCTGGCTTATTCCTGTGCACCACCCAAAAGAGCTTGGCCCCCTCCACTTGACCCCCACCCCCAGCTATTACCCCTGAGACACTGGTCAGATCCCCTCTCAGCCTTCTTTTCTCCAGACTCAACAGCTCCAGAGCTCTCAGTCTCTCTTCATAGGGGAAATGCTCAAGTCCCCTAATCTTACAAGTAAACTCATTTTAGCTGCTCTGTGGAAATCATGCCTGCATGCAGTGTTAATTGAGGTAGTTCCCTTCAGTGAAAGGAAGGAAACTTGATGAAGCTGTCTCTGTGGGTAAGTGTCCCTGAGGGCAGCTGAAGGAGCACCTTAAACCTTGGTGCCATATTAGTGCTGCAGTAACTTGTTTTCAGGCCTCTGCCTTTTTCTGGAGTGGTTAGTATAATTCCATGTCCCTGGATAAGCTCAATCACCCAAACAGCTTTTGGAAAATCCTCTGAAGATTCTCTTGCATCAGTTAAAGTATTTGAACAAAAATGAAGAGGTATTTTTATCTAAGCAAAATTACTGTGGTGTTGCCCAGAAGAAATAGCTGTCCAGTTGACAGAATCCTTGTTTGGCAGGACAAGCTATCACAAGCAGGTGAAAACTAGAAACACAAACTGCTCCTAGCCTTGTTTGCCAAACAGTTGACTTGCTTCCAGAGGGCCTACATTAGTAATGAAATAGGCTCTGCTTCCAGGAGTCTTGAGTATAAAAGCTTTTAATTAGATCCAATCAGTCTTTTCCTGTGTCTTCAGAATCAATTTCTGAATCATGTTCTCTACATGTAAGTGTGGAAGTCAGCTCTAGAGTGTTTTAGGGTTGGTTGGGTTTTTTAATAAGATATGCCACTTAGCCTTTTGAATAACCCTGGAGTTGCTTAATTCCTAAAGCATCTAAAAGTTGGTGAAAATGAACAGCTCTCCTCTTTGGCTTAGGTTGTCAAGGTGCTGCTTAATCATTGAAATCATTCTGAAAGCAAAACAGAAAGAAAGCCCCAAACACACCCAAAAAAAAACCCACCCCAAACCCACAACCAAATTCAACCCCACAAAAACCTAAAGCTTGGATTTGAAGGGTAAGAACAAGAGGACACAGTCTCAGGCTGTGCCAGGGGAGGTTTAGGCTGGAGGTTGGGAGGAAGTTTTACACAGAGAGAGTGATTGCCCATTGGAATGAGCTGCCCAAGGAGGTGGTGGGGTCCTCAGGAGGGGACTTGGTAGGGTGCTTGATTGCATGGTTTAGTTGATTAGGTGGTGTTGGATGATAGGTTGGACACGATGATCTTGAAGGTCTCTTCCAACCTGGTTTATTCTATTCTAATTTAGGACTTCCCCCTTACATGCCAGCAGTTGGGAAATGTTAAGAGCAGGACACATCTTCTCTTCTCTGATTGCTTCCCTGAGGAAGGGGTTCTAAACCAAGAGACTCAGTGGAGTGTGGCTGGTACAGAACCTTAGAAAGATTTAGGTTTGGCCATCTGAGACTTCTTTTCTACCCTAAGTGGGAAACATGTACCTGGAAAGACTTAATCCTTTGACCTTGCTTGGTCCTGTGACTGCAGTACTGCCGGGTTCTGCACATTGGCCACAACAACCCCATGCAGAGCTACAAGCTGGGGTCAGAGTGGCTGGAGAGCAGCCAGGCTGAGAGAGACCTGGGGGTGCTGGTCGACGGTAGACTGAACATGAGCCTGCAGTGTGCCCAGGCAGCCAAGAGGGCCAATGGCATCCTGGCCTGCATCAGGAACAGTGTGGCCAGCAGGAGCAGGGAGGTCATTCTGCCCCTGTACTCTGCACTGGTTAGGCCACACCTTGAGTACTGTGTCCAGTTCTGGGCCCCTCAGTTTAGGAAGGAGGTTGACTTGCTGGAACAAGTCCAGAGAAGGGCAACAAAGTTGGTGAGGGGTTTGGAACATAAGCCCTACGAGGAGAGGCTGAGGGAGCTGGGGTTGCTTAGCCTGGAGAAGAGGAGACTCAGGGGTGACCTTATTGCTGTCTACAACTACCTGAAGGGAGGCTGTAGACAGACAGATGTTGGTCTCTTCTCCCAGGCGGCCAGTACCAGAACAAGAGGACACAGTCTCAGGATGTGCCAGGGGAGGTTCAGGCTGGATGTTAGGAAAAAGTTCTATACAGAAAGAGTGATTGCACATTGGAATGGGCTGCCTGGGGAGGTGGTGGAGTCGCCATCACTGGAGGTGTTCAGGAGGAGACTTGATGGGGTGCTTGGTGCCGTGGGTTAGTTGTTTAGGTGGTGTTGGATTGGTTGATGGGTTGGACGCGGTGATCTTGAAGGTCTCTTCCAACCTGGTGTATTCTATGTATTCTGAATGCCTGACCACTGTCATCTTTTCCATCTGAGTGCCACTGTCCCCTCTCTGAGCAGCAGTTATTTTTTTGCTTCACTTGTTTTTTTTCCCCCCTCTACTGCTAATTGTAAGCAGGAGAAGCAGTGAGGTAGTTTGCTTTATCTGTTATTCTAGTGTCTGAAACTGTATTTTATTACTATTTCCACCCCCCCTGCAAACAGTCGAGAGATGAGCTGGGAGTGCTACTCCCAAGGTGGTCTTAACAAAGCATCTCTTTCAGAGAGATAAATGTGCTGGGGCAGAAGGATTATGAAAATTTTAGTGAATACACTGCAGCATCACAATACAACCAGAATGTCAGGGCCTGAGCAAGAATCATGGTGTCTGTAAAGTGCTGAATAATCACAATCCCTTCGGAAAATGATCCTTCCTCCCAGAAGTGTGATCTGTTTAATTCCATACCTGAGCAACTAGTTCACATTGCAAGTCTCAGGGGGATCTTCAAGTAATGACTGCATTTAGCTCATGTCTTTGGCCTGGGGCTGAGCTCCACTTACAGCTTCATTTGGTTTAATATCACTTGGAACATTTGGATTATTTGGTTTCTCATTCCTCAGACAGTGTAACAAAGTTTAATCAGAAGCCCAAATTTGAAGCTGAAAGAGCTGAAACAGAACTAAATTCTACCCAAAACCACCTCCATCCTCCAAACCACTTTCCTATCAAGCTCTGTTACCAATGGCATTTGAACCTTCCTGACTTTTTCATTGTTTCATTCATTCATTCCAGCTTTTTAGGAAAGCTTTACAAGCAGAGAGAGTGTGGTTTCTTCATTCAGCACTGAAGTTGGGTTTCTTATTCCTCAGCTTTCTTGGCAATATTACTTTGGTTGTCTTTCTCTGGAGATGTGCTTCAAGAAATAGATGAGGGCTGGGTGTCAGGAAGGAAGGGACAGGCTCTGCTCACTTGTGCCCTGGAATAGCACAAGGGGCAATGGATAGAAACTGCAGCACAGGAGGTTCCATCTCAACATGAGGAAAAAATTCTTCATTGTAAGGGTCACAGAGCACAGGAACAGGCTGCCCAGAGAGGTTGTGGAGTCTCCTGTGCAGCCTGTACTAGATTCTATGCTCCTGCTCTGGCAGGGGGGTTGGACTGGAAGACCTCCAGAGGTCCCTTCCAACCCCTATCAGCCTTTGAGCCTGTGAAATTGTTCAAGAAAATGTCTAGGAAGCATTTTCCTTAGTTTATCTGGTAAGGGCAGAAGTGGAAGGCAAGTTCCATATTCACAGCCCTTGACAGATGTGAAGTATTTAAATCACTTCAATTCCAGTGACTTGTCC
This sequence comes from Dryobates pubescens, assembly GCF_014839835.1. Taxonomy (NCBI): domain Eukaryota; kingdom Metazoa; phylum Chordata; class Aves; order Piciformes; family Picidae; genus Dryobates; species Dryobates pubescens. Next base: position 137,225,549 of record NC_071657.1, read on the forward strand.
TGGTTAAACATTTTTTTTTCCTTCTGCTGAAGCAGGTTTATTCAAAGATCTGCTCATCCTTCAGAGAGAATCTTTATTGGGAAAGATGACCAGGTGCATCTGAAGCTCTTGCTTCTCTGGTTTATCAAGTGCTTTAAGAAGTGTGTCATGAATCATAGAATTGTTAGGGTTGGAAGGGACCTCAGGGATCATCTAGTTCCAACCCCCCTGCCATGGTGAGGAAGTGGAATCAAACAGTTACATTAATGCATTAATGTGTGTGTGTTAGGAACAGTAATACAAACAGAATAGCAAGAGAGGCTGGGCAGCTGTGGTGGGGTTAGGACTCTTACATTTCAGGAAGTATGTTGCTGAAACTTGCAGTTACTGAAGTGCCACTGGCAGCTAATGGAAGCAGCCTGAAAGTGAGTTCTCTGCTTCTGAGAGATTGTGTACTTAGGGAGAGCATTAGCATCTAAGATATATGAAAGTGTTTCTTGAAGAAGCATAGCTTCCCTTGATTTTTCTATTTCTAGCTAAATCTTGCATTGAAGATCTTCAGAGTTCAGTTATGTCAAATATCTCTGCATATAAATACTTGGCTCAGCTGTTCAAAGCCAGTACCTGCTCCAATTAAGAGGCATTCTGCAGGCTTCCTATGTTGTTCTTTACCACCTGTATAAAAGACCACAGCTGACAGTATTTTCCTGCCTGAAGAGGGAGGAGCAGAGCAATGAAAAAGCAAAGGAAGTTGTCATTGCCCTCGTTCCTTGTAGGTCTGTCACTTTAAATGTAGCCAGCCTTCAAAGCAACATTTCTCTTAAAATAGACTCCACTAAATAAAGAAACCGAGCTGCTTACATGGTTTATCTTGTGAGAAGAAGTTTAAACTTAGTTGTATTTAAATGTTGAGTGATTCAGTGGATACTTCTTAACAACTGCCCAGTAAATCTGGGGGGGATTTTCCTTATCTGTTGCTCAGTTACCATAGGCTCTTCATTTCTGCCGTGCCCCTCTTGAGTGTTCTACAGCCTGGAGGTTGGATGACTTGGGGAGTACAGACAGGAGGAGTTGTTGCACTTCATTCTAGAAATGCTGGCCCTGTCGGGGTGTAGCTGTGGAATGCTGAGTTGTAGACAAGGAAACACACAAACCTGTCTCCTTATTTGAATGATTGAGGTTGTGTGATCTAATGATCCTTTTTAACTCCCTTCCAGTTGATGCAATTGCTTTCTCGTAGTGCTAGTTAGCACAGCCTGCAAAAAATGTTGTGTTTGGGGTTTTTTTGGGGTGCTATATTGAGGTCTGCCTTGACTGTACAAATGGCTTCCTAATTATATATTCTTCCAACAGTCTTCCAGCAACAACTTCTCAGGGGCAGAAGGGGATGAAAATATGTGAAGTGCAAGGCCAGACTTTCACAGGATCACAGAATTATTGAGGCTGGCATAGACCTCTGAGATCATCAAGTCCAGCCTGTGGCCTACCACATGTCACTAGTAGAGATGCTGTGTGCACCAAGTCTAGTACCTGTTTTTGAGTGGCTAGATGAGTACTTTTATTCTTTTCCAGGCAGGAAAGGAAATCCATTAGGAGTTTGAGCTTCCACCTCGGGTTTTATGGCTTGCATCTCTTCCAGCAGTTGAACTTTTTGCTTCAGTGTCTTGCTTGAGGCTGAATGGCTTCTGCTGTTTCGGCACTGGATGGAGCTGAATACAGTATTAGTTCCAGGGAGGAATGTTGTGTCAGTCTGAAAAGTAATGTAAGAGCATGATTGAGGTTTAAGATTCAACCAGTCTGTACAACATGCAATATGAGCAAATGAGCCTGAGCTCAAGGAGAGTCAGGTCAAGCTAGTTGGGAATCACTGGAAAGTCAAGTTCAGTCAGATCAGAGCCCTACCTCAGTCTGTGCTGTGCTTGCTGCCAACATGCATTCTGGTCAGGGAAGAGATGTGTTAGGCTTTTATTACACCAAATAGCATGGCAGACTGCAGTGTCCTGAAGCAGCTCCTAGCTTCATGGAGGTCATGGGTTGACTTGAATCTGCTGCTGATCCTCAATACAGTGCTGCTGTCATGCCAGCTTCAAAATGGAAGTGCTGGCTGGAGCTAAGTATTATGGGGATTGGAGTTCAGATTGTAAGATGAGAGGGCTTCCTGTTCCAGTTGCTGCTTTTGGGGTTGGGGTGTTTGTGACTTTCCTGCTGGGTGGGCTGTGGGTTGGGGGGTAGGGGAAGGTCTCTGGCTTCTGCTGCTGCTTCTGCATTTTTGCTATGCTTTCTGCAAACAGGATAAGCTAATAGTGCATCTTGCCATCTCTTTGAGCTGTCTTTATCTCAACCCAGAACATTTTTGGTTTCTTTTGGGTTTTGTTTTAGGTTTTGTGTGTTTTTTGTGTTCCTTTCTCTCCCATCTGTGTGGAGGGGGTGTTTCTGAGAGCAGGCTGTGTTAACCCAGGGCCATGGACTGGTGGCTTCTCTGCTGAGAAGGAGGTAAAGACATGTAACCAGGAAAGCTTTCTTGGGAAAGTTCTTAGGAATTTTTTCTTTTCTGTTAGAAAACAGTAAGAGGAAGGTGAAGTGACATCATCAGGACTGCTGCTCAAAGCCAGTGAGGTGGTACATCTCAAGTGGAAGCAGAGGATAGATGGTGTTTCTGCTGCATGCTCCTAAGAGATGCCCAAGTTAGCTTTTTTTAAAGTGTTTTGGAGAACATAGAATCACAGAATGGTCAGGGTTGGAAGGGACCTCAAGGAGCAGCCAGTTCCAACCCTCCTGCTGTGAGCAGGGACACTTCACACTAGAACAAGGCTGCTCAGAGCCACATCCAGCCTGGCCTTCAAAACCTCCAGGGATGAGGCTTCCACCCCCTCCCTGGGCATCCTGTGCCAGGCTCTCACCACTGTCAGGGGGAAGAACTTCTTCGTAATGTCTAATCCATCTCCTCCTCTAGCTTGGATCCATTCTCCCCAGTCCTCTCACTCCCTGACACCCTAAAAAGTCCCTCCCCAGCTTTCTTGTAGCCCCCTTCAGATACTGGAAGGCCACAATAAGGTCTCCTCAGAGCCTTCTCCTCTCCAGACCGAATAACTCCAGCTCTCTCAGCCTGTCCTCACAGGAGAGGAGCTCCAGCCCTCTGCTCATCCTCGTGGCCCTGCTCTTGGTCTGTGTTTCCAAGATGCCATGATCACACTGCCTGCTGACTGACCAACACAGAGATTCCCAAGCTACCTCTATGCTGTATAGGCATGGGTGTATCAAAAAGGTTACTGGATGTTCTTGGTGAGTTAAGTAACTGTGGAAATGACAAGTTGTTGTGGAGAAAGAGGAAGTCTCCCTGTGTCATTAGTATTCACATGGCTCATTTCCCAAGCTTGGAGGGGAGGACAGAGAAACATTTGAGTGTGTTGCAGTCTGGCTCTGTCACATCTTCAAATGCCTTCAAAAAGCTTTTTACTTAGGTGCTTTAGAGATGAAGTATCATGGCTAACCAAGCTGTAATTGTGTTTACATACATGCTGTAATTATGTACCACCACTTAAAGCAGTGAAATCAGCTGCAGAGTGTTGTACAGTAGTGGGTTATATAGAACTGAACTTCCAGTGCTGGATCTGAAAGAAGCTTTGGCTTGCATTAAATACCTGAATCCCTCTTTGAGAGCCAAAATGGAATTCACAGTCTCTTAGTAAAACCAAGTTGTTAGCTTGGTTCCAAATCCTTCAGGATTTGGAGTTTTCTTCAAGGAGGTACAGAACATTCAGTAAGAGAAAGTCACAAATCACTCAAAGCACTGAGTAAACCAGATATTGGGTACATGCTGCTGAAGTTCTGTTGCCTCTGAATTTCTGTCAGCCTTCATTATTGACATTTCCTTACTTACTTGCTAACTTCAGACTGAAGCATTCAGCTTAAACTGTTCTTATAAATTGCTGCAGTTCACCCAGATTACTGCACTAGAATTTCCCCTACACCCACTGCATTTCTGTCATTTTAGTGACACCTTGCCAAAAATAAAGGCATAACTGAATGTTTGTTTTAAAGAAGTGACAGGTAATGTAGTTGCAGGCTTAACTTGTCGTGGGTTTGAAAGGTGTATTTCAGTGCAGTTAAGACACAATCCTCTGTTCCTGTTCTTTGTAGAAGGGGTGGACAGCACAGAGGGTTTTGGATCTAACCAAACATTTGCAGTGGTGCCAAACAGATGCAGCTTGAGGTGTGAATGGTGGTGGTGGTCCATGCTGCAAACAAATCTGTGTGGGGAAGGAAACCTAATTCCTTAATTCAGGAGTGAAAAGATCTTCTATTAAGTATGAAAATCACTGAAGCTTCTCAGAATGTGCTGGTCAGAGAAGTCTGCAGAGAGCTCCTTGGCTGGACATAAGGTTTATTTAATGACATAAGGTCATTATGGCTTGGCTCTTGCGGTCCTTATGCTCATGGAAGGTGCAAGGAACAGTTTAGATAAGTTGAAAGATTGTTAGGTGTTTGCAAGAAGAAAATCAAACAGGAGCTAGCCTCTTGATTGCTCAGTCTTTTGACCATGGTGAATTACAGAATACAGAATTAACCAAACTGAAAAAGACCTTTGAGATCATTCAGTCCAACCTATCGCCCAACACCATCTCATCAACTAAACCAAGGCACTGAGTGCCTCATCCAGTCTCTTTTCAAACACCTCCAGGGATGGTGACTCCACCACCTCCCTGGACAGCACATCCCAATGGCCAATCTCTCTTCCTGGGAAGAATTGCTTCCTAACATCCAGCCTAAACCTCCCCTGGCACAGCTTGAGACTGTGTCCTCTTGTTCTGGTGCTGCTTGCCTGGGAGAAGAAACCAACCCCCACCTGGCTACAACCTCCCTTCAGGGAGTTGTACAGAGAAATAAGGTAAGAAGGTCTCTCCTGAGCCTCTGCTACTCCAGGCTAAACGCCAGCAGCTCCCTCAGCTGCTCCTCATAGGCAATCTCTGATGGCAAAGTTGGACACTACCACAGAGGTATTCTGATATTTGTGTAAATCACCTGAGCATTTTGTGCTAAACACCGAACAGATGGTGTGACTCCAGATGTGCTGTGAGATTGCTGCTGTTGAGAAGGGTCTTTCTAACTTAACTTCCACTGTCTACCTTCTACAAGCACCTGTGTTGGTTTCCCTGCACACCCCCTCTCCTGCAGGCTCCAAGTTATTTGTCAGTTGAGGAAGGGTTTGCCTCTCTGCAGTAGCAGAGAAAGGGAGTGAATGGGTGACTTGATAAGAGCTAGAGCTCCTGCAGAAAATTTACTGAGACCATCCTCCCAGGGCAGAAGCAGTAGTCCTGTTAGCTCTGTTGGTAGAAGGGCTGCAAGATATTGGGGGGGGGTTGGGGAGGTTGAGCAGTGTGACCCAAACACATGTCCAAAAATCTGTGGCCCCTGTTTTTGTGGGTCACTTTTCAGCACAGACAAGCAAGCAGGTCTGCAGGCTGTAGGCAGCCCCACTAGCTAGTGTTGAACAGGGAGTCTCCAAAGAGTGTTTTCAGTTGCCTCCAGTTGTTTATGAAACTACAGCCATTGCAACTGTGGTTAGATAGCTAAACATAATCAACGTTCAGACTTAGGAAGGGATGGGTCTGAAAACAGGCTTCTGGGACCCTGCTGCCCTCTTTGGGAAATTGCCTGGTGGGAAGAGGTTGGTTTAGTCTTCTTACACAAGTTTGTCTCTTTTGTTTAGCATTGAAGTGTTTCAGAATGAGCAAATGCAGGCTATCTCCTCTTGGATAAGGAGTTTCCTATCGGTAGCAACTGTTAGCTTTACTGGAGCAGGTTTTATTCAGTATGTCTTCCTGTGAGAACAGTAATGAGGGAGAGGAAATACTGCATCTGGTGGTTTGCAGCCCTTTATTGTAGCTGGATGAAGAGCTGATAGCTTAAAAATGGCCACTGTATTAAAAATTAACTAAGGCCTTTTATCAAGCACTGGGCGGTGAGCTGAATTACAGTGCCACGGTTGTACTTTCTGTGTACAGATCAAACTCTGGGGCTGTAGCTGCAAACCTTGGCTGTTATTTCAAGTACATGACACTAAAGAGATGCTGTTGCCTGAAGGTTCACATTCTGGTTTTGTGTTTGGTTGGGTTTTTGTGTTTGGTTTGGGGTGGTTTTTTTTGTGTTGGCATGCTGATGCTTTCAGCTCTTCAGAGGAGGCTGGAGACAGCCTGTATAAACAAAGTAATTTACATGTTGGTGTGTCTGTATGTATATGAATTTGCAAGAACTTGGGTGATGTGAAAGAAGGTTGGGTATGGGTGAGGAGAGGATGGAGGAGCTGTGAAATTCAAGAGACATGGAGGGGCTGAAACTAGTCCCCTCAGGCAAGAGTCTGGGGGCAGTAAGCTAGGGTCAGAGGCCAAACCAGCAGCCCAGCTGAGGTGCATGTACACTAATGCACGAAGCATGGGAAACAAACAAGAGGAGCTGGAAGCCTTGTTGCAGCAGGAAAGTTATGACGTAGTTGCCATCACGGAGACGTGGTGGGATAGCTCACATGACTGGAGTGCTGCAATTGATGGCTACAGGCTTTTCAGGAGAGATAGACAAGGAAGAAGGGGTGGAGGGGTGGCCCTGTACATCAGGGAGGCACTAGATGCCATTGAGCTAGAGATTAGGGACAATCAGGTTGAATGCTTGTGGGCAAGAATTAGAGGGAAGACCGGTAGGGCAGACATCCTGGTTGGAGTCTGTTATAGACCACCCAACCAGGAGGATGATGTCGACGAAGCATTCTATAGACAGCTTAAGGCTGTCTCAAGATCTCCTGACCTTGTCCTCATGGGCGACTTCAACCTGCCTGACATCTGCTGGGATCTCAACACAGCAGAGAGGAGGCAGTCTAGGAGGTTCTTAGACTGCATAGAGGACAGCTTCTTATCCCAGGTGCTGCGTGAGCCTACCAGGGGCAAGGCTTTGCTTGACCTCCTCTTCACCAACAGGGAAGGGCTGGTGGGTGATGTGGTGGTCGGAGGCTGTTTAGGGGCCAGTGACCATGAAATAATAGAATTTTCAGTATTCAGTCAAGCTAAGAGGGCCAGCAAGAAGACCTCCACTCTGGACTTCCGGAGGGCGGACTTCAGGTTGCTCAAGGAAATAATTCAGAGGGTTCCTTGGGAGAAAGCCCTTAAAAATAAAGGGGTCCAGGAGGGCTGGACCTGCTTCAAGAAAGAGCTGATGAAGGCTCAGGAGCAGGCTGTGCCAATGTGCCGGAAGAGGAGCCGCCGGGGCAGACGGCCAGCCTGGCTGTGTAATGAACTTTTAATTGAACTAAGGGAAAAAAAGAGGATGTATAATCTTTGGAAGAAAGGTGAGGCAACCCATGGAATGTTTAAAGAGGTTGCTAGGGCATGTAGGAGGAAAATTAGGGAGGCAAAAGCATATTTGGAACTTAAACTGGCCTCTGATGTGAAGGACAACAAAAAGTCCTTCTATAAATATATTAATAGCAAGAGGAAGGGCAGGGACAACCTCCACTCCTTGGTTGACATGGAAGGAAATGTTGTAACACAGGATGAGGAAAAGGCAGAGGTACTTAACACCTTCTTTACCTCAGTTTTTACTAGCTGGAAAGAACGTCTACCAGACAGCTGGCCTGCAGAACTGGCAGAGGGAGCCAGGGAGCTGCATGGTTTCCCTGTGTTCCATGAGCAAGTGATAGGAGCTCTCCTCAGCAGCTTGGACCCCCACAAGTCCATGGGACCAGATGGGATCCATCCTAAGGTGCTGAGAGAGCTGGCAGATGAGCTGGCCAAGCCACTCTCCATTATTTTTCATCAGTCCTGGCTCACTGGAGAGATCCCAGATGACTGGAAGCTGGCCAATGTGGTGCCCATCCACAAGAAGGGCCGGTTGGATGAGCCAGGGAATTACAGGCCTGTCAGCCTGACCTCAGTGCCAGGAAAGATTATGGAGCAGGTCATCCTGAGTGCAATCACACAACACTTAGAGGATGGCCAAGGGATCAGGCCCAGCCAGCATGGGTTTAGGAAGGGCAGGTCCTGCCTGACCAACCTGATCTCCTTCTATGATCAGGTGACCCGCCTGGTGGATGTGGGGAGGCCTGTGGATGTAGTCTACCTGGACCTCAGCAAGGCCTTTGACACCGTTCCCCATAGCAAACTCCTGGCCAAGCTGTCAGCCCATGGCTTGGATGGGAGCACACTGAGATGGGTTAGGAACTGGCTGGAGGGCCGAGCCCAGAGAGTGGTAGTGAATGGTGCCACATCCAGCTGGCAGCCAGTCACCAGTGGTGTGCCCCAGGGATCAGTACTGGGCCCCTTGCTCTTTAACATCTTTATTGATGATCTGGACGAGGGCATCGAGTCCATCATCAGTGAATTTGCTGACGACACCAAGCTGGGGGCAGGAGTTGATCTGCTGGAGGGTAGAGAGGCTCTGCAGAGGGACCTCGACAGGCTGGGCAGATGGGCAGAGTCCAATGGCATGAGATTTAACACATCCAAGTGCCGGGTTCTGCACATTGGCCACAGCAACCCCATGCAGAGCTACAGGCTGGGGTCAGAGTGGCTGGAGAGCAGTCAGGCTGAGAGGGACCTGGGGGTGCTGGTCGACGGTAGACTGAACATGAGCCTGCAGTGTGCCCAGGCAGCTAAGAGGGCCAATGGCATCCTGGCCTGCATCAGGAACAGTGTGGCCAGCAGGAGCAGGGAGGTCATTCTGCCCCTGTACACTGCACTGGTTAGGCCGCACCTCGAGTACTGTGTCCAGTTCTGGGCCCCTCAGTTTAGGAAGGATGTTGACTTACTGGAACGAGTCCAGAGAAGAGCAACAAAGTTGGTGAGGGGTTTGGAACATAAGCCCTACGAGGAGAGGCTGAGGGAGCTGGGGTTGCTTAGCCTGGAGAAGAGGAGACTGAGGGGTGACCTTATTACTCTCTACAACTACCTGAAGGGAGGTTGTAGACAGACGGATGTTGGTCTCTTCTCCCAGGCAAGCAGTACCAGAACAAGAGGACACAGTCTCAGGCTGCGCCAGGGGAGATACAGGCTGGATGTTAGAAAAAAGTTCTATACAGAAAGAGTGATTGCACATTGGAATGGGCTGCCTGGGGAGGTGGTGGAGTCACCATCACTGGAGGTTTTTAGGAGAAGACTTGACGGGGTGCTTGGTGCTGTGGGTTAGTTGCTTGGGCGGAGTTGGATTGGTTGATGGGTTGGACGCGATGATCTTGAAGGTCTCTTCCAACCTGGTTTATTCTATGTATTCTATGTATTCTATGTATTCTAATTATTACATCAGTGCCATAAGTAGCAAACATTAGCAGCTGTTCAGCCAATAATCTGTTCAGTACTGTGAAAGCAGTGAATGTAAAACTGCAAGCTCTTCAGGCATCTGTGTGGCTTTGGGGAATACTTGTTTTGGTCTGATTTTGCAGAATGTGTTGTGCAAGCAACTTCTGAGTGAAGGAAAGATGGTAAGAAACCTGGGAACTACCTTAGTGCTTGCTGTGATGTTATGAACTTGCTTGCACAATTAAGAGGAGTTTGTGTGTTTCTGGGAAACATTGTGAGATGAAACTGTACTCAGCACTGGTCAGGCTACACCTTGAGTCCTGTTTCCAGTTCTGGGCCCCTCAGTTTAAGAAGGACATTGAGACACTTGAAGGTGTCCAGAGAAGGGCAACGAGGCTGGGGAGGGGTCTGGAGCACAGCCCTGTGAGGAGAGGCTGAGGGAGCTGGGGTTGCTTAGCCTGGAGAGGAGGCGGCTCAGGGGAGACCTTCTTGCTGTCTACAACTACCTGAAGGGAGGTTGTGGCCAGGTGGGGGTTGGTCTCTTCTCCCAGGCCACCAGCACCAGAACAAGAGGACACAGTCTCAGGTTGTGCCAGGGGAGGTTTAGTCTGGAAGTGAGGAGAAAGTTCTTCCCAGCAAGAGAGATTGGGCACTGGAATGTGCTGCCCAGGGAGGTGGTGGAGTCCCTGTCCCTGGAGGTGTTCCAAAAAGGCTTGGATGTGGCACTTGGTGCCATGGTTTAGTGGTCAGGAGGTGTTAGGTATTGGGTAATAGGTTGGACTGGATGATCTCTGAGGTCTTTTCCAACCTTACTGACTCTATGAAACACACCTGATTGGATGGTATGCTGCAATCCAAGTAATTGGCCTATCAACTGGAGTCAATTAATTTCTTGAAGGTCTCTTCTTACCTGGTTTATTCTATTCTATGCCTGATCCTTCCTTGCAGTAAATGACAGAGATTAGTCCATCCAGAGGCCTCTGAGGAAGTGTTACATACACATGGGTGTGAGCAGGGTTTCCACATACTTGTGCAGGTTGTTTGAAACCCCTCTGATGTTTTGGCAGAGAATCTTACCCTGTCCTTGCCTTTTCTCTGGCTTCCTGCTTCACAGGATGTAAAAATCCATCTAAACCCACTTTCCCAGTCAATGCCACCTCAACTACAAAACTGGACTAGAGAACACATGAGTAATGGGTCTTCATTATGTGTTAAAATCCTGGTAACAAGACAACCTGGGTGCACTTCATTTGTGCTAGATGAAAATGTTGCATCATTCAGCAGTTACTGTGTCTTGAATAAACATCCAGAGTTCCCCTAGCCTGTGATAATTGAAGTGACATCCTGCTTCTAGTATGCCTGGCTATAGGGGTGTACCTCCTGCATTTATCAGTTTAAATCAATATTTAACTGCTCATGGCTTGGTTTATATGTCTGGATATGTACAATCTGAGGGTGGCTGTAGAAATGCTAAAATAGTTGTCCTGTTGATCAATAATGTGGTCAATAATTTATTGTGTGTTTCAGGTATTGAGGGTGATTTATCTCTTGCATCATGCGTGAATACAAGCTAGTGGTTCTTGGTTCTGGAGGTGTTGGAAAGTCTGCTCTGGTAAGTAATTTGTGAGGCAGTTGAGTGCATTCTCTTTGGCTTCTCATGTGTTGTTTCTCTTGTACACTGCTTTCTAACCCCTGTTTCTTTCATGTGCACAAACAAACAGCAGTCATGACTGCTGAGGGTTCCTGCCGAGAGCAGGTCTGTGCTGTGCTTTGGGTGAATCCACCTCGTTCACTGGTGCACTCTCACTTGCTGCTGGTTTTGTAGGGGATTGGCTGATGGTGGTTGGTCAAGTCTTTGCCTGTCTTACACAGTGAAGTGTATAGCCACAGCATTGTGCAAGGCCTCTGTCTTCACAGAATGTTAAGGGCCAGAAGGGACCTCAAAAAATCATGTAGTCCAACTCCCCTGCCAGAGCAGGATCACCTAGAGCAGATCACACAGGAGCACTTCCAGGTGTGTCTTGGATACCTCCAGAGAAGAAGACTCCACAACCCCCTGGGCAGTCTGGTCCAATGTTTTTACCCTCACAGTGAAAAAGTTTTTTCCTTATGTTTACATGGAACTTCCTTCACCCACAGGTCTGTGAGTAAGGAAAGCTGCTTCACAATAACTTGGTCTGCCTGTGTCTGGCCTTGGTAACTTCTGTCTCTAGAAATGTCTTCAGAGTGCAGTTTGCTAACTGTTTGATAGCAGTCTCTAAGCACTCTTAATGCAAATAGAGGAGATTTGCATGTTTTCTAGAAAATACAACATGTTTTCTCCATCCCTTCTCCAAGCAGCTCTACAGCTGTGCAGGTAGAGGAGTATAAGCCATTGTTTGCAAATGTTCATGCATGTCAGTGAAATGGTTACAGAAGAGTTTAGCCTGACCTAGGCTGGCACTGGAGAAGTTCACAGAATATGATGTTCTCAGCCCACCTAAGAACTTTTACATCTTTTGGTTTATATTGTGCAGTTTATTATAAAGTAAGGTTTAGAGGTCCACTCTGGCAGCTAAGAAATATTCTCCTACAGAGTGGTTCCTAAAGGCAGGCAGACACAGTGTTAGATTGTGAAAGAACTTTTTTCCTTCCCTTCTGAATTCGTTATCTGAGTGCAGCATTTCTGGACTTGAACCTGTCTGCTCTGACTTGGCCTCTAAGTCTTGAAGTTCCATCTGACTTGTGCTAAAAACATCCCCTATGTGCTAGGTAGACAGGAATATCTTACTGAGTCTAGCTAAACCTAGTGAATGCTGCTGGTTAGGGTTTTTATAAACTTTAATTCCTCTGCTGGCAGATCACAGGATGTTAGGGGTTGGAAGGGACCTCTAGAGATCTTCAGGTCCAATCCCCCTGCCAGAGCAGGACCACAGAATCCAGCACAGGTCACACAGGAGCACATCCAGACAGGGCTGGAAAGGCTCCAGAGGAGGAGACTTTATAACTTCTCTGGGCAGCCTGTTCCAGTGCTCTGTCACTCTTACAGTGAAGAAGTTCTTCCTCATGTTGAGGTGGAGCCTCCTGTGCTGGAGTTTCCATCCATTGCCCCTTGTCCTAAGTAGCAGAAGACACACTAGTCCTAAATGCAAGCATATAAACCACATTGCTGTATAGTGTCCCCTTCAGCTAAAAGGCTAATGATGCTTCCAAGAGTTAGACAAACCTTAAGTCAATGCATGCTTTAATTCTTGTGGTCTAAGCAAGAGATCTGGAGCATTGCTTCATCTAACAGCAGTTACTCACATGCACCTAACTGCTTGTTCTCCTAATTTATTATGTCAGTCACTTAATTTGCCTTCAACAATGTAGTGGATAACTGAGTCTACACTTGTGTGCAGTGGCTACCAGGTGTGGCTATGCAAGAAGAATCTCACAAGAGCCTGTTTTCTTTTGTTGTGTTGCAGACTGTACAATTTGTTCAAGGAATCTTTGTTGAGAAATACGACCCCACGATAGAAGACTCCTACAGAAAGGTAAATGCAGAAGACCTCTCTAGTGTCACACAGACTTCAAACTGCAGTGCAGGTTGTCAGTTGTTTGAGGCATTGCTTGCAAAAGGGGATGCCTGGTGATGCTACAAAATGCCAGGTGACTTCAGTTAGCCTAACTTAATTTTCAATCTAAAAGGAATAATTCAAGCCCAGCTGCTTGATGTTTAAGCATAATACCTTACTGGCTAGTCAGTAAAGAGTGGCAATTTCATTGTCAGGATTGGGAATGTATTTTCTTTATTATTATATTTCTTACTGGTTTGTGTGTGGTTGCACCAGCAGGTGGATTTGCAGATGTATGGTGGAGGTTCTAAGCTTTGCTACTAGGAAAATCTGCTAAGAGCAACTTCCTGCTCCCCTGTAGAACACTGGAGGCATCATACTGTATTCCTAGCAGCTTAACTGATAGCTTGATTCCACTTCCATTAGATGGGCTATTGTTTTATTAATAAGTTAACACAAACCCATCATCAGTGAACAAACACAGTGGCCTGTTAGTTTCTCTTTTCCCATCATCAGCATGACAAGCTGAAAGGTCTGATTCTGTTTGCATCATCTTGAATCTCCATATTGCTCACTCTTCAGTTTCAGCTGAGACTGATTAATATTCCAGGCTAAGATCGTGTACATCTGGACTGCTATGAAAAGAGTTAACCATTTGGTGAAGCAGATCAGTTTTCAGCTGTGTCAGTTTCTTCTCTGAATTACTTTTCAGATGAGTTGATCCTCTGACGTGTTTCACCTTACAGCCACAAGTGCCAGGGTCTGTACAGGGGAAGCAAGATGCAAAACCCCTAGCTGTGAATGGGCAAAAAGTGCAGGCCCTCCTCTCTCAGCACTGGACTAGATTTATAATGGAATAAAGGGGCTGTATTAACAGCTGGTGCAGCTTCCAGCCACCAGAATCTCTTCTGAACAGAGGAAGAATTAGTGAGAGCAAAATGATAATTTCACACTTGTTTTCCTCGACCTCATGGAAATCTGTATGCTGGAAAAAGCCCAGTCTGTGTTACACAGGGGCTGCCAGCCAAAGCTCCAACTCTGACTAAACAGACAACAACAACAAATTCTGTATGGCTGCTTACTCTTCTCAGCAGGAATTTCAGACCCTATCCCAGTATTTGGTGCAGGCCTTTGCTGGGTCAGGCCAGATAAGTGATGAAAATAATATTCCTGAGCTGTGTTAAAGTGAAATGTTTCCTTTGTTACAGATTTACATTCTTCAGGTCATACTAGGCTCAGGATGTTTGCTGGCTGAGTTTTTCCAAAGACTGTTTCCATGGAGCCTGAAAAAGTATAGCCATCTTAAGAGATTCTGGCCTATGCTAATTGTCTTTGTATTTTTATCTAGCATAGATCTTAAAATGTCCCTTTTGGGTTTGGTCCTGAAAGGACTAGGTGTGAATATATCTCTGTATTATTATTTATCTCTGCATTATAGTGTGGCCAGCAGGAGCCCCTGTATTCAGCACTGCTTAGGCCACACCTTGAGTCCTGTGTCCAGTTCTGGGCTCCTCAGTTTAAGAAGGATATTGAGACACTTGAATGTGTCCAGAGAAGGGCAGCGATGCTGGGGAGGGGTCTGGAGCACAGCCCTGTGAGGAGAGGCTGAGGGAGCTGGGGGTGTTGAGCCTGGAGAAGAGGAGGCTCAGGGGAGACCTTCTTGCTGTCTACAACTACCTGAAGGGAGGTTGTAGACAGGTGGGGGTTGGTCTCCTCCCAGGCAACCAGCACCAGAACAAGAGGACACAGCCTCAAGCTGTGCCAGAGGAGGTGTAGGCTGGAGGTGAGGAGAAAGTTCTTCCCAGCAGGAGAGATTGGCCATTGGAATGTGCTGCCCAGGGAGGTGGTGGAGTCACCATCACTGGAGGTGTTCAGGAGGGGATTGGATGTGGCACTTGGAGCCATGGTTTAGTTGTCAGGAGGTGTTAGGTATTAGGGAATAGGTTGGGCTTGATGATCTCTGAGGTCTTTTCCAACCTGGTTGATTCTATGATTCTATATTTACATGAATACATCTCTGTATTATTCTTTTTCAAATCAGGCAGCTTGTTGAAGTCTTGCTTAAGTCTGGACAACACTTTGTGCAGTTGTTTCCTTCCCCTTGCTGTTAGTTGCAATTCCAACTTGTCTCTTGTTTGTGTGACTTCAGAAATGTATTGTTTTAGCAGTTGCAATTCTATACCATTAATGTGAAACCTAGTTTTACAGTGATTGAAGTTGAGAGGATGTGGCTCTAAGTAATTTGTGTAGAACTAAATAATAGAGCATGAAGTCTTGCAACTTGATGCCTTAGTTTCCTCCCCAAATATTTCTTCATAAAGAGAATAGAAGTTGCTTCATTAGATGAACAACAGCATATTAAAATAGTGGTTATTGAAGGACTCTCCATCCCTAGGGGACATGGGAAATACTCCTCTCCCCCACCCTGCAAGCTCACATCTAGTTACAAATGAAAAGCTCAGAAGTTAAAACTACTGGTAGTGTCGTATCAGGGCTAGTTTTGAGTGCCCATCTGCCAGCTAGGAATTTTAAATGCAGGTGGAATCAAGGGAAGTGGACCAATAGCTTGAAAGAAAGGGAAAAAAAAAAACCAAATCAATAATAAAAATACCAAAAAGCCCAAAACAGGCTCACAGGATGTCAGAGGTTGGAAGGGACACAATGACATCATCAAGTCCAACCCCGCTGCCAGAGCAGGACCATACAATCTAGCTCAGGTCACAGAGGAACACATCCAGACAGGGCTGGAAAGGCTCCAGAGGAGGAGACTCCACAACCTCTCTGGGCAGCCTGCTCCAGTGCTCTGTCACCCTTACAGTAAAGAAGTTTCCCCTTGTGTTGAGGTGGAACCTCCTGTGCTGCAGCTTACATCCATTGCTCCTTGTCCTATCACAGGGAACAAGTGAACAGAGCCTGTCCCCTCCCTCCTGACCCCCAGCCCTCAGATATTGATAAACATTTATTAAATCCCCTCTCAGTCTTCTCTTTTCCAGACTAAACAGCCCCAGGTCCCTCAGCCTCTCCTCACCAGGCAGTGCTCCAGTCCCCTACTGATCCTCATAGCCCTCTGCTGGACCCTCTCCAGCAGATCCCTGTCCCTCTTGAACTGGGGAGCCCAGAACTGAATGCAGTACTCAAGATGAGGTCTCACCAGGGCAGTGTAGAGGGGGAGAAGAACCTCCCTGCATCTGCTGGACACACTCTTCTTAATGCACCCCAGGATCCCATTGGCCTTCTTGGCTACCAGGGCACATTGCTGTCCCATCCAGAACTTGTTATCCACCAGCACTCCCAGGTCCTTCTCCACAGGGCTGCCCTGCAGCAGATCACCTCCCAGCCTGTACTGCTGCAGTTTATTATTCCTCCTCAGATGGTAGGACTCTGCATTTGTCCTCTCCAGTCTGTCCAAGTCTTGCTGGAAAACAAATCAGAAATCCCCCCCAGGAGAAGACCTCTGAAATAGGAAGCCTGATCAGTTTCTGCATCTAAACCTATTTTGCTTTTGCATGTTTTCCTAAGGTCAGTTTCCTAATTGGTGTCACTGAAGCCTTGCCTTGGAGACACTATTCATAGGGGTTTCCTTGGTTTATTGTTTGCTGTGTACTATTTATTCCCTTGTTTGCTCTTGAATGAGCATTAGTATGCCAACCCAGCTGTCTAGCTTTCACCTATACTTCCACTCTCTGACTGATCCCTGAAACAAGCAGGAATTAGTTGTGTGAGTTGCTGATCACCATTATTACCATTTTAGCAGCCTCTCTTTTTTGTAATAATCAAAAATCCCTAATCACTTTGCAGAGTGGTACTTGGCTGCTGCTGCTGCTGCTGAAAATGGCACCAGGGCTCTTTGAAAGGCTTCCTCCTGCTGGTTTCAAAGTGGAGATCCACATAAACTTCTTAAGCCATTATGTTGCTTGATGCATTAGGAATTTGCTTATTAAAATCACATCATTCCTGGTGCCTTGGGGTGGGGAGGGGAGAGTTGCAAGAGGGGGAAAATTCTAACCACATCTCTGTTGTTTTTTCTTGACAGCAAGTTGAAGTAGATGCTCAACAGTGTATGCTTGAAATCTTAGATACTGCAGGAACGGTATGTAGACCCCTGAAAGACTGCTGTACCTTGTTACAACCATCACAGCCTGGGGGAGGGAAAACACTGACCTGTTTCCTGCCTCCTCCTCTCAAGGGTTGTTTGGGTCAGTTCACTGGGATTTAGAGGATGTTCTTTAACCTGCTAGCATTTAAACAGAACTTGGGGGAGTGTTGCAGCAGGAAATGCAGTGGGGGTTCCCTGTGAGCTCTTGTTCTGTGATGGGGGAAGCACGAGCGGGGCACACTGCGAAGAGCTGCTGCTACTGGTTTAAGTTTATGTTGCCCAGAGGAAGAATTAAGCCTAATAGTTCCTCAGGTTTGGTTTCTGTTACTGTAGAGAATACATGCTTGCTTCTCCTCTGCTTTTCCTTTTGTGTGGGAGATGTACTCTGACATTGGGATAAAAATAGCATTGCTTTAGTCAGCTTATGGGAACTTGAAGCCCAGGGTTATGCTGACCCTTTGCATACTGATCACGGTTTTCCTCTGACTGAAACCAGTCATTTCCTTCAATGAATGTAAGCTCCAGACCCTTTGGGTGTATTGTTCCCCAAACGGTAACAGCGATCTGCTCCAATAATAACTAACTTAAACTCCCTATTAAAGCAGTGTAAAACTGTAGGACAAATGGAGTGGCCATTCTCTCACCATAAATTGCACTTTCCTCATCTGACATGCAGCGTGAGACTTGGTGAGTGATTGGTCAGGCACGAGACAGGCAAGGCACCAATGTGAGAGGGGCAGATGCTGCCTCCACAGTTTTCAAACAGAGCATAATGTAGTGCACCAGCAAGTCTTCACATGCAGTACCATAGTTGTCACCTAAGTCTAGGAGATGTGACAAGTCTGCTGAGTGTCTCCATTCTCTAGTCAATCTCCTTGAAGATTAGAGTTTAACATAGGAGGGTGCCAAGAGGCTGGAAAGGGATGCATTTACTTCACAGTGCATTTTGAAGAACAAGCAGGAGATGGAAAAACGTTGGTGAGGAGAGATGTGGGAGGAATGTGACTTCTGTAATCTGCAGATTACCTTCTACTCTACCTCTCCTCTCTAGTTTTTGTGACCTTTTTCCCAGGGTACAGCCCTTGGCAATACCTAGATGTTGCTTACCGAGGCCAGATAATGTCCAAACTTCAGATTTCCTCCAAAGCTTTCCACTTGACTAAAATGCACATAGTGAAACAGCAAAACAACTGCTCAGCTTGAGGGAGGAGGCACCAATAACCATTTGTGACCTGGAGTATAAGGCTGTTTGTGCAAGGAAAGCACAGACTGTGACATCTGTATCTGTGTTTCTTTTTTCATTTACAGGAACAGTTTACAGCAATGAGAGACCTATACATGAAGAATGGACAAGGTTTTGCATTAGTATACTCCATCACAGCACAGTCCACATTTAATGATTTACAGGACCTAAGAGAACAGATTCTTCGAGTCAAAGACACTGATGATGTAAGAATGTCTATAAATGCTTTATGTTTTAGTTGTCATTACAGGTTCTGTCCTGTGTGCACTGTGGTTAGGTAGCTTCCAGCCTTGTAAGTGGCAAATTAACCAGCAGATGCATAGTGCAGAAGTGTAACTCTTAAGGCAAGCTAGAGAAATGGTGACTTGTTATGTAGATAACTGTCTTTTTATTCTTTTCCTTTAATACTCTGTTTGAAACTGGACATAACCTGATTCAGTAGTGCTGCAGAAAACAGCTCTAAAGCAACTCCATCCTGACCTCAATTACCATCAGTGACAGTTTCAAACCCCTTGTGGGGCTTTTTTTACTTCTCTTTGATATGCCTCTGATTTTAGTACTTTTAATAGCACGAAATCCTGGTGGAAGACAGTACTGTGAGCTTTGAACTTGCATGTTGTGTAGCTTTTATAGCTTGTGTGTATTCCTGCAAGTGAATTTGGTCATTCTGTTACCACACAATTTACCATGTGTGCCTCTTAGCCTCACTTTATAGCTTCCATAATGCTAAAACATCCCAGTTTGTAATTGATTAAAAACCCCTCAACTTAGTACCTTTGTAGGAAGTGACTGTTCAGTCCCTCAATAAAAGCAAGAAAGGTATTTCAAATGTGAAACAGCAGCAAGCATGTTTTTAACAGGAACACATTCTAGGTTGTAGGCACCAGGTAGGAAGAACTTCCTTCTTCAAGACAGCCGTGATGCCTTCCTTACTGCATGTATCCACGCAAGCTTCTGTCATCAGCAGGCACAGACATACTCAGTATTTCAGTTTGGGGGAAGTTCAGTGTGACTTCCAGAGCACAAACCACCTTGCACCTTTTTAACTGCCATCTTTTATAAGTCTTGCCTATGTTCAGCAGATTTCTTCTAGAAGTCATCTCTTGCCCATTATCACAAATGTATCTCAGAAGGGTCATATTGAAGTTGCAGGTACCTTTCCCATCCACAACCTACCAAGTTACAGCCTTGTTTAGCATCAAAATTCTTCACTTTGAGGTTGGCAAAGCATTGTAACAAGCTTCCCAGAGAGATATCATGCAGTCTGTCTCTGGAGACATTCAGAACCTTCCTGGACATGTTCCTGGGTGATTTTTAGCCTAGGTGATCCTGCTGTAGCAGGGGAGGGTTGGACTAGATGATCTTCAGAGGTCCCCTCTTCAAAGCCCTACCATTCAGTGATCAAATTGATTTTGTACACAAAAATCAAAGCATGTGGTATTTAAAACATTAGTCTACATAGTACATTTATGCTGACTGGCAGTTCCTTGGGATTGCATTGTTGTGGGGTTTGGAATCATGGAGTGGTCTGGTTTGGAAGGAACCTCTCAAGCTCATCCAGTCCAACCCCCTCTGCAGTCAGCTCAACTAGATCAGGTTGCCCAGAGCCCTGTTGAGCCTCACCTTGAATATCTCCAGGGAAGGGGCCCCATCCACCTCCTTGGGCAACCTGTTCCAATGTCTTTACCCTTATGGTAAAGATCTTGTTCCTAACATCCAGCTCTCCCCTCAGTCCTGAAAGCCATTCCATAGTATCAGGAGAAAGATAATGAGCTTCAAGTTGCAACTTCAGTTCTCACCAAAATCTGAATAAAGCTTTTCCTGTGCTGAAGCTTAGGTCTGACTTGCTTTCTCACTAGGGTGAAATTAAATGGTCAAAATACTGGAACAGCTTTTTCAACACTTGCAACACTCTTCTCCAAGCTACAGAGCCCTCAGCTCCCTCAGGCTCTCCTCAGAAGGAAGATGTTCCACCCTTTGTCTGTTTTTGTGGCTGGACTCTTTCAAGCAGTTCCCTGAGGTCCTTCTTGACCTGAGGGGCCCAGAACTGGACACAGTATTTCAGATGCAGCCTCACCAGGGCAGAGTAGAGGGGGCAGAGAACCTCTCTTGACCTACTAACCACAGCCCTTCTAATCCACCCCAGAATGGCCTTGGCCTTCATGGCCACAAGAGCACCTTGTTGGCTCATGGGCAACCTTCCATGCAGAAGGACCCCCAGGTCCTTTTCCCCTTCTCTGCTCTCCAGCAGGTCAGTCCCCAGCCTATACTGCTCCATGGGGCTGTTCTTTCCCAGGTGCAGGACTCTACCCCTGCCCTTGCTGAATGTAATTAAATTTCTCCCTGCCCATCTCTCAGCCTAAGTCTGGCTGCATGGCAGCACAACCCTCCTGTGTCAGCCACTCCACCCAGCCTGGTGTCATCGCATCCAGCTCGTTGGTGAATATATTGAACAGTACTGGTGCCAGTGCTGACCCCTGAGGGGCTCCACTAGACACAGGCCTCCAACTGGACTGTCCCACTGACCACAACTCTCTTGACTACTTTCCTTCAACCAGTTCTCAATCCACCTCACTACCTGATCATCCAGACCACAGTGCCTCAGTTTAGCTGCAAGGATGCTGTGGGAGACAGTGTCAGATGCTTTACTGAAATCAAGATAATGCTACCCAGCACAGGATTTCTGAATGTGTAAGGATCTTGTAGTGTGTTCTTCAGAAGACTTCTTGATGCCTTAAATATCTAAAAGTGAAATCTCATCAGGTCATGGAGATGTGAAATGTGCTCAACTAGCAGCATACTGAATCCTCAACCCGTCCCCCACACTGCCCTGCCAAACAGCAGGCAGAAAATGCACTGACATAGATTTGAAGGCGGAAGTATCACACAGCTGTCAAGTTTCAGTTTATATCAGAGCTTGATTGCTCTAGAAGTGAGGACCCTGTAAGAATTGATTCAGGTAGGGCTTTAGGTGTGCATCACATTCTTCCTTCCCAGAATGTTCATGATGTCTGTGCTGGTCTTTGGTTTTTAGGTGCCTATGATTCTGGTTGGCAATAAGTGTGACTTGGAAGATGAAAGAGTTGTGGGAAAGGAACAAGGTCAGAACCTAGCAAGGCAATGGAATAACTGTGCATTCTTAGAGTCTTCTGCAAAATCAAAGATAAATGTTAATGAGGTAAGGCTCTTTCTCCTCTGGGAGGGGAGGGGCAGCAGAGGGAGAAGGATGGGACACTGCTCTGGAACCCAAACACCTACAGTTTGTGCTGTAACAGTCATTGTCTGATGGGGAAACTGCATTTGAAACTGCTGCACAAATGGCTTAAGGGCACAGCCAAGGAGGGAAGTGAGCACAGATTTCCAAGTGCTTTGCCCCCTGCTTTTGGGATAAAGACTCTTTCCCCTCTTGAAATAAAAATCAATTATTTGTACACACAAAAATGGGGGGGTGGGGTTGGACTTGATGAGCTCTTGAGGTCCCTTTCAACCTCTAATGTACTGTGATACTGTGAATAAAATTCACTGTAATGGACTAAACTCTGCACCCTGCTAGTGAGAACTTGAGATGTTTATATCAAGGGATGCATTTAGCTTTGGCTTGGGACTTTCCTCACACTACATTGAGTATAATTAGTTGTCAAGTCCTATCCATATGAATTTGGGACAAACATTTAGAGTTTGTCAAGGAAGAACCAACAATTACGAATAAAATTCACTCTAATGGACTAAACTGCACCCTGCTATTGAGAACATTTGAGGTGTTTAAGGGCTGCATTTAGCTTTGGCTTAGGTCTTTCCTCACACAATATTGAGTATAGTTAGTTCTCAAGTCCTTTTCATCTGAATTTGGGATAAATGTTACATCTCCTCATTGATATGATCCCTGCCAACTTGAGAATGTATTGCTGGACTGCTTTGGAAAAAAGCTTTGAGAGTTAGGTCCTTAAAATTCTTTGATCTAAGTTGTTTGGTATTAAATTATTTGGGATAGTAAGAACAAAAACTTGTAAGGGTTTTGTCAGAATGAGCAGCTCTGGGAAAAAAGGAGAGGGGGTGCAAAAGCTTTAGCAGCTGTGCTGGTATTTACATGTCTGGAACGGCTTGGGGTTTATGATAAACCCTACTGTTCGTTGTGTCTCCTGGAAAACAGTGGTGACAGCATCCAGCCAAGTTGGAAGGGCCTCTGAGCAAGACTTCCATGTAACCCAAAGAGTACGGTGGTTTTATATAGAGCTGACATCAAAAATAAGGAATATGTGTTTAATTTCTTGGGAATTCATGGAAACTAATCAGTTTGTCCAGAGAGAGTTGTTAGCCATTGAAATGTGCTGCCCAGGGAGGTGGTGGAGTCACCACCCCTGGAGGTGTTCAAGAGAGGATTGGACGTGGCACTTGGAGCCATGGTTTAGTTGTCATGAGGTGTTGGGTGACAGGTTGGCCTTGATGATCTCTGAGGTCTTTTCCAATCTTAGTGATTCTATGAATCAGCTTAACTCTCTGAAAGGCATATGTTTATTAAACTAGAACTTGCTTCCATCAAATGCCCCAAGCCCTTGTTGGAGTGTTTGCTGCTTTGCAGACAGTGCTTGGGAGACACAGAGATGACTGGAACAATGTCAGTTAGGAACTAAGCAGATGCTGTTTAATTGTATGTAGACTTGTCTTAAATTAGCCTTTCAACACATTCATGTTCTAATTGGGATTCTGGGAGGCTCCAAGTGAGAGGCACTCTCAGGCATCAGTTCCTGTTCTAGGAAATGTTACACTTACCTCATGCTGTAGTCCTAGAGAGGCTTCTGAATTAATTCTCTAGACTTCAGTGTCTTTCATGTATCTGAAAAGGCCTGATCTCCTTCAAGTGCAGGAGACCACTGGTGACTGAGCAGTGTGCTTCAGTTACCATGAAAATGTGGACTTAAAACTTCCTGGAACTGTTCTTGAAAATAATAACCTTAGAGTGATTTGAGCTCAGAATGCAGCTGTGGCCTCTTTCTTGACCTCAGTGCTAAATTGCAAAGTAATAGCATCTAGCAGTTGATAACTCTGGCATATAAGCGTTCAGATCAATTTGACCTTTGATGTCTATCAGTATCTGAGGGGTGGGGGTCAAGTGGAGGGGGCCAAGCTCTCTTGGGTGGTGAACAGGAATAAGACAAGGAGCAATGGAGACAAACAATGAGGCCTCCTCATTGATAAACCAAGCTGTGTGTGCTAAAAGGAACCAAGCAAGCTGCAAAGGGTACAGCAAAAATGAGAGAGAGGAGAAATCTGGGGCTGGTTAGTCTGGAGAAGAGAAGGCTGAGAGGGGAGCTGATCAATGTCTATCAATAGCTGAGGGGTGGCTGTCAAGTGGAGGGGGCCAAGCTCTTTTGGGTGGGGCACAGGAATAAGTCAAGGAACAGTGGAGACAAACTTGAACTGAGAAGGTTTCATTTCAACATGAGGAGAAACTTCTTTGCAGTGAGGGTGCCAGAGCCCTGGAGCAGGCTGCCCAGAGAGGTTGTGCAGACTCCTCCTCTGGAGCCTTTCCAACCCCACCTGGATGCATTCCTGTGTGGACTACCCTGGGTGATCCTGCTCTAGGAGGGGGCTTGGACTGGATGATCTCTGGAGGTCCCTTCCAACTTCTAATGCTCTGTGATTCTGTGACCCAGAGACAAGTAGCTGCACTGTATAGCTGCCTTTCCAGTCTGCTTCCTTCAGGGTGGGAAAACCCTTGGCAGGCAGTTACCTGAAGCAGGAAAACCCCTGGCGTTAAGCGCGCAGTTTAACTCTCCGGCTTTGCGGTCACTCGGTGTTCACAGGGGCTCTTGAGCCACGTGAGGACCTGAGGTGGGAGGATGCAAGGCTTGAGGCTGTGCAGGAGGCTTGGTGTTGCCAGTAACCAATGGACTCTTGTTTTTTTTCTGCCCTCAGATCTTTTACGACCTTGTGCGACAAATTAACAGAAAAACTCCGGTGCCTGGGAAAGCACGCAAAAAGTCCTCGTGTCAGCTACTTTAATACACAGCTGTACTGTAGCTCTGAGCCAGGTGAGCTTTGCACATTTTCTCTCTCTTGTGGCTGGGGAGTGGGTTGAAACTACCCCCCTCCCCCCCCCAACATTAACTTTGCCAGCCCAGCAAATGAAAGCTGTACTTGCAAGCCGAAACTACAATCTACAGTGGAATGCAATGAACACGTGCAAAGCACAAGCCCTGTGAGGAGAGGCTGAGGGAGCTGGGGTTGCTTAGCCTGGAGAAGAGGAGGCTCAGGGGAGACCTTACTGCTCTCTACAACTCCCTGAAGGGAGGTTGTAGCCAGGTGGGGGTTGGGCTCTTCTCCCAGGCAACCAGCACCAGAACAAGAGGACACAGTCTCAAGCTGTGCCAGGGGAAATTTAGGCTCAAAGTGAGGGGAAAATTCTTCCCAGAAGGAGGAATTGGCCACTGGAATGTGCTGCCCAGGGAGGTGGTGGAGTCCCCATCCCTGAAGGTGTTCAAAAAAGGCTTGGATGTGGCACTTGGAGCCATGGTTTAGTTGTCAGGAGGTGTTGGGTATTAGGTTGGACTTGATGATCTCTGAGGTCTTTCCCAACCTGGTTGATTCAATGAAAATCTACAGGATTTACAATATTTATAGGTATTTACAATAAACAACATGAGAACCCCCCTGGTCAAGATGACATGGGAAGCTGTCTCTCTGCCTCCCCATCCCCTGCCCAAAAGGGAGAAAGGAGCAGAGAGAAAGTATCTGTTAGACTTCACCAAAACAATGCAGCCATGGTCAAGCAGAAGCAGGGTTAGCATCCTCTCCAGAGCAACAAAGCGACAAGAGAAGAGACTAGAAGCCCCCAGCATGTTTGGGTACATCCAGTCTTATGGCAGATCTCTCTCCAATGAAATTGCTTAGAATTATCTTTGTTTTCCTTTTTTACACCCAACAGTGATTTGTTTACATTCTTCTCCTGTTCTGCTCGAAATCTATAACAAGATATTTTAAAGGCACAGCCCAAAACTACCACAGGCTGTTAAAAGCAAACAAAGCAATGATGACAAAAAGCCCTGAACCACTGTGGTGCAGGACGGCATGGAGAATCTTTGATGATGTTACCATAGGGATGTTGATGGTCTCTTTTGCCATTCCAGTCAGGACAACAAATCTGTGTGGGATTCCCTGTTCACACTGCTATCAAGTTGTTTTTCAGGCTTTGAGGGGTTGGTAGAGCTCAAACTGAAAATGTTCCTTCTGATGCTTCAAAACTTTACCTTCTGGAAACAGTTTCCTTTTTAAAGGGCTGGTGGAATATACTGCAAGAGCTCTGGTATCTCCCTTAGGAGGAAAGGCTGAGAGCCCTGGGGCTGGGCAGTCTGCAGAGGAGAAGACTGAGAGGGGATCTAATCAATGCCTATGAATAGCTGAGGGCTGGGGGTCAGGAAGGAAGGGACAGGGGCAGCCTCTGCTCATTTGTGCCCTGGGATAGGACAAGGGGCAATGGATGGGAACTCCAGCACAGGAGGTTCCACCTCAATGTGAGGAAGAACTTCTTTACTGTGAGGGTGACAGAGCACTGGAAGAGGCTGCCCAGAGAGGTTGTGGAGTCTCCTTCTCTGGAGCCTTTGCAGCCCTGTCTGGATGTGTTCCTGTGTGACCTGTGCTGGATTCTGTGGTCCTGCTCTGGCAGGGGGGTTGGTCTCTTCTCCCAGGCAACCAGCACCAGAACAAGAGGACATAATCTCAAGCTGCACCAGGGGAGGTTCAGATTGGATGTTAGGAAGAAATTCTTCACAGAGAGTGATTGCCCATTGGAATGGGCTGCCTGGGGAGGTGGTGGAGTCACCATCATTGGAGCTGTTTAGGAGGAGACTTGATAGGGTGCCTGGTGCTTGATTAGGTGGTGTTGGACGATAGGTTGGACACGATGATCTTGAAGGTCTCTTCCAACCTGGTCTGGTCTATCCTATTCTGTCTCCAGAGGTCCCTTCCAACCCCTAACATCCTGTGAGCCTGCCAACTTTGCTAGTTTCTGGTTGAGTTGTATGAACTGAAGAGCAGTGGCAAGCAGTTGTTGCCAATATTAACCTCCTTTTGTCATTCCAGGTCTGAAGAACTGTTGCCCAATTCAACAGTGCCAGCATTCCAACTTTATTAAACCTACCAACATCTTAAATGGACTTTCCTGTGGTGGTACCCTTTAAGAAATGGATGAAAGCTACTACATCAGTTTGCACATTCTAATCACTTTCCAGTGTCATGAGAGATTTTTACTTATAAATATTCTAAGTGTATGCAACTGGTAAAACCAGAGCCTACATCCAGTATTACTGATTTAAGAGACATTGCTCATCCACCAATGTTGTACCTGTATGAAAACTGTGTACTGTATTACTTCACCAATCCCCACTTTCTATTGGAGAGTACAATAATGTAAAAATCCCTAACAACAACAACAACAAAAAAAAGGCAAAAAAAAGAAAGACAAAAAAAAAAACACCCAACCCCAACAAAGCACCACTATTTTAGCATAATAAAAAGAAAGTCCAAAGAGCTCCTCTATAGACTACTCCAGATAACTTTGCTTCATGGGTATTTGTAGCTTATTGTAACTTTTTTAAAGAGATACAGGATCATCCTCCTCCTCCTCCTCCTCTTCCTCCTCCTCCTCCTCCTGGTCTTGTACAAAAGCGCTTTGATTAACACAACAGCTCTCTAGGTTTTGTTCATGTGGGTTGTTTTTTGGTTTAGGAGACAAAACACCCAAAACCCCAACCAACCAACCAACCTGTGGAGACAGTGATCTTAGTCTTGAAAGAGTCCTTTCAGCCTAAAAGAAAGAAAAGCAACACCACCAAAATCCACGTCTGCCTAAAAAAGACATGGCCTTGAAATATCTGTTGGGAAGGAAATGTCCAGACTTTTCAAACCCTTTGCTCGTCCGTTTCCTTTGCCTTGTTTACACAGGGAACAATGTTTATAGTCGTGTGTACAGTGGGGGTCTACAACAAGAAGTGTATATTTTAAAAAGCAATTTTTTTAATGATTTGACAATTTTTTTGTAAATCATTTCCCCACCCCACCCCCTCTCCCCCTCCTTTCTCCCCTCCCCCCCTCGGGCTTCTGCAGCTGTAGATTCTCACTGTGAATTCCACTCCCTTGCTTGCTCCTGCATTAAGTGTATTTGCAATACCAAATATACCGGTTTAGTACTTTTTTGCCTGTTTAGTGATTGTTTTACATGTGTAACGTTTTTGGTTGAGGTGTTAAATGGTGGAAGAGTACTGTGGATGTGAATGTGGGAAGTAATTTTTAAATCATGTGTAATTGGTCACAGGGCCTGAGTTGCAGTAATTAACTTTTTTGCTGATTTATTTAACAATGCCTTGTTGCTTTTGTATGCATTAACGTTTGGGTGTAAAGATTGTGTGTAATATCCAACAGGGAGCCACAGTATTTAAAATTGACCAACCTGATGTTACAACTGCTTTTGAGGTGGCCAAATGTAAACTAAAAAGCCTTAATTAAAAGTGGTGCAATTTTGTATGACTTAGCATCAGTAGTTCAATAAATTTGGATTGCCATGCAAGGGCTTGCATTACAGTTACATACTACTTGGGTGTTTTGTGTTTTGGTAGTGCTAGTAAATACTGGGTTTTAGACCTTGCACAGTGCAGACTGATGCATTTTTAGGATGAAAAGGACCCATCCTGACTTTGTCTCCTGGCAAATCCATGCCAGAGGTGTTTGTTCTGATCAGAGGGCTGAAGCACCTCTCCTGTGAGGACAGACTGAGGGAGTTGGGGTTGTGCAGTCTGGAGAGAAGGCTCTAAGGAGACCTAATTGTGGCCTTCCAGTATCTGAAGGGGGCTACAGGAAAGCTGGGGAGGGACTTTTGAGGGTGTCAGGGAGTGATAGGACTGGGGGGGATGGAGCAAAACTAGAAGTGAGTAGATTCAGATTGGATGTTAGGAAGTTGTTCTTCCCCATGAGGGTGGTGAGACACTGGAACAGGCTGCCCAGGGAGGTGGTGGAAGCCTCATCCCTGGAGATTTTGAGGGCCAGGCTGGATGTGGCTGTGAGCAACCTGCTGTAGTGTGAGGTGTGAGGGGGGTTGGAACTGGCTGCTCCTTGAGGTCCCTTCCAACCCTAACAATTCTATGACTCTATCCCATGTGCTGGGGTGGAGGAATTTCTGCCTGAGTGAAATTCCACTTAGAGTTTTGGAGTTGGTATTTTCCAAGTTGTACCTTGAGGGAGAGACTAACAGGAAAAAAAACCCACCCAGCCAACCAAAAGCTGTGTCCTCAAAGGTTAGACTGTCAGGGGCTGTTTGGGGGACTTGAAAATCCATTGCCTGCTAATTTCCTTCTTTCCAGGAAGAATTCATTTGCTAAAATTGACTTAGTGTAGCTTAAAACAAAAATATCCCTTGGGAGAAAATCAGATTTTTCTGCATGATTAAAGCCTATTTGAAGGAAATTTGCAGAGGAGCATTCTTGCAGTACTGAGTGTAGAGATTTGCAGGCTCTAAATATCTGTTAACACCGTTGGACTGCAAAGTGGAATGCGTGGACTGTGGATGATTTCCCCATCTTGGCTGTGCTGCTGAAAATTGATGTCACACCCAAATTCTTGGTGCCTCCTGTTTCTCTGGCACAAAATGAGCAGGGCTGCTTCTAATCCATTCCTGCACGTTCAATTCAGATTAGGTTAGATAACCCCAGTAAACGTTGAGATTAGGTTATGTTGCCCAAAGTGAATTAAGGAGCCCAGCTGATCTCTCCTGCTGGTGATTTCATCAGTCATCACCATTGCTTGATAGAGGAAATGCATTCTCTCATTCTGCAGTCAGATATAGACTGAAACTCCTTTTCATTTGTCACTGGAAACCAAAATGTGTGGTTGATGATCCCCATAAATACCTTATTGGCATCCTGATTGGTCCCCAGAGAGGCTGGGTCTGAGCACTGGATGCTCTAGGATTTTTTTTCACTAGCTACCTACCTTCCTCCTTGATGAGCTAATCAGTGTTTTTCTTCCCTTCATTTTCAACCTCCACTTACTCAGGCCTTCTAATGCTTTCATGTCCCAGTTGTCCTTTTGCTGGCCATCTGTTTAACGTGTTTCTTTTGCAGGCAGCTGTACAGATGCCATTTTGTGGGAGGGAGAGGAAATTCTTTGATAGCATCAGAGAGGGGACCCTGGTCTCGGTATCCAGCTGAAGCGTACTGGTTCCAGGGAAGATCAGGCTTTGTCCTGAAAGCTCTCTGCTGAAGCATTCTTGGCTGCAGAGCAGCCAAGTTCCTCACCATTAGAGGCAGTCAGTTTGATCAGGCCCCAGGAAAGAGAAATCTTCAGGAACTCTAAGCTTTAGCACCTCAAGATTGTGCTGAAAGAAGTGAAATGCACTCTCCCCCCAGCCACCTACGGTTAGAATTTCAGCCAGGTTTGTAAAGCCAAGGCATCAAAACCCAGCTAATACCTAAAGCCCAGTGTTTTTCTCCTTGAAAACTCAGGCCAGCTTCAAGGCAGCAGTGCCCTGGTTGTTAAAGGGAAGATGCTGAAGAAACGGTGGACGTGATGCTAAAGGAAAAGCACGTGGAAGAGTTTTCTTCGTGTCTTAAGTAACTGCAGCATGAGAAGCTGTGCCTGCTGAGGAAGTGAACCTCCAGTTCCCCACTGGAACTATGTAAGCAGTTACCAGTTCTAGAAAAGAAGCCTCTCTGCTGAAATGCTTTGAAGGAACTTTCCCCTTGTCTTCAGGGGTAACTTAACTGCTCTGTGTGCACCACCGCTTTCAGAAGTTGCCCTTGAGCCGCTTGTGCAGCAGCTGTAGAACACTCTCCTGCAGCTTTGGATGGAAACGTGCACCATGCCCATCTTTGGACAACTAATGCAGTAATCTTCCCAGGGCTCAGTGTTAATACACAGCTAGTGCTGCTTGTGAAGTTAGCTTGCTCTTCCCAGTGCACACAAAAAGGTGGTGACTGCTTGATTTCTACCCTGTCCTGAAGTTGGTATGTGCCAGTACTGAAATGTCTGAGCCCTCAGGAGTGTTTATGTCCTGAAGTATAGAAGTATTTAATGGAGTTGCACTCTTCCTAGGAGGATTCTCTCCTCCCAGTATGACTTTCAGTTAATACCTTGTTCCCAATGCCCTCTTTCATTCTCAAATGAGCCTGTAAAACAAATTGTCTACTTGCCTGACTTTTAAAAGAGTATTTGGAGATATTGCAGGATGCTTTCAGATGTCCAAATGACAACAAACTGTGAGCTCAGACTACTTCTGCTCTTCTGCATAAGAGAGCATAACTTCTGGGGGGGGAGGACCCAACTATTGTACAGTTAGTTAGTTTCATATAATACATACAGATAACTGCAATGCTAGACGTGGGAGGAGTTTGGAATTTGGATTAAACTGCACTCTTCTCCTGGTGTAAATAGATTTCCTGTTGCCTCATACTAAAGATGAGGATTTTCTTCTTTCACAGTGCTGTAAACAAATTATGGATGAATCAAACTTGATGCTTGTCTTCTCTCCCCAAAGTTTGCTAGTATTAGCCAGTTTGGGGAATGACCTGGAAGGGCTAAACCTCGCCTCAGTAATGTGCTAGTTCCAGATAGACTTCAGCTTAGACATATCAATAATAGAAAGTTATTTCTAGATGTGAATGATGAGAAATAGTCTTTATACAGCAGGCTGTAGCCTGGGATTGTACCACGAAATGCATCCACTTGAGGCTTTTTGTCCAGTTTTAAACTGCTGCCCCAACAGCATTAGGGCTGTCCTTCGAGTTACAGCTTTTTATGTTGCCTGCATGTGGGGGAGGAGGATAAAAGCCAAGGAAAGGGTTGCTCAAACAGGTAACAGAATGCAGTTGTTGGTAGTTCTGTAAGGCAGCATTAGAGAAGCAGATGTGGTTCCTCAGATGTGGTGGTTCTTCCCGAGTCTCGAGCACCTGATGCTTTTCTTTGCAAGGTTTACCAACAACACAAAGCTTCTTAAAACCTCATTCAGCTTCTCTGGAGTGATCCTTACTTTTGTCACAAACTTTGCATTCTTGGGCTGCAACTATAAGCAGAGTTGTTTCACAGGCTTGATTTTGCTCTTGGATGGTGTGGTGTCTGGGCCTCAAATAACATGAATGTTGACTTGCCCTTGGGATTTCTCCTTTATGTTTTCCTTCCTTTTATTCCCCCCTTTTCCCCCTCCTTTTTCATCCTTTTTAAATTTTTTTTCCCTCCTTTTTTCTTTTTTCCATTTTTTTCCCTCCTTTTTCAATTTTTTTCCTCCTTTTTTTGTTGTTTTTCCTTTTTTCCCTCCTTTTTTCCCTTCTTTTGGGATTTTTTTCCCATTTTCCCTCCTTCCCCCTCCCTCCTTTTTTTTCCCCACTTCTTCCTCCTTCTTGGTTTTTTCCCCCTTTTTTTCCCACTTCTTTCTTGGGGATTTTTCCTCCTTTTTGTTGTTTTTTTTTTTATTTTTCCCTTTTTCCTCCTTTTCACCCCCCCCCCCCCCTTTTTTCCTCCTTTTTTGGGTTTTTTCACTTTTTCCTCCTTTTTTCCCCCTCCTTTTTAGGGTTTTTTTCCCCCTTTTTCCTCCTTTCCCCCCCCCCCCCCCCTTTTTCCACCTTTTTTCCCCCTCTTTTTCCTCCTTTTTGGGTTTCCCCCCCTTTTTTCCCTCCTTTCTGTTTTTTTTCCCCCTTTTTTCCTCCTTTTTGTTCCCCCCCCCCCTTTGGTTTTTCCCCCCTTTTTTCTCTCCTCCTTTGGTTCCCCCCACTTTTTTCTCTCCTTCTTTGGTTTTTTCCCCCCTTTTTTCTCTCCTTCTTTGGTTTCCCCCCCCCTTTTTTCTCTCCTTCTTTGGTTTTTCCCCCCTTTTTTCTCTCCTTCTTTGGTTTTTCCCCCCTTTTTTCTCTCCTTCTTTGGTTTTTCCCCCCCTTTTTTCTCTCTTTCTTTGGTTTTTCCCCCCCTTTTTTCTCTCTTTCTTTGGTTTTTCCCCCCCTTTTTTCTCTCCTTTGGTTTTTTCCCCCCTTTTTTATCTCCTCCTTTGGTTTTAACCCCCCTTTTTTCTCTTCTCTTTGGGGTTTTTCCCCCTTCTTTCCCCCTCCTTTTTGGGGCTTTTTCCCCCCTTCTTTCCCCCTCCTTTTTAGGGCTTTTTCCCCCTTTCTTTCCCCCTCCTTTTTGGGGCTTTTTCCCCCTTCTTTCCCCCTCCTTTTTGGGGCTTTTCCCCTTTTTTCCCCTCCTTTTTGGGGCTTTTCCCCTTATTTTTTTCCTGCATTGTTTTTTTGTTTGTGGTTTATTCCTGTTGTGTTGTTTTGGTTCTTCCTCCCCTCCTTTTTTCCTCCCTTGGTGTGTCAGGGTGTTGTGGTTTTAGGTTTTGGATGGTTGGGGTTTTCTAATATTCTCCAAAGCAGTTTAATTTTGGACTTTTTGAATCAGCAAGCAGCAGCTGACTTCCTTTTCTTCAATGAGCTGTTCTCTAGTGAACATCCAGGAATGTCTTTGTAATTTCCACTGTACTTAACTTCAGCCTCAAGCAATATTAGCTCTGCTGAACAGCAAGCTTCAGCAGCTTCACCATTTTAAGAAGCTTCACTGCCACCAAGGTTTAATTCTTTCCTTTTTTTTCCTTCTCTGAGGTTTTTGCTGGGGTGAACTACTCCATTCAAAAGGCATTGTCATCTCTAAGGAATACCTGTAATGTCTTTTGGCTACCAAAAGGAGGGAGGGAGCCTCTCTGCAATCTTGAATAGTGAGTGAACAAGTTCCTCCTTCTGTTGGTATGCTTTACCTTTTCATGCTGTGTGGCATTTTTACCTTGTAGTTCAAACTCTAGCAGGGAAGAGTCAATAACTTCATTCCCCTACTCCATACAAAAATCTCTGTGAAATCCCAGCTCTCCTAACCTGGGTGTACTGCTTGTAACATGCCCAGTAACAACAAGAGACCCTTGGCACTGCTGTCCAGATTTTCAGACAAATAAAATGAGTTACAAATTTGTCTCTTTCTTTTCTCTTTTTAACCAAAAAAAAAAGAAAGAAGAGGGGAGGGGTTAGGTGAGCATCCTCACCAGGAGGAGGCATGGGAGTCTCTTGGTTTAGGGTAACGCTGCAGCAAGCACTCTGCTGAGTGTCAGCATGGGGATTTTAATACTGAGCAACTGCAGAAACACTTCAGGGCAATTCTTGAGACTGGCTTAAAACAAGAAGTTTCTTGATCACAGACTTGGAAGGGAGCTCAATGATCATCTGGTTCCAACCTCACCCTGCCATGGGCAGGGTCACCGCACACCACAGCAGGTTGCTCACAGCCACATCCAGCCTGGCTGCAAACACCTCCAGGGATGAGGCTTCCACCACCTCCCTGGGCAACTTCTTCCAGGCTCTCACCACCCTGATGGGGAAGAACTTCTTCCTAACATCCAATCTGATTCTACCCACTTCTAGTTTTGCTCCATTCCCCCCAGTGCTCCCCAGCTTTCTTGCAGCCCCTTCAGATACTGCAAGGCCAGTCCTTGGAGCATTCTCCAAACTGGACACCAACTGTCTCAGCCTGTCTTCACAGGAGACATGCTGCAGCCCTCTCAGTCATCCTTGTGGCCCTTCTCTGGACATGAAACAAGTGAAAAATTACACACTTGCAGGGATGTGTTTCACCTAAGAAAAGATGAGCTAAAGCATGAGCTTTCCTCCTTGCTGTACAAGAAGGCCAGGTCTAGGTGGAGCTTCCACGAGTTCCTTTGTAGTGAATGTGGTCGTGCTGCTGTCACACATCGCCCAAGAACTTTGCTGTGCTCTTCCTTTTGATAGTTCTGAATTTAAGACACTAATTTTGTATGTGCCAGGATGATTAAGGGACTGGAGCATGTGCCCTATCAGCAGAGACTGAGAGCCCTGGGACTTGATAGTCTGGGGAAGAGAAGACTGAGAGAGGATTTAATCAATGTTTATAGATATCTGAGGGCTGGGAGTCAAGAGGGAGGGGACAGGCTCTGCTCGCTTGCACCCTCTGACAGGGCAAGGGGCAATGGATATAAACTCCAGCACAGGAGGTGACACCTCAACATGAGGGTCACAGAGCACTGGAACAGGCTCTGGAGTCTCCTCTGGAGACTTTCAAGACCCATCTGGATGTGTTCCTGTGTGACCTATGCTCCTGCTCTGGCAGGGGGGTTGGACTGGATGATCTTGGAAGGTCCCTTCCAACCTCTAATCTGTGATCATGTATGCAGTTTAGCAATCCAGTAGAGCAAGTGATTTGATTTGATTTGTGATTTGTCTATATTGAAACATTTTGTAAGGCATCATTGGGGTTTGGAGTTAGTTGACTTGTTTGATCTGGTAAATGCTGACCTTAGTGCACCCTGCAAACCCTGCTAACTTCACAGCCAGCTAGCAGGGAGCAGAGGAGTCTCAGGCATTGGTGACAGACAAGGCATGTTTCTCTGACGGTCGTGCCAGCTGCTGAGTTGTTCTCACTCGTCCTGCTTCTAAGCAGGCAGTGTTCCTATCCCTTGTGACATTCTGACATCATGGCTGCAGCGAGGATCAATCTTGATGCAAACAGGTGGAGTTTTTCATTTTTACTTATACATTTAATTTCAGAGTCCTTCATATCACTGAAGAATACCTGCATTGCCTCCTCCTTTTTGGAAGTGGAAGATGCTTTCAGAGGTGGTTCTTCTTTTCCCCATCCCCCACCCCCAATTCTCCTCTCCTTAGCATCCCACTTCATACTCACCCACTCAAAAATTACTGCCCTGAAAACACATCTCCAGGTTTTTGCCTTGTTCCCCCACCTTGCCCCCTTACACTGCAGACAATATGAAGCTTCTAAGGTGCATCCTGCACTTAAAGAGCTGTACATACTAAGACCAGCCCTTTCAAGGGCCCCAGCCCTTTTATATTCTCTTACAGGCTTGTTGTTTAGGGGTTTTTTTCATGCATGCATGTGCCCTCTTGATTCCAGCCTTCTTTTGCTTTGTTCTTACCTCTCATTGCTTTGCATAATCTTGAGGCAGCAGGCAAAGGAAGCATTTCCTCTGTCGTGGTTCCATCATTTGTTTACACTCCTGTGCTCTGAGAAACACCTCGCCTGAAAGAGTGAAACAAAACACTCATGTGAGCATCACTCTGCATTTCCCCGCTGCCCCAGAGGAGCAATGATGCTACTACACCTTTGGGAGGATGTGTTGAGAGGTAAATGCTATTAAATAGATAGATGTGAACTAGGATGTAACAGTTCCTTTAACATTCTTTTAGTTGAAGGCTGTTCCTTTCACTTGTGCTTGTATGATAGTCTACAAGAGATGATCACTTCTGGGTTTGTTTTGATTTTTTTAGATCCATAGTTACATTTCCTGAGTTGATTACTCTCAAAGGATCTTTGTCTTGTTTATATTCTTGCACACCCAGTCTGCATCAGGCTTCTCAGTGGCCTTCTTGTGAAGGCTTCTGAGGTTATGCTCTCTGACAGTTTCAATGAGACACCAAGCTTGGGTGCCAGTTTATTTTATCTACATAGAATCATAAGGGTTGGAAGGGACCTCAAGGATCAGCCAGTTCCAACCCCCCTGCCATGGGCAGGGACACCTCACACTACAGCAGGTTGCTCACAGCCACATCCAGCCTGGCTGCAAACACCTCCAGGGATGAGGCTTCCACCACCTCCCTGGGCAACCTGTGCCAGTCTCTCACCACCCTCATGGTGGAGAACTTCTTAACTTCCTAAGCAAGCTATGGGACTGCAGATGATACCTTGCAGTTACATTGCCTTTTGTAGCTATTTTCAAGCATGTTCTTCTACACGAGGAATTTAAATGCCTGGTTTGATCAAAAGATCCCTTTGTAGCTGTAGCCTCAAATACAGCAGAGAACTTGCAGGTGATTTAGGACTAGGGGGAATGGAGCAAAATTAAAAGTGAGTAGATTCAGACTGAATGTTAGGAAGAAGTTCTTCCCCATGAGGATTGTGAGACACTGGCACAGGTTTGTAAAGTGGTGAAAATAAACTCCAGCTCAGTGTCTATTTAGGCCTCTGTACAATGACACAATCTAGATGGCACTGGGTGTTGAGTTGCTTTAATGTGTCCAGAGAAGGGCAATGAGGCTGGGGAGGGGTCTGGAGCACAGCCCTGTGAGGAGAGGCTGAGGCAGCTGGGGTTGCTTAGCCTGGAGGAGGCTCAGGGCAGAACTCATTGCTGTCTAGGACTACCTGGATGGAGGTTGTAGCCAGGTGGGGGTTGGTCTCTTCCAGGCAAGCAGCACCAGAACAAGAGGACACAGTCTCAAGCTGTGCCAGGGGAGGTTTAGACTGCAGGAGAGGTGAAAGTTCTTCCTAGAGATTGGCCATTGGGATGTGCTGCCCAGGGAGGTGGTGGAGTCACCATTGTTTTCTCTTGAAGCTGGATGAGGCACTTGGTGCCATGGTTTAGTGGATGAGATGGTGTTGGGTGCTAGGTCGGACTGGATGATCTCGAAGGTCTTTTCCAGCCTGGTTACTTCTGTATTCTGTAACCAGGAAACTTCTGAACTACGAGGCTATTCTAAGCCTTATCCCGTAACGCGGGATCCCGCTGCCCAGGGGACTGACAGGGGCCGTCAGCCACCGGCAGCTGCGGGGCAGGGCCGGCCCTGTCTGCCCGGCGGCCTCACGGCTAGGCCTCGGCTGCCCTCAGCCCAGCGCGGCCCCCCCCGCGCCGGCCTGCCCCGGGGCCCGGCCGCAGGCGGCGCCCAGCGCGCGGGGGCCATCCCCGCACAGCCCAGGGCGGTGCCCGCCCCGGCGCATGCGCGGCGCGGCCGCCCCGCCTGCCGCGGCCGGAAGTTGGCCTTTCTCCTTCCGGGTGGCTCAGCCGGCTGCAGCGGAGGCGGGAACGCTTGAGCCCGGCCGTGCTGGGCCGGAGGCCGCCATGGACAGGTGGGAGGCGCGGCGAGCGGTTCGGGGAGGGTGTGAGGCTCCCGTGGGTGCGATCTGATGTGTGGCACATCCCCGTGAAGCGGCCGCGGGGGAGCGGCGTGCTGACAGTGTGGGGTGGGAAACAGCAGGGCTGGAGCAATGTCTGAGGGCTACGGAAGGCTTTTCTGTTGTCCGAGAGGACTACATCTGTTGGATTTCTTCTGGGATATGTTTATAGAGTTGTTGGTTGCCCAGGAAGAGTTGAGCCAGGCCTTTGCGGAGTGCTCTACAGACAAGTCTGCTTAGGCGGTCCCAGCTGCGGCCTTCGCAGTCCACCTGTACCTTCTCCTTTGCATGTTTAGTAATTGTTAACCAATTTTTTTTCCTAGTAATTTGTAGTGATTTTGTGTATCTGAAGAAAAAAATCCCACTGTGAAATGATGTCATTTTTTCAATTTAATTTTTCAATTAAAAACTTAGTTTTATGCTGCTGTATCTTTAAATAAGAAAGTATCTGTTGTGGTGTTGGAGTAACAGAGTGTGGGCTTTCAGACAAATGCATTCTCTTGAGCTGTTGAGAAGAGAGTCATAGAATAGTTTGGGTTGGAAGGGACCTCCAAAGGTCTGCTAGTCCAGTCCCCCTGATCCATTAGATCAGGTTGCCCAGAGCCCCATCAACCCTGACCTTGCATGTCTCCGGGGATGGGACCTCAACTATCTCCCTGGGCAGCCTGCAAGACTCGGGCTCTGTTGAGGAGACTGGCCAGCAGTACTAGAACTGGAGATGACTCATCCCTTGTTTAAGGTGTTAGTTGTGCATTTTCTTGGAGCAAGAAAAACAAAGTCTCTGTTTATCTGCTTGGGTTTGCTTTGCTTACTCGGTGCCTGTGTTGCTGTTCCCTAGAAATGGTTTCCCAGACTTGTCCTCCCCCTGTGATGCAGACGTGGCCAGACCTGCACGGAAGCCAAGCTCTCAGAAGAAAGTGTCTAGTATCCTTTTTTCTTTCAAGAGTTTATCATCTTTCATGATGTTATCATAGAGATGTTGATGGTCTCTTTTGCCGTTCCAGTCAGGACAACAAATCTGTGTGGGATTCCCTGTTCAGGCTGCTATCAAATTGTTTTTCAGGCTTTGAGGGGTTGGTAGAGCTCAAACTGAAAATGCTCCTTCTGATGCTTCAAAACTTTACCTTCTGGAAACAGTTTCCTTTCTAAAGGAAACTGGTGGAATATACTGCAAGAGCTCTGGTATCTGCCTTAGGAGGCATCCTGTGATCCGCACTTTAAAGGGGTATAAAACACACCTGAGTGGTAGAGTATAAAAAGTTACAGTGTATCTCACAGTACGTTTGAAAACCATTCTTGGCATGCTCAAAATCAAAGTCATGATGAATAAATGCACTCTCTGAACACAGCAAGGTACAACTGGAGAGATCACAGGATGTTAGGGGTTGGAAGGGACCTCTGGAGATTTACAGAATTTCTTTGTGTGACTAAGAATACATACATAGAATACATACATAGAATAAACCAGGTTGGAAGAGACCTTCAAGATCATCGCGTCCAACCCATCAACCAATCCAACACCACCCAAGCAACTAACCCACAGCACCAAGTACCCTGTCAAGTCTTCTCCTAAAAACCTCCAGTGATGGCGACTCCACCACCTCCCCAGGCAGCCCATTCCAATGGGCAATCACTCTCTCTGTATAGAACTTTTTCTAACATCCAGCCTGAATCTCCCCTGGTGCAGCCTGAGACTGTGTCCTCTTGTTCTGGTACTGCTTGCCTGGGAGAAGAGACCAGTCCAACCCCCCCGCCAGAGCAGGAGCATAGAACCCAGCACAGGTCACACAGGAACACATTCAGACAGGGCTGGAAAGGCTCCAGAGAAGGAGACTCCACAACCTCTCTGGGCAGCCTGCTCCAGGGCTCTGGGACCCTCACAGTAAAGAAGTTCCTCCTGATGTTGAGGTGGAACCTCCTGTGCTGTAGTTTCCATCCATTGCCCCTTGTCCTATCCCAGGGCACAAGTGAGCAGAGCCTGTCCCCTCCCTCTTGACCCCCAGCCCTCAGCTATTGATAGACATTGATTAGATCCCCTCTCAGTCTTCTCCTCTCCAGACTAACCAGCCCCAGGGCTCTCAGCCTTTCCTCCTAAGGCAGATACCAGAGCTCTTGCAGTCTTTTAAAAAGGAAACTGTTTCCAGAAGGTAAAGTTTTGAAGCATCAGAAGTACCATTTTTAGTTTGAGCTCTACCAACCCCTTAAAGCTTCTGGGCAGCCTGTTCCACTACTCTGTGACCCTCACAGTGAAGAAATTCTTCCTCAAGTTGAGTTGGAACCTCCTGTGCTGTAATTTTTATCCATTGCCCCAATCAAACTTTTGCTATTGGTCTCTGATATTGTCCCCTTTTGTAGTGTGTTTTTGTGCATTAAGAAGAAGAAAAGTTCAAACCCAAAACTATAGACTGCACTATCTAAAGACTGGGAGGGAGGGATATTAATGAGGGATTGAAAGTGGGATTTCTGTGCTTTACCTGCAGTATCCCTTTCACCTCTCCAGCCTGCTGAATGAGACTTCCTGCTTGACTTTTAAAGACAAAGTGTGTAACCTTTGGATCATTTGAGCTACAGCACAATGTTTTTCCTTTCTAAGTGTTCACAGTCATTTGAAACAGAGCCAAAATTGTGGTTAGGAGAATGTTTCTTAACTTAACTTCATCAGTTCTTGCATCCCTGGATGACTCATTTGGCAACATGACACCCAGAGGCCAGCTGCTGTCCCGGACTCCTGGTTCACTGCTTCGTCAGCCAGGTAAGGCTGCTTTCTTCCTAAGACTTTACATGATTAGACTTCATCATTAGTGAAAATTCATAAGGATAAAGGCAGGGGTGCACCACAGTGGGCCCTGTGGAAGGCTGCATGGTGATTAGGGAGCTGGAGTGTCAGGTAAGAGGGGAGGCTGAGAAGGGCTGGGATTGTATAGCCTGGGAAAGAAAGCTTATGTGGGTCTTAAAATAGAAGTGGATCTTTAGTGGGTCTTAAAATAGAAGTGGATCTTTAGTGGGTCTTAAAATAGAAGTGGATCTTTAGTGGGTCTTAAAATAGAAGTGGGTAGATTCAGACTGGATGTTAGGAAGAAGTTGTTCCCCCTGAGGGTGGTGAGAGACTGGCACAGGTTGCCCAGGGAGGTGGTGGAAGCCTCATCCCTGGAGGTTTTGAAGGCCAGGCTGGATGTGGCTGTGAGCAACCTGATCTAGTGTGAGGTGTCCCTGCCCATGGCAG
The DNA here is from genome assembly GCF_014839835.1 of Dryobates pubescens. Classification (NCBI taxonomy): domain Eukaryota; kingdom Metazoa; phylum Chordata; class Aves; order Piciformes; family Picidae; genus Dryobates; species Dryobates pubescens. Next base: position 137,265,840 of record NC_071657.1, read on the forward strand.
GGGGGTTGGAGCTGGATGATCCTTGAGGTTCCTTCCAACCCTGACAATTCTATGGTCTTGTCAATGTCCATAAATACTTGATGGGAGGGAGTAAAAAGACAGCCAGGGTCTACTTGGTAGTACCCGGTGAAAAAACAAGAGGCAGTAGGCACAGCATTGCACACAGGGAATTCTGTTTAAATGTAAGAAAAAAAGCTTTTTTGCTGTGTGGGTGATTAAACACTTGAACTCACTGCCCAGATGTTCTGTGGATTCTCTGTCCTTAGAGATACCCAAAGCTGCATGGGCAAGGTCCTGAACAACCTTTCCTGGCTGACAGTGTTTTGGAGGGGGTGGGGGTAGAGCAGGGAGAAGCAAGTTGCTTCTCTGTTAGGTTGGTTTGTCTCTTTCTTGTATGGTGGAGCAGGATTTCGTCAATGCTTCAATCTCCATTGTCAGATTTCCATTGGAGCTCCTTGCTAGAGAATAGTGGCCCTGAAATACTTCTTTTCAGAAGAGTCTCTCTCTCTTTCAGCTACTGCACTAGCTCGAGGCTCCATGAAGCCATCAGATATGTCTGCCATCCTGGGAGCTGGAGGAAAATCTGGGATTCTCCCCAATTCTGGACTCTTCAGCAATATGTCAATGGTAAGATGCTGTTGTTAAAGCACCTTCTTCCTCTCCTCTTCCTATGAAACTTACCAGAAACTCCATGCTTACAGTGTTTCAGTGCTCCTTGCACCAAGGACAGACTCTGGGTGGTAGAAGCTTGCTAGTACCTCTATTGCTGCTTGCTACCAGTAGTATTTATTAAGTGTTGTTCTTTGGGATGATGCTTGAAGAATACAGAATTAACCAGGCTGGGAAAGACCTTTGAGATCATCCAGCCCAACCTATCAGCCAACACCATCTCATCCACTAAACCATGGCACCAAGTGCCTCATCCAGACTCCTTAAACACTTCCAGTGATGGTGACTCCACCACCTCCCTGGGCAGCAGAAAGTAATAGAAGGTTTTAAGGACCTGCTAAGTCCACCCTGTGAGTTAAGCCAATCCTTGTCTCATCAGCTTGTGAATGCAGGAATCCTGACTTTGTTTGGTTTCAGATTCTTCAAAGGCAATTACTCTACCTCAGCAAGTTAAACCTTCAGACTTCTTATTTTAGCACCCTCCAGCATTAGGCTTCCCTTGGATGTTTGGACTTCAAAGCACTTCTGATGACTTTCCAGATGACATTAATGATCTTCTGCTGTGGTGTCTTTGGGAAAACACTGATTAGAAAAGCTATCAGCAGGGACATCTGAAGTGTTTTATCTCTGTTTATTTTAAAATTAGCTCCAAACAATTGTCTTCTTCTATGTGCATTTTAATTCCTTCTCCATTCTAGTTGTTTCTCTAGTTTGTTACAGCCAGTTGTTTTCTTTCTTTGAATTAGCAACTTCTGGGGCCTGGTTGATCAACAGCTCTTAGAATCAGAGAATTGCAGAATCAACCAGGCTGGAAAAGACCTCAGAGCTCATCAAGTCCAACCTATTCCCTAATACCTAACACCTCCTGACAACTAAACCATGGCTCCAAGTGCCACATCCAAGCCTTTTTTGAACACCTCCAGGGATGGGGACTCCACCACCTCCCTGGGCAGCACATCCCAATGGGCAACCTCTCTTTCTGGGAAGAACTTTCTCCTCACTTAGAGCCCAAGCTTCCCCTGCACAGCTTGAGACTGTGTCCTCTTGTTGTTTTTTGGGTCACCAGGCTCCAAGATGCCTCATTTTCAGTAGTGCCTGCTACAGGAGGGTGGTTGTGAAACTACCTATCTACAGGAGCCAAGATAGAGAGAGATGGGTAGCTAGGTGGATAGGTAGCTAGGTGGGTGGGTAGGTCAGTAGGTAGATAGATAATATTGCACAGCCTTATAACTGTTCCTTGCAACTCAGCCACTTGACCTAACAGATCACCAACCCATGCACACCTCCCTCAGGAGAGCTATGGGCTCCTGCTGGGTCTCTCTGCACTTCCTGAGGTGTCTGCCTCAGTCTAGCACTAAGCCACAGAACTGACCATTGCTGCTCTTGAACATTTCTTGTTGACTTGAACCAATGGCTTAAAGAGAGCAGGCAAGAGGAATACTGTGGGTAGAAACTGGTCCATAAAAGGAAGAGTGACAGGGGATCTTATAAATGCATGTGTCTAAAGGGTGCAGGTCATGAGGATGGGGCTGGGCTCTTCTTAGTGATGGTCAATGATAGGACAAGGAGCAACAGGTACAAACAAGAGCAGAGAAGGTTTCACTTGAACTTAAGGAGAAGCTCCATTTCTTTGAGGGTGAGAGAGCACTGGAACAGGCTGCCCAGAGCATGGAGTTTCCTCCTCTGGAGACTTTCTAAACCTGCCTGGGCACGTTCCAGTGCAGCCTGATCAGGAGGAACCTGTGTTAGCAGAGGGGTTGGACTAGCTGATCTTCAGAGGTCCCTTCCAACCCCTACCATTCTCTGATTCTATGTCCACAGTTTTCTGTTACACTTAGGAGAGTGCTGCAGCAATGTCATCTGCTTCCCTGTTTGCACTTGTTTGGGTGGGACTGTTTGAAGAGTCTGGGTAAAAAGAATCAACTAGTGGCACATCTCTAGGTCTTGGAGTAGCATTGATTGTTGCTGAGAAAACAATTGCTGTCATGGAGACAGTGCAGTACACATACAGTCTGTCTTCTCTCTGGCCATTTTGCTGCTCTGATGGTCAGATATGTTCTCAAGTAGCTGCTCTGAAATACCCCCCACCAAGTGCAGGTGTGTCTTTGTTTCCCCCTTCAGTATCCTGGTGTTTGCTAGCATTTGAACCATGCATTGCTTCCTTCAGTTGAATGGTTTGCAGCAATTCACCAAGAGCACTGAAAGGCTGCTCAGTGGTTCTGATTCCAACTTGAACTGCTTTGCTTAACTTCCTGCAGGGGCTTTACAACCCAGGCAGTGTTACTCCTTTTCTTTTTGGTTTGAAAGACAAAATATGAAGTAAACATTCACAGAATCATAGAACTGTTTTGTTGGGAAAGACCTCCAAGATCATTGAGTCCAGCCATGGCCATGGCCCATGTCCTGAAGTGCCATGGCCATGTATTTCTAGAACACTTCCAGGGATGGTGAGTCCATCACCTCCCTGGGCAGCCTGACCACACTTTTTGACAAGAAATCCTTCCTAACATCCAACTTGAACCTCCCCTGGCACAATGTCAGGCCATTTCCTCTGGTTCTGTCACCTGATAATAAGGAGAAGAGACCAACACCCACCTCACTCCAACCTCCCTCCAGGAAGTTGTAGGGAACCAGTAGGTGCTCCCTCAGCCTCCTTTTGTGCAGCCTAAACACCCCCAGGTGATGGCATATAAAACTTTTGAGTGTTTGCTTAGTTTTCAGGTGAAAAGCCCTATGTGTTTTTCAACAGGTTTTAAACTTTCCTTGGATTTGTTTCTATTTTTAGTTATTTCCTGAAATAAAAATCACAGGAGCAGAGGATGTTAGGGGTGGGAAGGGACCTCTGGAGATCTTTGAGTCCAGCCCCCCTGCCAGAGCAGGAGCATAGAACCCAGCACAGATCACACAGGAACACATCCAGACAGGGCTGGAAAGGCTCCAGTTGATCATTGCTTTTTCCTTTTGTTCACTCCAGACTAAAATGTATCTTTTAGGAACTGTTTCTTAAAGGCACAGCTGTACCTGATCTAAAGGCAATGATTTCTCTGCTAGGTTTTTGGGCTTTCTTTAGGACTGCTCTGTTTATACACAAAAGGGGAAAAGAAACCCTTGGAGGTAGGTCTCCCCTAGTCTGAGATGGCTATTCATTTTCCTTTTTGTCCTTGTTGTGCTTTTAGCTGGATGAAAGTAACTGGACAATGGCATTCTCACCTCAGCAGACAGGAATGTTTGGGAATCTGGACACTTCCAATATGACAGAAGATGTCACCATGAGCGCTGTACTGCTGCGTGAGGATGATCCTGGGGAAGCTGGTGAGACAGGCTGAAGTGCTCATACTAAGTGACCACACTTTCTGTTAGTGATCTTTAAATACAGATAGATAGATAGATGTTCTTCTGGGGGGTTGGTTGGGTTTGTTGTTTGATGTTGGGGAGGTTTTTTGGGTGTTATTTTGCTGATACTTATTTGGCAAAACCAAGCTGCTTCATAGAACCACAGAATTGTCAGGCTTGGAAGGGACCTCAAGGCTCAGCCAGTTCCAACCCCCCTGCCATGGGCAGGGACACCTCACACTACAGCAGGTTGCTCACAGCCACATCCAGCCTGGCCTTCAAAACCTTCCACCACCTCCCTGGACAACCTGTGCCAGTCTCTCACCACCCTCATGGGGAAGAACTTCTTCCTAGCATCCAGTCTGAATGTACCCAATTGTAGTTTTGCTCTATTTCCCCTAGTCCTATCTCTATATGGTACCCTAAAAAGACCCTTCCCAGCTTTCTTGCAGCCCCCTTCAGATGCTGGAAGGCCACAATTAGGTCTCCTCAGAGCCTTCTCTTCTCCAGACTGCACAACCCCAACTCTCTCAGTCTGTCTCTATAGGAGAGGAGCTCCAGCCCTCTGCTCATCCTCGTGGCCCTTCTTTGAATGCCTTCCAGATACAAGTAGTTCATACCATCAGTGTGCTCCTTTAGATTATGAAAGATGAGATACTTTGTCATCAGAAGGATTCCTCTTCTTGTGGTCAGTTGGCCTTTTTTCACCAAGCTATGCCTGACTAACATGTCTGTTGCTTCTTAAATCTCTTCTAGCTACTATGAGCATGTACTCAGACTTCCTGCATTCCTTCCTGAAGCATACATCAACTACCATTTTTGACCTTGTGGATGAGTATGAAGGTATTTGTAACAGTCAGGTAAGTCATTTCCTTGGCTTTTTACTTACTCTGTAGTCCCTCCTGAAAGTAATGCTGCTATTTTACTTCAAGCTGAGAAGTCACAGGGCTCAACATAGATACTTTAATTCTTCCAGCTGGTTGCAGCCTTCTGAGTCACTGAACACCAGACTGAGTGGCATCTCTTTCCTCATACACTGCTTTGGCACAGGACTGCCCATTGTGTAGCTTGCAGAATGCTAGAAGTGTCATCTGGCTGCTGTTTCACTGCAAGTGTCAAGTGACAGTAAACATGAGCAGATGTAGAGATGTTGGTGGTGGTGTTAATGATAACAAGATGGATTAAAGTGGACTTATTTTTCTCTGCTCTAAGTCAATAAAGCCATTGTCTTAAGGGTTTACTGCTGCATGACTAACAAGCTGGCAGTAGAGATCTCAAGTAGTAGAGTCCCTGTCTCTGGAGTAATTCAAACCCCATATGGATTCAAACCCATATGGAATTAAGGTTTTAGACACAGGGTTGGTCTTTTTTGTTTGGCTGTTGACTGACAGCTCAGAACCAGCAGGGACTGACAATTTGAAAGGAAGAGTGTGAGGGCTCCCTGCCCATGGCAGGGGGATTGGAACTAGATGACCCTTGAGCTCCCTTCCAGCCCTATCCATTCTATGATACTTCTATCAATAAGATCACGAGAGAGGTGGGCAGATCATTTTTAGTAGGAGACTTCATCCCTGTGTCTGTGCTAGGAGAATGGTTCTGTGGTAGAAGGTTGCCAGCTCTGTTTTGTGCAGATGTATTGTTGGGGCTGAGCTGGAGAGCGCTGAGCTCTTTAATGAGGCATGTACCACAGTTGTGCTCCCAGGTGGGAAGCAGACAAAAGAAGGAAAAGAAATGTGAACTTGGTTGTTTTGTGAGGTGGTGGGATTTCTGAGCTGAAGTGGAAAAGGCAGTCTCTTCCTTCTGCTTGAGACTATGGATCCCCTCTCCAAGGTCATGGAATGTGGAGTGGTTGTTTTAAGCCATGTGGAATTCAGTGGAGCCAACTGTGTGTTGCTAAGGACTCTACAAAACTAGAGTGAAGGATGTCCCTCCCAACATTGGCTCTGATGTTGCTGACAGGGCTTGGGACTGGGCACAGATGTACCCTGAAGTCCTGTCCCCAGTGGCTCCTAACAGCCCTGAACTCTTCTCATTTTCTGGGAGGTAATAGAAGATAACAAAAGACTGCTCCTCCCTTGCACCAGGGGGCTGCATCTCCTCCCTTGCACCAGGGGGCTGCGTCTCCTCCCTTGCACCAGGGGGCTGCATCTCCTCCCTTGCACCAGGGGGCTGCATCTCCTCCCTTGCACCAGGGGGCTGCATCTCCTCCCTTGCACCAGGAGGCTGCATCTCCTCCCTTGCACCAGGGGGCTGCATCTCCTCCCTTGCACCAGGGGGCTGCATCTCCTCCCTTGCACCAGGGGGCTGCATCTCCTCCCTTCCCTTGCACCAGGGGGCTGCATCTCCTCCCTTCCCTTGCACCAGGGGGCTGCATCTCCTCCCTTCCCTTGCACCAGGGGGCTGCATCTCCTCCCTTGCACCAGGGGGCTGCATCTCCTCCCTTGCACCAGGGGGCTGCATCTCCTCCCTTGCACCAGGGGGCTGCATCTCCTCCCTTGCACCAGGGGGCTGCATCTCCTCCCTTGCACCAGGGGGCTGCATCTCCTCCCTTGCACCACGGTGGCTGCATCTCCTCCCTTGCACCAGGGGGCTGCATCTCCTCCCTTGCACCAGGGGGCTGCATCTCCTCCCTTGCACCACGGTGGCTGCATCTCCTCCCTTGCACCAGGGGGCTGCATCTCCTCCCTTGCACCAGGGGGCTGCATCTCCTCCCTTGCACCAGGGGGCTGCATCTCCTCCCTTCCCTTGCACCAGGGGGCTGCATCTCCTCCCTTCCCTTGCACCAGGGGGCTGCATCTCCTCCCTTGCACCAGGGGGCTGCATCTCCTCCCTTGCACCAGGGGGCTGCATCTCCTCCCTTGCACCAGGGGGCTGCATCTCCTCCCTTGCACCAGGGGGCTGCATCTCCTCCCTTGCACCAGGGGGCTGCATCTCCTCCCTTGCACCACGGTGGCTGCATCTCCTCCCTTGCACCAGGGGGCTGCATCTCCTCCCTTGCACCAGGGGGCTGCATCTCCTCCCTTGCACCAGGGGGCTGCATCTCCTCCCTTGCACCACGGTGGCTGCATCTCCTCCCTTGCACCAGGGGGCTGCATCTCCTCCCTTGCACCACGGTGGCTGCATCTCCTCCCTTGCACCACGGTGGCTGCATCTCCTCCCTTGCACCACAGTGGCTGCATCTCCTCCCTTGCACCAGGGGGCTGCATCTCCTCCCTTGCACCACAGTGGCTGCATCTCCTCCCTTGCACCACAGTGGCTGCATCTCCTCCCTTGCACCACAGTGGCTGCATCTCCTCCCTTGCACCAGGGGGCTGCATCTCCTCCCTTGCACCAGGGGGCTGCATCTCCTCCCTTGCACCACGGTGGCTGCATCTCCTCCCTTGCACCACGGTGGCTGCATCTCCTCCCTTGCACCAGGGGGCTGCATCTCCTCCCTTGCACCAGGGGGCTGCATCTCCTCCCTTGCACCAGGGGGCTGCATCTCCTCCCTTCCCTTGCACCACAGGGGCACATCTCATTGTCTTCTCCAAATCTGTTGTTCACCTCCCACTTGAAAACTGGTTAATGTTTTGATGCCTAACAAAAGGGGCACCGTTTGGGGCTGTTCTCAGAAGCAGTAGGAGCTCTGGACAAGATTTTTTTGTCTTATGCTTTCTTCATGATAAATAAAGGGGGGAGGAAAATACAGAATTTCCTGTTGGTAGTACTAGAAATGGTGATAACCAACAACTTTAGAGTGTCCTCATTTAATGAAGCTGGGAAAGGAAGGGTGCTTTGCAGACACTGATAAATGCTGTCACAGATACCAGTAGGACTGACCTAATGTTTGATACTGATGTGCATGGAAAAGAAGTTGAGGATTTGGGTGCTTTGGTTCTGGTTTGGTGTTGGTGGCAGGGGGGAGGGTTAGTTCGGTTGGTTGGGGGTTTGGTTTGGTGGTTTTGTTGTTGGTTTGGTTTTGTTGGGGGTTTATTATTATTATTATTTTTGTTGGGTTTTGATGGTTTTGATTTTTATTGATTTTTTTTTTAATGTGGCTTCTTGTTTATTTGGGGGTTTTTGGGGTTTTTTTGGTTGGGTTTTTTTTTGTTGGGTTTTTTTTGTTGGGTTTTTTTTGGTTGGGTTTTTTTTTGCTTGGGTTTTTTTTTGCTTGGGGTTTTTTTTGCTTGGGGTTTTTTTTGCTTGGGTTTTTTTTTTTTGGGGGGGGTTTGTTGGGTTTTTTTGGTTGGGTTTTTTTGGTTGGGTTTTTTTGGTTGGGTTTTTTTGGTTGGGTTTTTGGTTGGGTTTTTTTTTGGTTGGGTTTTTTTTTGGTTGGGTTTTTTTGGTTGGGTTTTTTTGGTTGGGTTTTTTTGGTTGGGTTTTTTTGGTTGGTTTTTTTTGGTTGGTTTTTTTTTTGTTGTGTTTTTTTTTGTTGGTTTTTTTTGTTGGATTTTTTGGTTGTTGGGGTTTTTTTGTTGGGTTTTTTTGGTTGGGTTTTTTGTTTGTTTTTTGTTGGTTTTTTTTTTTTTTTTTTTTTGGGGGTTTTTTTTTTTTTGGGTTTTTTTTTGTTGGTTTTTTTTTTTTTTTTGGTTTTTTTTTTGTTTTTTTTTTTTTTTTTTTTGTTTTTTTTTTTTTTTTTTTTTGTTGGGTTTTTTGTTTGTTTTTTTTCTTGTTAGTTTTGTTTGTTTTGTTTTGTGGGGGTTTTATGTCGGTGTTTTGGTTGGGTTTTTTAGTTGGGTTTTTTGGGTTTGGGAGGGTTGTTGGATCTTTTTGTTGGGTTTTTTGTTGATTTTGTTTGGTTTTTTAGGGGGGTGTTGAGGATTTTGTTGTTGGTTTTTTTGGGGGGGTTGTTGGATTTGTTTGGGGGTTTTGTTTTTGGGGGGGGGTTGTTGGGGTTTTTTTTGGTTGTGGTTTTTTGGTGGGAGTTTTTTGGTGGGGGTTGTGGTTTTTTGTTGGTTGGGGGGGCTATTTTGTTGGTGTGGGGTTTTTTGTTTTGTTTATTTGTGGGTTTTGTTGTGTTTGTGTTTTTTAAACTTATTTTTATTGGGGTTTTTTATTCTTATTCTTCTTTTCCACCACCACCACCCCCCCCAGGTGGTTGCCTTCTCTCCCTCCAAGCCTTTCAGTGCTTTTTAATTGATCAACATAAGCTGCTCATATCCTGAGTTTGTGCACTGTGCTTTGAAACAGATCTGTTCCCTTAGTGCATGGCCTCTGGGCTGTGTGCATAATTAACTCTTAGCAATAATTGAGGGAATTGGTGCAGAATTATCATCTCTTCCAGAGAGGTAGATGATAACCAACCTTGGTTGTTGAAAGCATTCAAGGTAATGAAAATGCTGGGACACAAGGTGTGATGCCAGGCAACATTAACTGTGTGTGGATGGATTGATTGCAGGTGAATATCTTGGGGAAGATAGTCTATCGTGCAACCCCTGGGCAGCAAAAGTTTTCCAAGACTGCCAGTGTCCTGTGGCTTCTCAAGCAGGAGATGGTAACCTGGAGACTCTTGTCCTCACTTTACAGGTAATGCCTCTGAAAAGTACTTGTACAATCCCAAGCACCAATATAGGCTGGGCAGGAACTGGTTAGAGAGCAGGCCTGAGGAAAAGGACCTGGGGGTGCTGGGGGAGGAGAAGCTCAACAGGAGCCAGCAGTGAGCACTTGCAGCCCAGAGAGCCAAGCAGAGCCTGGGCTGCAGCAAGAGAAGCAGAGCCAGCAGGGCCAGGGAGGGGATTCTGCCCCTCTGCTCCACTCTGCTGAGACCACAGCTGGAGCACTGTGTCCAGTTCTGGAGCCTCTGTTACAGAAAGGATCTGGAGGTGCTGGAAGGTGTCCAGAGAAGGGCCACGAGGATGAGCAGAGGGCTGAAGCTCCTGTCCTGTGAGGACAGACTGAAGGAGTTGGGGTTGCTCAGTCTGGAGAGGGGAAGGCTCTGAGGAGACCTAATTGTGGCCTTCCAGTATCTGAAGAGGCCTGCAAGAAAGCTTTCTCCTCACCTCCAGCCTAAACTTCCCCTGGCACAGCTTGAGACTGTGTCCTCTTGTTCTGGTGCTGGCTGCCAGCACCAGAGAAGAGACCAGCCCCCACCTGGCTACAACCTCCCTCCAGGGAGTTGTAGACAGCAATAAGGTCTCCTCTGAGCCTCCTCTTCTCCAGGCTAAGCAACCCCAGCCTCACCTTGAGTATGCCCAGGGATGGGGCCTCAACCACCTCCCTGGGCAACCTGTTCCAGTGTTCCACTACCCTCATGGTGCAGAACTTGTTCCTGACATCCAATGTCAATCAGCTCTGCTCTAGTTTGAATCCATTGCCCCTTGTCCTACCACCACAGGCCTTGTCACCACAGGCCTTAGTAAACAGTCTCTCTCCATCCTCCTTGTAGACCCCCTTCAGTCTGTTTATTCTCTTTGTACTGAAATGGCAGTTGCAGAGGGCCCTGTTCTTACTCTTCCCTTGGCTACTGGTAGTGGTTGTAAGAAAGAACATTTATTTGTCTAGAGGGCATTTTAAGCACCTTCACTGATGCACTCTGCTGAATTTCCTTAGCTTTTTGATCATTAACATTTTGCACCTTCATCTCCAGGGACAGAATACAGACTGCACTGGAAGATGAAAATGCATTTGATGTCACAGTAAGCTTGGGACTTTCTGGGTTTGGGTTTGTTTTAAACACTGTAGTAAGTTAAATACAAACTAAGTGCTTGCAGCACTGAGATTGTAAAAATGAAATGCAGCCACTCAAAAGCTGAAAGAATGTAAACAAAAAGGAGGCTTCCTTGAGATTTATCACAGCAAATGCTGTGTTTATATATAGTGCAAAGTGAATTTACATGCTTGGTTCCAAGGAGGAAATGGGAGTGTAAAGCACATTATAAACTATACTTTGTTCCCTTAAGTATTCCACAGACACTTGAAAGATCCACTGGAAACAATGAGCTGTTTGCCAGAGTTGCATCAGTAGCTGTAATGTTTCCATAGATCAGAGAGAATTTTGCTCTACCTAACAGAACCTTTGGTCTCAAGCTGTCCAGCCTGTGCAATCCTGAGTCCAATTTACCTCAAGAGAAATCCAAGTGTTTCAGCCTTCTTGTTTCAGCTGTAGTCCTCTTGTCTGTATCAATACAGTGATTCTCAGCCTGTGCTGCCAGAATATGCTTAGGAAGACAAAACAATAAGTAATGAGACTCTGCCTTTGTCACAGTTATGATCAGAGTTGCTTTTTTTAAACAGTCATCAAATACCTTCTTCTGGGAGTCCTGCTGCTGAGATGTCACTATTCATTTGAGTACTCTTGTGCCAGAAAACAACCTCCTCATGCCTGTGTTTCATAGGAAAATGGATCTTCTCTTCTTGTTGCAAGTCTAATGAGAGCTAAACCAGTGCAGGTCTAGGGAGGGTCTTCTCCCCCTCTGTTCTGCCCTGCTGAGACCACACCTGCAATCCTGTGTCCAGTTCTGGGCTCCCCAGTTCAAGAGAGACAGAGACCTGCTGGAGAGAGTCCAAGGGAGAGCCAGGAGGATTCTTAGGGGACTTGAGTATCTCCCCTGTGAAGAGAGACTGAGAGCCCTGGGGCTGTTGAGTCTGGAGAAGAGAAGGCTGAGAGGGGATCTGATCAATGTCTCTCAATAGCTGAGGGGTGGGGGTCAAGTGGAGGGGGCCAAGCTCTTTTGGCTGGGGCACAGGAATAAGCCAAGGAACAGTGGAGACAAACTTCACCAGAGAAGGTTTCAGCTCAGCATGAGGAGAAACTTCTTCACACTGAGGGTAACAGAGCCCTGCAGCAGACTGCCCAGAGAGGTTGTGGAGTCTCCTTCTCTGGAGCCTTTCCAACCCCACCTGGCTGCATTGCTGTGTGGACTCCCCTGGGTGATGCTGCTCTGGCAGGGGGGTTGGACTGGATGATCTCTGGAGGTCCCTTCCAACCTCTGACATTCTGTGACTGAAGGATCAGGGTTCTGGGCTTGGATTTTTTGGGGGGAGTTTTGGTTTGGTTTGTTCTTTTCACTCATCCATGCTAAGTGTCTCTGTTCTCTTGGGAAATGTCATCTTTTTTTCTGTATGCAGTAATTAAATGGGATTTTGGATAATATGAGTGGAATCAGTGGATCTCCTATCTAGAATCTTCTTGGTGGTCAGCTTTAGTGTAGCTGGAGATAAAAGTTCTCCCAGTACAGCAAATACACAGTGTCATCCTTCTGTAAAACAAAAAGGGGTGGGGGAGAGTTAGCAACCTGAACTTGGAGAAAGTTTATGAGTTAGTGTGTGTTCAGTTGGGTGTTTGTGGTTTTGTTGGCAACTTGTCTTTTCCATGAAGTAATAATCAGCTTTTTCTTAACCAGGTCTTAAGTGCCAGCGAAAAAACACACGTAGACAACTTGTTTCAGAAGGACTCACTGGTTCGACAAAGCCAGGTAGGAGTTCAAGTTCAGGAGGGGAGAAATGGAAGTAGAGAGATCAGGAGACACTTAAATGTTTGTGATGCTGAAGGGACTGCAGCACTGCCTGGGGAGGAGAGGCTGAGAGCCCTGGGGCTGTTTAGTCTGGAGAGGAGAAAACTGAGAGGGGATCTGATCGATGCCTATCAATAGCTGAGGGCTGGGGGTCAGGAAGGAGGGGACAGGGACAGCCTCTGCTCACTCCACTGGGATAGGACAAGGGGCAGTGGATGGAAACAGGAGGTTCCACCTCAACATGAGGAAGAACTTCTTCACTGTAAGGGTGACAGAGCACTGGAGCAGGCTGCCCAGAGAGGTTGTGGAGTCTCCTTGTCTGGAGCCTTCCCATCCCCATCTGGATGTGTTCCTGTGTGACCTGTGCTGGATTCTATGCTCCTGCTCTGGCAAGGTGGGGGGTGGGGGCTGTTGGACTTGATGATCTTTGAGGTCCTTTCCACCCTAGGGATCAAGTGCCTGAACAACATTCATACTGGACATTTAAAATTAAAGTGGAATAGTTGATAGTGGGCTGAACATGAGGCAGCAGTGTGCCTAGGTGGCCAAGAAGGCCAATGGCATCCTGGCCTGCATCAGAAATAGTGTGGCCAGCAGGAGCAGGGAAGTCATTCTGCCCTGGTTAGGCCACACCTTGAGTTCTGTGTCCAGTTCTGGGCTCCACAGTTTAGGAAAGATGTTGAGATGCTGGAAGGTGTCCAGAGAAGGGCAACAAAGCTGGGGAGGGGTCTGGAGCACAGCCCTGTGAGGAGAGGCTGAGGGAGCTGGGGTTGCTTAGCCTGCAGAAGAGGAGGCTCAGGGGAGACCTTCTTGTTCTCTACAACTCTCTGAAGGGAGGTTGTAGCCAGGAGGGGTTTGGACTCTTCTCCCAGGCAACCAGCACCAGAACAAGAGGACACAGTCTCAAGCTGTGCCAGGGGAGGTTTAGTCTGGGTGTGTGGAAAAAATTCTTCCCAGCAAGAGAGCTTGGCCATTGGGATATGCTGCCCAGGGAGGTGGTGGAGTCACCATCCCTGGAGGTGTTTAAGAGGAGACTGGATGAGGCACTTGGTGCCATGGTTTAGTTGTTTAGACTTGGACTTGGTTGGACTCGATGATCTCGAAGGTCTTTTCCAACCTGGTTAATTCCTATTCCTATTCTATTCTGTTCTTCAGGATGTGTGATGCCTTTGGTTACCATGTAGATAATGAGTAGATGCAGAAATGAGAGGAAGAGAGCTAAAATACTTCTTGTTACATGTGTGTGAAATGCAATTTGGTTTTGTTGCAGCTGGTGGTAGATTGGCTGGAGAGCATTGCTAAGGATGAAATTGGTGACTTCTCTGATAATATTGAATTTTATGCCAAATCTGTGTACTGGTGAGTACAGACTTTCTTTGATTACACTTGATTGGGAGCACATACCCACAGTTGACAGGCACAAGCAGAATCACTCTGAAGAAGTGGATATTTGAATGTTGCTCAGTACATTCACCCCTTTTCTTTAAATTCTTATATAGAATCATAGAATTGTCAGGGTTGGAAGGGACCTCAAGGATCAGCCAGTTCCAACCCCCCTGCCACGTGCAGGGACACCTCACACTGCAGCAGGTTGCTCACAGCCACATCCAGCCTGGCTGCAAACACCTCCAGGGATGAGGCTTCCACCACCTCCCTGGGCAGCATGTGCCAGTGTCTCACAATCCTCATTGGGAAGAACTTCTTCCCAATGTCTAATCTAAATCTCCCCTCCTCTAGCTTGGATCAATTCCCCCTAGTCCTGTCGCTACCTGACACCCTGAACAGTCCCTCCCCAGCTTTCTTGTAGCCCCCTTAAGATCAAGATTTCATTTTTGGAGGAAAGGATACAAGGAAGAGAAACCACCCAACAGCTTACTTAATCTTAACTTGGATGCAGATTGGATGCTTCATAGTAAGGCACAATAAGAGAGAGTCACCTGCTGATCAGCCTGTTGTTTACTCTTCATAAAACCCTTTCTACTATGTGTTTCTCAGGTGGTCACTTCTTTGTCTGGCTTTAATTTTGCCTCTTTAAGCTTTTGTTGTCTCTTTGTGGCATTGACTCTTCACCAGAGGCTGTCACTGTCATCTTCATTACCAATGGTGGGGTTTACAGCAGAGAAGACCAAAGGCTACCTGTCACACTAGAGGTCTAGAACAAGCCTCCTTTTCATGGCCAGTGAATACAGGCTGTTGGAATCAGGTTCTCATCCTAAAGTCAATTTCTATGCTAGGCTGAGTTTATAGTGAGAACTCACATTTATGCTCATGCATAAATCCATGAAGTAGACAAACAATTGAAATATTGGATGGCTTTGAATGAAATCCCAGATACCTGAATCCAAAGAGTGGTGGTCAGTGGAGATCAATGGCACCTGGAGGCTGGTCACCAGTGGTGCTCCTCAGGGCTCAGTGTTAGGGCCTGTTCTGTTTAACATCTTTATTGATGACCTTGATGAAGACACAGAGTGTGTCAGCAGTATGTTCCCAGATGACACCAACTGAGGTGGCAGTGTTGATCTGCACCAGGGTAGGGAGGCTCTACAGAGGGGCTTGGGTAGATTGGATCCCTGGCCAACGTTAACAGGAGGAGCTTCAACAAGGCCAAGTGCCAGGTCCTGCACTTGGGTCACAGCAACCCCAAGCAACACTACAGGCTTGGGGCAGTGTGGCTGGAAAGCTGCTGGCAGAAAGGGACCTGGGGGTGCTAATGGACAAGCAGCTGAACAGGAGCCAGCAGTGTGCCCAGGTGGCCAAGAAAGCCAAAGGACTTCGGGCTAGGATCAGCAACGCTGTGTCCAGCAGGAGCAGGGAGGGGACTGACCCCTGGGACTCAGCTCTGGGGAGGCCACACCTTGAGTACTGTGTCCAGTTTTGGGCACCTCAAGACAAGAGAGATGTGGAGGTGCTGGAGCCAGGGCAGAGGAGGGCAAGGAAGCTGGGAAGGGCCTGGAGAAGAAATCTGATGGAGAGCAACTGAAGGAGCTGGGGATGGTTAGTGTGAAAGAGGGGAGGCTGAGGGGAGACCTCTTGGCTCTCTACAACTACCTGAAAGGAGGTTGTGCAGAGGTTGGTGCTGGTCCCTCAGGTCATTAGTGACAGAACAAGAGGGAATGGCCTCAAGCTACCCCTGGGGAAGTTCAGACTGGACATCAGGAAACCTTTTTTCAGGACAAGAGTGGTCAGGCATTGGAATGTGCTGCCCAGGGAGGTGGTGGAGTCCCCAAGCCTGGCTGTGTTTGCAGGTGGTTTGGCTGTGGTGCTTGGGGATATGGTTTGTAGGGTTCTGGGTTGGATCTGGTGATCCTGAGGGTCTTTTCCAACCTGAATCCCTCTGTGATTCCGGTGTTTAACTTGTCAAACGCTGCACTTCCACAACAGTAACACAGTGCATTGATTAAACCAACCCAACCAAGTGTGTCTTGTCTCTAAGCACATTCCATGTAACTATAAAGATCTTCAATGTTTGTGTCTTATGAAAAGATAGTTGCTTGAAAAACAACCCAAACCCCTCCCATTTCTGTGCAAACCATTTCCCTGCCCTCAGGGAGAACACACTCCATATCCTGAAGCAGCGACAGCTGAACACGTACATGGGCAGCTCTCGAGCTCTGGTAACAGAGTTGGTAAGTAGTGTTTCAGCAGAAGCTTTGGTTTCAGAATGGTCTGGAGAGAGCAGATGTGCTGTTTTCACAGCCTTCCACTGAGTTGTAGATAGCTGTACTGTCCAAAAGTTATTGCACTACCTAAGAAATTGTGAGGCAGGGCAGCGCTGGACTTCTTTTGGGGATGGATGTCACTTCCATACCCCCATCACAAGGGGTGGAAGTGACATCCATCCCCCCACACCCATGTGGTGAAGGAAATAAATGGCTTTGGTAGTATTTTTATGACTGAAGGAAACTCATGTTCCTAATCAGAAAGAGATCATAATGGCTTTGTTAGTGCTTTTTCTGTCTGAAGCAAACTCATGTTTCTAACCAGAACAGCTTACAAAACTCACTGGAGGTCCTTGCAGATAAGGGTTTGCTGTCTTCAGACAGTAATCAGTACAATGAAACCAAGCCCTGATGGGATTCTGTGAGAACTGCTATAGTGCAATTTAATAGGAGGGAAGTTAAGGGAAGAAAGGACTGTCCAGTAGGAGGTAATGGACAGTCATAGAAGATTAATTCAATCTGAGAGGGATGCAAGGTGTTTATTGGCTTGAGAGCATGTTTGGATTAACTAGAAGCAAGTACAGTTGTTCTGAGAAGCCTTCTCAAAAAGTGGAGGTAGAGAGGCAGAAGGAGAAAGGATCTTTGAAGGTGAAGAGAGCTGGAAGGTGAGAAGTCTGGGGCAAAACCCAAAGTGGTGAAGTAAATAAATTGCAGTGACTCCTTCTAATAGGAACAATGGCAGAGGAGGAATGAAAGAAATGAAAGGCAGGGAAGTATCATGCTAGGTATTAGATGCTTTGTACAGATTGTTAAGCCAACATGCAACAGTGACTCCAAATTATAAAGCAGGCCAGGAATCATCACAAGAGGTGTGTAGGCATTGGGTGGGTGGGTGGGTGGATGGATGGATGGATGGAGACTTTCTTCCTTGCAGGATCCAGATGCTCCTATCAGACAGAAGCTGCCACTTGATGATTTGGACCAAGAAGATGATGTGAGGTTATTGAAGTATCTCTTCACTCTCATCAGAGCAGGAATGACAGATGAGGTGAGCTGCAGACAGTTGTTCCATCTTCTTGGCTAACCACTGTAACTGATTTAAATCCTGCTATTAGAGCTAATGAAGAGCTGCTTACTGAAATGTCTGTTTGAATTTGGCTTACAGTGATTTCACTTTCAATTTGTTACCAGTACTGGCAGTAATGAACTCCTAAATTAGTATGCTAACAAAATTTTGCATTTAGTCAAGAAATTCTGGGTGTGGAGTAGGCATTATGGGGAGGGAAAAAACGAATCTCTGGGGGGGTTTTCGGTGGTGTTTAAAGGCCTGAGCTAGAAACCAATTCTTTTATGTTAGGCCCTATGCATATATAATGACATCTGAGTAATGGGGGTGGGGGAAAAGGACTTAGACTTAGGAACATGAATCACAGCATGTTAGGGGCTGGAAGGGACCTGGAAAGCTCATCCAGTCCAACCCCCCTGCCAGAGCAGGAGCACCCAGAGCAGATCACACAGGAACACATCCAGGCAGGGTTTGAATATCTCCAGAGAGGGAGACTCCACAACCCCCCTGGGCAGCCTGCTCCAGGGCTCTGTCACCCTCACAGGGAAAACATTTCCCTCCTGTTTCCAGGGCACTTCCTCTGCCTCAGCTTCCACCACTGCCCCTTGTGCTGGCATTGAGCATCCCCCAGCAGAGCCTGGCTCCAGCCTCTGGGCACTCACTTTGAAGGAAACCTATTTGTGTTAGTGCATAGACTGTTGAGTGTTGTTATGGGAAAGGTGGGATTGCTATTTTCAGGAGTGCATGAGGGGCTTGGAAGGCCAAGTCAACTGGAGAATCCACTATTAGATGAAAGATACAGACATGCTGGAGCTTGTCCAGGGAAGGGCCACAAGGATGAGCAGAGGGCTGGAGCTCCTCTCCTATGAGGACAGACAGAGGGAGTTGGGGTTGTTCAGTCTGGAGTAGAGAAGGCTCCAAGGAGACCTCATTGTGGCCTTCCAGTATCTGAAGGGGGCTCCAAGAAAGCTGGGGAGGGACTTTTGAGGGTGTCAGGGAGTGATAGGACTGGGGGGAATGGGGCAGAACTAGAAATGAGTAGATTCAGATTGGATGTTAGGAAGAAGTTGTTCCCCATGAGGGTGGTGAGAGCCTGGCACAGGTTGCCCAGGGAGGTGGTGGAAGCCTCATCCCTGGAGATTTTCAAGGCCAGGCTGGATGTGGCTGTGAGCAACCTGCTGCAGTGTGAGGTGTCCCTGCCCATGGCAGGGGGGTTGGAACTGGCTGAGCCTTGAGGTCCCTTCCAGCCCTGACAATTCATGATTCTGAGAAAAAGCTGATGACTTTCTTGAAGAGATGGATTATACATCCAAACTACCAGACAGCACTTAAACTAAACTTAGCAGAAGCATGCATGACAGCTAGTTAAGCTGAGGCTGTAGCATATTTCTGACATTGCTATAAATGCTGACTGGAAAACTAAGATGTTTAGTGGGGGCAGGGGGGGGAAAAATCACCAATGGTATTTTACTTCCTTAGAAATCTTTTGGTTGTTTTGAGTTGAAGAGTCTTTGTGCCTATTTTTTGCACCTTCTCTACAAGAATTAACTATTTTAGTGCTGTTCAAATATTCAAAGGGGAAGCTGGGGGTTTTCCCACCTTGGAATCTGTTGCTGAGACAATCCATTGTTTTCCAGGCACAGCGCTTGTGCAAGCGATGTGGTCAGGCCTGGAGGGCTGCAACTCTGGAAGGATGGAAATTGTACCATGATCCTAACAGAAATGGAGGTATCTGCTTGTGTGGTTATTCTGGTTGCTAATCAATCAAGCCAGCCCCACCAAAAAATTGTTGTGGTTTGGATTTGCTAGCCAGCAAATTGGAAATCATAGAATCCACCAGGCTGGAAAAGACCTCAGGGATCATCAAGCCCAACCTATTGCCTAATACCTAACACCTCCTGACAACTCAACCATGGCTCCAAGTGCCACATCCAAGCCTTTTTTGAACACCTCCAGGGATGGGGACTCCACCATCTCCCTGGGCAGCACATCCCAAGGGCCAATCTCTCTTGCTGGGAAGAACTTTCTCCTCACCTCCAGCCTAAACTTCCCCTGGCACAGCTTGAGACTGTGTCCTCTTGTTTTGGTGCTGGTTGCCTGGGAGAAGAGACCAACCCCCACCTGGCTACAGCCTTCCTTCAGGTAGTTGTAGAGAGCAAGAAGGTCTCCTCTGAGCCTCCTCTTCTGCAGGCTAAGCAACCCCAACTCCCTCAGCCTCTCCTCACAGGGCTGTGCTCCAGACCCCTCCTCAGCTCTGTTGCACGTTCAAGTGTCTCAATGTCATTCTTAAATTGAGAAGCCCAGAACTGGACACAGGACTCAAGGTGTGGCCTGAGCAGTGCTGAGTACAGGGCAGAATGACTTCCCTGCTCCTGCTGGCCACACTCTTCCTGATGCAGGCCTGGATGCCACTGGCCTTCTTGGCCACCTGGGCACACTGCTGGCTTATGTTCAGCTGGCTATGCACCACTACTCCCAGGTCCCTTTCTGCCTGGCTGCTCTCCAGCCACTCTGTCCCCAGCCTTTACAAAAGTAGACTAAACATAAAAGCATGAAAGGCAATAAACATATACAAAACTTACTTACATACATTTACAGTTCAACAACAGCACAGATACCCCCTTGGAGAATAATTCAGTTCACTTCCCCAGCCCTCTGCACACAGAGTCCAGAGGGCTGTACACAGCCAGCCTCAGTTATCTCTCCCCTCCCTTGTACCTTGCAGATGACACCAAGTTGGGAACAGATGTTAGTCAGTTAGAGGGTAGAAAGGCTCTGCAGAGGGACCTTGACCGACTGGACAGATGGGCAGAGTCCAATGGGATGGCATTTAATAAGTCTAAGTGCCGGGTGCTGCACTTTGGCCACGGCAACCCCATGCAGAGCTACAGGCTGGGGTCAGAGTGGCTGGAGAGCTGCCAAACGGAGAGGGACCTGGGGGTGCTGATTGACACCCGCCTAAACATGAGCCAGCAGTGTGCCCAGGTGGCCAAGAAGACCAATGGCATCCTGGCCTGTATTAGGAATAGTGTGGCCAGCAGGAGCAGGGAGGTCATTGTGCCCCTGTACTCTGCATTGGTTAGGCCACACCTTGAGTCCTGTGTCCAGTTCTGGGCCCCTCAGTTTAAGAAGGACATTGAGACACTTGAACGTGTCCAGAGAAGGGCAACAAGGCTGGGGAGAGGCCTTGAGCACAGCCCTGTGAGGAGAGGCTGAGGGAGCTGGGATTGTTTAGCCTGGAGAAGAGAAGGATCAGAGGCGACCTCATTGCCCTCTACAACTACCTGAAGGGTGGTTGTAGCCAGGTGGGGGTTGGTCTCTTCTCCCAGGCAACCAGCACCAGAACAAGGGGACACAGTCTCAAGTTGTGTCAGGGGAGGTTTAGACTCGAGGTGAGGAGAAAGCACTTCACTGAGCGAGTCGTTCGTCATTGGGATGTGCTGCCCAGGGAGGTGGTGGAGTCGCCGTCCCTGGAGGTGTTCAAGGGGAGATTGGACGTGGCGCTTGGTGCTATGATCTAGTTGTGAGGTCTGTTGGAACAGGTTGGACTTGATGATCCTTGGGGTCTCTTCCAACCTTAGTTACTGTGATACTGTGATACTGTGTGATACCTCACAAGCCAAAACAGAAGACAGTCAGCCAGCACGCAGGGTCAGAAGGCAGAGTTAGAGCATCCAGAAGGAAAAGCAGGAGGCAGCCCAGAGAGAGAGAAGCAACTTTGTGCTGCAAAATAGAAGATATTCAGCAGTCCAATGGAGTGAGAGAAACTTACTTTGCATTGTTCTGTGTCCAGCCTCTAAAGGCTGTCCATCCCTGGACTCAAATTCTTTGGAAAGCCTGGTTTAAAAGCTAATTGCCCTAAACTGTAACACTGCTTCAAAGTGCATTTGAGAGGGGTAGAAATAAGCTAAGCTTTCAAAATGCTCTAACTTCAAGATAAGCATTTACCAAACTTCACCAACCTTCCCCTGTGGTCCAGTTGAAAGCATCAAAACGTTTTGGGAAGAGTTCCAAAGGGGTCAGCACTGGGTTGCTAACAGAAAATGGGCTTTTTGCTGTTACTGATGCCTCTCCTTTCTGAATTGGTTTGTTTTAATTGTCCCCTGTATGTAGGCAGTGAGCTGCAGCCTGTCCAAGGGAATCCATACAGGTGCATCTGGAAGATATGTTGCTGGCGTATGGCCGAAGAGGTAAGAGAATGCTGCCCTGCTTGGGATTTGTCTTGGCTTGAGCTGCCACAAAGGTGTTTTACCCCAAAGGTGTAAAAGAAAAACACTCACACTGTTTACAAGTATATTATATAAATACAAAAGGTGTTCAGGGGAAAAGGGAATGGCTCCAAGTGCCACATCCAATCCTTGTTAGAACACCTCCAGGGATGGGGACTGCACCACCTCCCTGGGCAGCACATCCCAATGGCCAATCTGTCTTGCTGGGAAGAACTTTCTCCTCACCTCCAGCCTGAACTTCCCCTGGCACAGCTTGAGACTGTGTCCTCTTGTTCTGGTGCTGGTTGCCTGGGAAATGTCTGACTCTTTGATTTTTTTGGTTGAAAGTGAGACTGCTGACAGTGAGACTGCTGACACCAACTCTGACTTTCTGCTTGCCTTAATTGCATGGAAAAGGAAAAATGTTGCTTTCTTTCCAGGTCATTTATAAATCTTTCAGGGAAGCTGCAAGGGGATGCCAAGTGGAGGGCAAGTCACTTGCAGTTCTAATTTTGGCTCCTGATGTGTCCTGTGATTTTTCCATCTTGGAAGCTGTTAGGTGGAACATTTTGTAATGGATTTAGCCTCTAATAGAATGTAAAGTGACTGGGAAATGTGCATGCTTTGGAAGTAAACATTTCTTGGTTTGTTTGTTGTTTTTTTCTTCTGCTTATTTTAGGAGCAGTTTAATAGATATGAGAGAGCAATCTATGCAGCACTGAGTGGAAACCTCAAACAGGTATGTTAAGCCTCCTTCCCCATGAAGGAAGACTGCAGTTCCTAATTAGTGTACTTTTGAAGGTCTAGAAGGCAGAACAATGGCAAAACATTTCCTGCTTTAGTAGACAGGTTCACAGGCTCATAGGATGCTAGGGGCTGGAAGGGACCTCTGGAGATCTTCCAGTCAAACCCCCCTGCCAGAGCAGGACCATAGAGTCCAACACAGGTCACACAGGAACACATCCAGACAGGGCTGCAAAGGCTCCAGAGAAGGAGACTCCACAACCTCTCTGGGCAGCCTGCTCCAGGGCTCTGGCACCCTTAAAGAAATTCTTCCTCATGTTGAAGTGGAACCTCCTGTCCTGTAGTTTCCATCCATTGCCCCTTGTCCTATCCCAGGGCACAAGTGAGCAGAAGCTGTCCCTGTCCCTTCCTGACCCCCAGCCCTCAGCCCTCATTGATAGACATTGATCAGATCCCCTCTGTCTTCTCCTCTCCAGCCTAAACAGCCCCAGGGCTCTCAGCCTTATTCCTGCTGTTATTCCTGCTGAGAATCAGTGCAGACAGTTGTAGTGCTGTTGGTTTAGTTCTTATCTAGTTTAGCATTATTTAAGAGCTTACACAGTCACTTCCCTGCTCAGGTAGAGTGTTTTTACAGACAAGTTGGTGTATCCTAAGATGATTCTGTACCCAAATTTCACTATCAATAGGTTTTCACTCTGTATGATGCTGTCATCTTTAAGTAGTTCTCTCTTGGTATTAGTTATAATGCTCCAGATGTTTTTGTGCTCTCCCACTCCTAACTGGTGAAGGTTGAACTTCATTTTTTTTCCAAGAACAATGAGGAGCACTGCAGACCATCACAAAAATTTCCTTGCTGTTAGAGTAATCAGTGCTAAGCTGCTACTGGAGGAGCTTAATTTCCCACCCTGCCATCTTGGTATGATGTAGTAGAAATAACAGATCATGCTGCAAATCCAAGGCAGGGGAGCAGGGAATCATTTCAACCTTTATCAGATGAAATGTAAACAACAAAGTTCTTCCACAGGCATTGTAAAGTGACAGATTTATGGAACAGAAGATAGCTTCTCATGGCAGACATGTAATGAAAGTAAATTTCAGTGGCTTCAGTGAAGTTCAGTAACTTCCAGTTCTATTTTTTGTTTCACTACTGTAAGAGAGAAGTGTTTCATGAAATGCAGTGTTTGCCCTGGCACTGGGCCCAGGGTTTCACTGCTGAAAGAGCCTGGCAAGATGGAGGGAAGAGCTGGATATAAAACTCATTATATCACCCCAGCAGTGGTACTCCCTTCCTCCCACCCTAACTACTGCACTGAGAGCCTGGCAAGATGGAGGCAGGAACTGGGTACAAACTCATTATACCACCACAGAGTGGTACTCCTTTCCTCCTACTCTCACTCCTGCACTGAGAGCCTGGCAAGATGGAGGGAAGAAAAGGATATAAAATTCATTTTATCACCACAGCAGTGGTAATCTCTTCCTCCTACCCTAACTACTGCACTGAGGCTTGTGCAAACATGACCTAAACCTGTAAGGCAAAGTGATCCTGCTGAGAAATCATCAGGTAGACCAGTGGATAGTCTTAGAATAGAATAGAATAGAATCATAGTAGTATCATAGTCAGGGTTGGAAGGGACCACAAGGATCATTTAGTTCCAACCCTCCTGCCATGGGCAGGGACACCCCACACTAGATCAGCCTGGCCAGAGCCTCATCCAGCCTGGGCTTAAACACCTCCAGGGACAGCGCCCCAACTAGAATAGAGTAGAATAGAATCAACCAGGTTGGAAGAGGTCTTTGAGATCATTGAGTCCAACCTATCACCCAACACCATCTCATCAACTAAACCATGGCACCAAGCACCCCATCCAGTCTCCTCCTAAACACCTCTCATTATCTACATGGTAACCAAAGGCATCATACATCCTGAAGAATGGAATAGGAATAGGAATTAACCAGGTTGGAAAAGACCTTCGAGATCATCGAGTCCAACCAAGTCCAAGTCTAAACAATTAAACCATGGCACCAAGTGCCTCATCCAGTCTCCTCTAAAACACCTCCAGTGATGGTGACTCCACCACCTCCCTGGGCAGCACATTCCAATGGCCAATCTCTCAGTGAAGAATTTCTTCCTCACCTCCTGCCTAAACCTCTCCTGGCACAGCTTGAGACTGTGTCCTCTTGTTCTGGTGCTGGTTGCCTGAGAGAAAAGACCAACCCCCACCTCTCTACAACCTCCCTTCAGGGAGTTGGAGAGAGCAAGAAGGTCTCCCCTGAGCCTCCTCTTCTGCAGGCTAAGCAACCCCAGCTCCCTCAGCCTCTCCTCACAGGGCTGTGCTCCAGCTTTATCTTTCTGAGGTGGTACAGAAGGTAGGGAATGGTGTCACAGTGGTGCTGCCTCTGGGAGGAGGATCAGACAATTTCTGTTGCCTGCCTTGGGTGTAAAATGATGAGGGAGCTAGAGCATTATGCAGTGGACAGACATTCTGTATCCTACTTTGCTGCTGTTCCAGAGGGTTATCAGTCTCCTTTGGTGCCTGGAAATCTGATCCTAAGTTTGATAGTTGCTGTGTTCAGGTTCTGGTAGTTGACCATTTCTTGATCATGTTTGCTCTGTGTGTGTTTGATCTGCAGCTTCTTCCAGTCTGTGACACCTGGGAAGACACAGTTTGGGCATATTTCAGGGTGATGGTGGACACCCTGGTGGAGCAGGAAATCCGAACCTCGGTGGTGACTGCAGAGGAGATGGAAGAGCTCCCTAGGGATTATTTAGAAACAAAGTAAGTTTTCAGCACAATTCCTCTCCCAGCCTGAACAAAGGATCCTCTATGATATGTCTGGAACATTCAAGGTAATATTTTTTTGCCTCTTCTCTCCTTTGAAGCTGGACTTCAGAAAAAGTTTTTGAAGAACTTCAGGCAACAGACAGAAAGGTAGGATGTGACCTCCAGTGTTTGGCCTCACAGTCTGCTGGTTTTAACTATTCACTGCTTCTACTCTTACTGCACTGTTTTAAGGAAGTGCTCAAATGTGCACATTTAGGTATTTAGGTTTTCTACCTCTGTAATGAGTCGTTTCTGGACTCAAATAGACTTTTCTGCATGGTGCCATCTTGTAATGATGAAAAAGACACAGGTTTGGTCATGTCCCCTGTCTGCCAGACTGGCTGGGTGTCCTGAGCAACCAGCTGACTGTCAGGTGTTGTCAGCCATACAAAGCAGGCAGAGTAAATCAACTACTTAACGCTTTGAGAAAGTGGACAAAGATTGGTTACATGCTGCTTTCTTCACAGGAGGTTGCAGTTTCCTTTGCAGGAGGTCTGTGTGTGCATTTCAAAACAGGCCTTGCAAAATTTGTAAGCATGTTGAAATCATGGAATCACAGAACTGGCAGGGTTGGAAGGGACCTCAAGGACCATCCACTTCCAACCCCCTGCCATGGGCAGGGACACCTCACACTACAGCAGGTTGCTCACAGCCACATCCAGCCTGGCTGCAAACACCTCCAGGGATGAGGCTTCCACCACCTCCCTGAGCAACCTGTGCCAGGCTCTCACCACCCTCATGGGGAACAACTTCTTCCTAACATCCAATCTCAATCTACCCATTTCTAGTTCTGCTCCATTCCCCCTATTCCTATCTCTACCTGCCACTCTAAAAAGACCCTTCCCAGCTTTCTTGTAGGCCCCCTTCAGATACTGGAAGGTCTCTTTGGAGCCTTCTCTTCTCCAGACTGAAACCCCCCAACTCCCTCAGTCTGTCCTCACAGCAGAGCAGCTCCAGCCCTCTGTTCATCCTCGGGGCCCTTCTCTGGACACCTTCCAGCACCTCCAGATCCTTCCTGTAATAGAGGCTCCAGAACTGGATGCATTACTCCAGGTGGGGTCTCACAGTATAACTAAGGTTGGAAGAGACCCCAAGGATCATCAAGTCCAACCTGTCCCAACAGACCTCACAACTAGACCATGGCACCAAGTGCCACATCCAATCTCCCCTTGAACACCTCCAGGGACGGTGACTCCACCACCTCCCTGGGCAGCACATTCCTATGGCTAACAACTCTCTCAGTGAAGTGCTTTCTCCTCACCTCGAGTCTAAACCTCCCCTGGCACAGCTTGAGACTGTGTCCTCTTGTTCTGGTGCTGGTTGCCTGGCAGAAGAGACCAACCCTTTCCTGTCTACAACCACCTTTCAGGTAGTTGTAGAGGGCAATGAGGTCACCCCTGATCCTTCTCTTCTCCAGGCTAAACAATCCCAGCTCCCTCAGCCTCTCCTCACAGGGCTGTGCTCAAGGCCTCTCCCCAGCCTTGTTGCCCTTCTCTGGACGTGTTCAAGTGTTTCAATGTCCTTCTTAAACTGAGGGGCCCAGAACTCAACAGAGTGGAGCAGAGTAGAGGGAGAGAATCACCTCCCTGTCCCTGCTGGCTCTGCTTCTCTTGCTGCAGCCCAGGCTCTGCTTGGCTTTCTGGGCTGCAAGTGCTCACTGCTGGCTCCTGTTGAGCTTCTCCTCCCCCAGCACCCCCAAGTCCTTTTCTTCAGGGCTGCTCTCAAGCAGGCAGCTTCAACAGGCTCTGTTTCTTTGTTACTTTTAACACTCAGGTCACTTAATTTCACTCAAGATGAAATATCTAGCTTGTATATCAATTTAGTAAAGATTCCATTGCAATCACACTGCCTTGTATTTGATGGAATAGACACAGAGCACTTCATCATATTGCTAAGACAAAAACATGTTGAAAGGCAGCTTCCAGATTGCTGAAGTCAGCCACATATCTACTCCTCTGCTTTTGCTTGCCTCATGCAATCATTGAATTGTAATTCAGGCATTAAATCCTCTCCTGGAAAAAAGATTCAAATCTCTCCTCAAGAGACTTTTGCCTTTCCTTTAAGGAGCTGTACAGGCTGATGCTCCTCCTCCTGTGGCTGTGTAGAATCTGTTCTCTGCAACATCCTTATTTATTCTTCTCTTGGGAGCAAGAAGCCCTTGGTCTTGGATCTCTTTCAGGGGAGTATTAACCCCACAGATCTATATGCTGATTCTTTCTTTCAGTTTGTCAATACCTTGTAGTTTGGCACTAAGACAGCAAGTGCCTTTTCTCCTGCTTTTTATGCAGAGTACCCTTTGAAACAGGGTGGATTTTTTTTCCCTCAGGATCCTTTGCTTTATTTATAAGCCTGCTTTCTTTAGACATTATGCTATAAGGTTTTATTCAAAGCTTGAACTTTTCTTTTTCCCTCCCCAGAGGGTGATAGAGGAGAACCAGGAACACTACCATGTGATCCAGAAATTCATTATCCTGGGAGATGTGGATGGTGAGTTTTCCTTTAAGTGATTTGTAAATGTCAACTGACTATTTCTAGTGACCTTTCCAGAAACTTTCATGTGAATGGATTTTAAGAGCACACAATAGGTGAATTCCACCCAGAAGCTAAGCTGCTTCTTTAATCAGGAGCTGCAGGGACTTCCTGGGGTTTGACATAGAGGGTAGCTGTCAAAGAAGGCAGGCAATGTAAATGTGGCAGCAGGAGTCCCACATAGATTCTAGAATTGTCTCTGAGAAATGGCAAAATGCATGCAGCAGCTTCATGAATTCATAGCTTCACAGAATGGCTTGGCCTTGAAGATCATCCAGTTCCAACTCCTCTGCTATGGGCAGGGACACCTTCCACCAGCCCAGGTTGCTCCAAGCCTCATCCAACCTCGCCTTGAAGACCTCCAGGGAAGGGGCATCCACAACCTCCCTGGGCAACCTGTTCCAGTGTCTCAACACTCAGTCTAAAGAATTTCTTCCTAATCTCCAGTCTAAATCTACCCTCCTCAAGCTTAAAGCCATTCCTTTTTTTCCTATCCCTACAAGCCCAAGAAGTCCATTCCTGGCTTGCTTGTAGGCCCCCTTCAGGCCCTGGAAAGCTGCTCTAAGGTCTCCCCAGAGCCTTCTTTTCTCCAGGCTGAACAGCCCCAACTCTCATAGCCTGTCCCCATAGCAGATATGCTTCAGCCCTCTGATCATCATTGTGGCTCTTCTCTGCACCCACTCTGGCTGTTCAATGTCCTTCTTAAGCTTGGGGCACCAGAGCTGGCCACTGCCCTTTCCTTACCAGAAGCAGCTAAATCTTTCCCAGACTGCTGCAGCTCTGTCGTGTTGGCCTTTGGAGGTTAAGTTACTCTTGCTGAGCCAATGCATGGGTTTGAAGCATTTCTTAGGTGTTTGGGTTTTTTCCAGCATGATACTGTTAATACCAATGTTCCCCTGCTGGCTGTAGGCTTGATGGAAGAGTTGAGCAGGTGGCTTTCCAAAGACAGAAGTGTGCTCCCAGGACACCTCCTTCGCTTCATGACCCATCTCATTCTGTTCTTCCGGACTCTGGGCCTGCAGACCAAGGTGAGCTCACCTGTGTGCTCGAGAAGAGCCTGGAGAGGCACTCAGTGCCATGGCTGAGTTGATGAGAAGGTGTTGGGGGATAGGTTGGACTGGATGGGCTCTGAGCTCTTTTCCAACCTGGTTAATTCTGTATGTGCTTTGCTGTCGTAGCAATGCTTAGTCTCTGAAGTAGAATCTTAGAAATAAACCTTTCTTGGACATTTTTCAGTCAGTAGAATCATAGAATCAACCAGGTTGGAAAAGACCTCAGAGATCATCAAGCCCAACCTATTACCCAACACCTCATGACTGACTAAACCATGGCTCCAAGTGCCACATCCAATCCCTTTTTGAACACCTCCAGGGATGGGGACTCCACCACCTCCCTGGGCAGCACATCCCAAGGGCCAATCTCTCTTGCTGGGAAGAACTTTCTCCTCACCTCCAGCCTAAACTTCCCCTGACACAGCTTGAGACTGTGTCCTCTTGTTCTGGTGCTAGTTGCCTGGCAGAAGAGACCAACCCCCATGTTGGTCTCCCCTTCAGGGAGTTGTAGAGAGCAAGAAGGTCTCCCCTGAGCCTCCTCTTCTGCAGGCTAAGCAACCCCAGCTCCCTCAGCCTCTCCTCCCAGGGCTGTGCTCCAGACCCCTCCCCAGCCTCATTGCCCTTCTCTGGACACCTTCAAGTGCCTCAATATCCTTCTGAAATTGAGGGCCCCAGAACTGGACACAGGACTCAAGGTGTGGCCTAAGCAGTTCTGAGCACAGGGCAGAATGACCTCCCTGCTCCTGCTGGCCACACTGTTCCTGATGCAGGCCAGGATGCCATTGGCCTTCTTGGCCCCCTGGGCACACTGCTGGCTCATGTTCAGGTGCTGTCAACCAGTCCCCCCAGGTCCCTTTGTGCCTGGCTGCTCTCCAGCCACTCTGTCCCCAGCCTGTAGCACTGCCTGGGGTTGTTGTGGCCAAAGTGCAGCACTCAGCACTTGGATTTGTTGAATGCCATCCTGTTGGCCTCTGTCCAGCCTGTTGAGGTCCCTCTGCAGAGCTCTTCTACCCTCTAACAGGTCAACTCCTGCTCCAAACTTGGTGTCATCTGCAAATTTACTCAATCAGCCCTGAGCAGATCTCAGAGGGAAGGTTCATGAAGTGTTTATAAGATTCCTGATTTGATGTTTGAGTACAGTTCCTATAGGTTTATGCTAAGATGCAGAGCTCTACTTTTACTTACATGCATGAAACTAAAATGATCATTTTTCCCAGTCTGGAGGCTCAGCTAAAGCAGTCTCAGGTGCTTGGAGTACAGCTTGGTTGGTTAGTGTAGGCTATTACAGGTGAAACAGGTGATATTTAAGCTCTGCATGTAGGAATGTGAACGTTTTCTGTACCACAACAGTGCATGGAGCACCCTGCAGGAGTCATCTGTTCCCCTGGCACTGTATTTGTTGATCAGAAAAACTGGAAAGATTTGAACAACAGTTCTAGAAGTGACTTTCCAGTCAGACCAAAAACTGTGTTATCCAGTGGCTGGCAAAGAGAATCCATGGAGAACTAAGTCTTTGAACCAAAAGGCACATTTTGTTAATCACCCTCCTGGAGAAACAGTTCTGTTTGAAGCAGGGATAAGCAAATAAGCTTTTACCTGTGTGATAGCAGTAGGCTGCAGAGGTGGTGGTGGTGGGTTTTCAGTGGGGTGGGTTTGGTTTTCATTGGCCACATTGTCTGCTTTAAAACTGAATTTACCTCTCTTTGCATTAAGGAGGAGGTTTCTGTTGAAGTCCTCAAGACCTACATTCAGGTAAGCTCTCAAAACAACTGATGGCTTTTTTTCTAATGCAATTTAAACCTTAAGGAGCCTTGAGAATACAGGATGGAAGAGAGCTGTGACACAGTTGCTGCTCTTCTCAAGAGGTACATGGAAGCTTGCCTGACAGAGCTTCTGTCAGCAGTGCTTACATGACCATTTTATTGATCCTTGTTTGGAAGCTGAGAAGGGGAATATCCCTCTATCAGAACAAAACAACCAGAAAGTTGTTGCACATTTATCACAGAGTCACAGAAACAGTCAGGTTGGAAAAGAGCCTCAGGGTCACCAAGGCCAACCCAGAACCCTGCTCTGCAAGGCTCACCCCTAAACCACAGCCCCAAGCACCACAGCCAAACCACCTGCAAACACAGCCAGGCCTGGGGACTCCACCACCTCCCTGCCCAGCACATTCCAAGCCCTGACCACTCTTGCCCTGAAAAAAGCTTTCCTGATGTCCAGTCTGAACCTCCCCAGTGGCAGCTTGAGGCCATTCCCTCTTGTTCTGTCACTAAGGACCTGGGAGCAGAGCCCAGCACCAACCTCTCCACAACCTCCTTTCAGGTAGCTGTAGAGAGCCAGGAGGTCTCCCCTCAGCCTCCTCTCTTTCCCACTAACCATCCCCAGCTCCTTCAGTTGCTCTCCATCAGATTTCTTCTCCAGGCCCTTCCCAGCTTCCTTGCCCTCCTCTGCCCTGGCTCCAGCTCCTCCACATCTCCCTTGTACCGAGGTGCCCAACACTGAAGGCAGTACTCGAGGTGTTGTTTTCACACTGCAGTGTTCACCCAGAGGAATGTCACTGTGTCACTGTGGTAGTTTTAGGCTATGCCTTTAATGTTGGGGGTGGAATTTCAACCACCACAGTCTTTCTAAACCTTTGCTCCTTCCTCTGCAGAGGCTGATCTCTGAGAAGCACACAGACTTGATAGCTTTTTATGTTAGCCACCTGCCCCCAGAGCTGGCTGTTGCTCAGTATGCTTTGTTCCTGGAAGATGTCACTGAAAGTGAGCAACGCCACCACTGCCTGGAGTTAGCAAAAGATGCAGGTGAGAGGTGCTGGTATTCCACATACATAAATATCTTGGGTTATTTTGTCTTTCAGTAGCTTTTCAGGCCAGATCTAGCTTTGAAGATTGAGGCTCTTTCCTTCCTGTGCCTTCATTGAATGTAATTTACTGATCACTCCTCAAGTAGGTGTTTCTTTAACTAACCTGGAACTGTCTTTCCTTTTCTGAGTTAAGCTATGTATCACTTTCACTTCAGGGTTATGTCCAAACACAGCAAGAAGTAAATGCCAGATGCCTGTCTCAAATTTATGCTTGAAGCTTAACATCAGAGGATGAAAGGATGTTAGGGGTTGGAAGGGATCTCTGGAGACCTTGGAGTCCAACCCCCCTGCCAGAGCAGGAGCAGAGAATCCAGCACAGGTCACACAGGAACACATCCAGGCAGGGCTGGAAAGGCTCCAGAGAAGCCTCTCTGGGCAGCCTGCTCCAGGGCTCTGGAACCCTCACAGTGAAGTTCCTCCTCATGTTGAGGTGGAACCTCCTGTGCTGGAGTTGACATCCACTGCCCCTTTCGTATCCAAGGGCACAAGTGAGCAGAGCCTGTCCCTGTCCCTTCCTTCCTGACCCCCAGCCCTCAGCTATTGATAGACATTGATCAGATCCCTCTCAGCCTTCTCCTCTCCAGACTAACCAGCCCCAGGGCTCTCAGCCTCTCCTCCCCAGACAGTTCTGCAGTCCCTTCAGCATCCCTGTAGCTCTCCCTTGGATTCTCTCCAGCAGACCCCTGTCCCTCTTGGAATGGGGAGCCCAGAACTGGATGCAATATTCCAGGTGGGGCCTCACCAGAGCAGAGTAGAGGGGGAGGAGAACCTCCCTGGCTCTGCTGGACACAACTCTTCTCAATGCACCCCAGGACCCCCTTGGCCTTCTTGGCCCCCAGGGCACATTGCTGTCCCATGCAGAACTTCTTGTCCACCAGCACTCCCAGGTCCTTCTCCTTGGGGCTGCTCTCCAGCAGATCACCTCCTAACCTGTACTGCTGGCAGTTTATTCTTCCTTCCCAGCTGCAGGACTCTGCACTTATCCTGGTTGAACCTCATCAGGTTCCTTTCTGCCCAGCTCTGTCTGCCCAGATCTCACTGAATGGCTGCACAGCCTTCAGGTGTCTCAGCCAAGCCTCCCAGTTTGGTATCATCAGCAAACTCTGTCTGTCCCCTCATCAGTGTCATTGATGAAGATGTTGAACAGGACCATGCTGGGTACATTCAGAGTCCTGTCAGGATTGGAGTCAGTGGTCTTAGCTGACAATGTGCTGGTCTGTATGCTGTATTTTTATGCTGCTCTGCAGCACAGACTGGAAGACTTTCTGCTTCTCTTACTCTTTCCCCATAGCCTCAAACAGCATTCTTCCAAAACACCTGTGATGAAGTTATGTATCCCAAAAGCTTATGACTTAGTCTGACAGTGTGAGTGGAGATGGATAATAGTTGATAGCAGAAAAGAGTAAGATCAGCAGCTGGAGGCTGAAATGGATTTAGTGGCAAGTGTGGGTTTCATGCTCGCCCTCACAGAGCTCTCCCTTCACCCAGGTCTGGATGTTGCCACCATAACAAAAACCGTGGTCGAGAACATCCGCAAGAAGGACGCTGGGGACTTCAGTCACCATGACCAGATGTTAGATACAGGCACAACAGAGGTGAGTGTGCTTCTGAGGGCAGATCCTCCACTTCCTCAGGCAGCTACCAGAACCTTTCTTTCAACTACAGAACCTTGGTGCTTGCAGGTGGATCGCCTGAAAATAGACGTGATCGACTGGCTCGTGTACGATCCTGCACAGAGGGCAGAGGCACTGAAGCAGAGCAATGCAATCATGAGGAAGTTCCTAGGTACTCAATTTCACAGCTGTTGCAATGTCAGCTTTGTAAATGTCAGCTTTGCTCTCATGGGCTCTTGCCACTACCTTTGATACAGTTTTGCATCCAGGCTGTTCAAAAGCAGGTAGAGGTTGCCCGGGGCCTCATCGAGCCTCACCTTGAATATCTTCAGGGAAGGGGCCCCAGCCACCTCCCTGGGCAACCTGTGCCAGTGTTCCACCACCCTCATGGTGAAGAACTTCTTCCTGATACCCTGATACTGAGTTTGTATGAGGTTTAACAAGGCCAAGGTCAGGGTCCTACACTGGCCACAGTAACCCCGTGCAGCACTACAGACCCCATACAGCCACTCCAGAGTGGCTGGAGAGCAGCCTGGCAGAGAGGGACCTGGCAGTGCTGGGGGACAACAGCTGAACAGGAGTCAGCAGTGTGCCCAGGGGCACAGAAGGCCAATGGCATCTTGGCTTGGATCAGGAACAGTGTGGCCAGCAGGGCTAGGGATGGAATCCTGCCCTGTGCTGGGCACTGGGGAGGCCTCACCTGGAGCACTGTGTGCAGCTCTGGGCCCTCCCTGCAAGAGAGATCTTGAGGTGCTGCAGCAGGTCCAGAGGAGAGCAACCAGCCTGGGGAAGGGACTGGAGGGAAAGTGATGAGGAGAGGCTGAGGGAGCTGGGGGTGTTCAGCCTGGAGAAGAGGAGGCTCAGGGGGGACCTTATCACTCTCTACAAGTCCCTGAAGGGAAGTTGCAGTCAGGTGGGGGTCAGGCTCTTGTGCCAGGCAGCTTGTGACAAGAGGAGAGGGCATGGCCTGAAGCTGTGCCAAGGAGGTTTAGATTGGATGTTAGGAAGCACTTCCTGATGGAAAGGGGAATGAGAGACTGGGATGTGCTGCCCAGGGAGGTGGTGGAGTCCCCATCCCTGGAGGTGTTTAAGGCCAGACTGGATGTGGCACTCAGTGCCATGGTCTGGTCGGTGTGGTGGTGTTAGGTCCCAGGCTGGGCTTGGGGATCTCAGAGGCCTATTCCAGCCTCCATAATTCTGTGATTCTGTATCCTCACAGCATCCAAGAAACATGAAGCTGCAAAGGATGTGTTTGTGAAGATTCCCCAAGACTCTATAGCAGAAATATATAACCAGTGGGAAGAACAGGGGATGGACACTCCCCTGCCAGCCGAGGACGACAACGCCATACGGGAGCACCTGTGCATCCGGGCGTATCTGGTGAGCGCAGGGATGCTGCATTCCAGGGCATGGCTTAGGAGTAATGGTGGTGAAACTTTGAGCTTTGTCCAGTTGATTTCATTCCTGATTTCCTGGATGCACTGCAACTGAGCATTTCATTTGCTTGGCCATTGGGATGGGCTGCCCAGGGAGGTGGTGGAGTCGCCGTGCCTGGAGGGTGTCAAGAAGAGACCGGATGAGGCACTTAGTGCCGTGGTCTGGTTGGTTGGACAGGGCTGGGTGATAGGTTGGACTGGATGATTTTTAGAGGTCTCTTCCAAGCTGGTTGATTCTGTGATAATCACAGTCTTGTACTTTGAGTCCACAAAGCCCAACCACACTTTCTGATACCATTCCAGGAAGCCCACGAAAGCTTTAATGAGTGGTTCAAGCACATGAACTCAGCTCCACAGAAGCCTTCTTTGTTGCCACAAGCAAGCTTCACTGAAAAAGTAGCTCATGAACATAAGGAAAAGAAGTTTGAGGTAAGGAAAAGTTCCAAGCTATTCACTAAAAACACTTCTATGCCTTGCATAGGAGGCAGCTTTAGCTGAGTGAAACTGAGTAGAAGGTTGCTGATTTGTGTTGTTAAAGAACTCTCTTATAAATAATTCTATTTTTGTGTTGAGAGAGTGTGAGACAGTAGAATGGCACAGTGAATTCTTAGGTACTTGCCTCATGTGACTCAGCCTCACACAGAATATTGTAACACGTGCCTTATGAGGAAAGGCTGAGAGCCCTGGGGCTGTTTAGTCTGGAGAGGGGAAGACTGAGAGGGGATCTGACCAATGAGCCAGCAGTGAGCACTTGCAGCCCAGAAAACCAATCACATCCTGGGCTGCAGCAAGAGAAGCAGAGCCAGCAGGGCCAGGGAGGTGATTCTCCCCCTCTGCTCTGCTCTGGTGAGACCACAGCTGGAGCACTGTGTCCAGTTCTGGAGCCTCTATTGCAGGAAGGATCTGGAGGTGCTGGAAGGTGTCCAGAGAAGGGCCATGAGGATGAGCAGAGGGCTGGAGCTGCTCTGCTGTGAGGACAGACTGAGGGAGTTGGGGCTGTTCAGTCTGGAGAAGGGAAGGCTCTGAGGAGACCTAATTGTGGCCTTCCAGGATCTGAAGGGGGCTCCAAGAAAGCTGGGGAGGGACTTTTGAGGGTGTCAGGGAGTGATAGGACTGGGGGGGATGGAGCAAAACTAGAAATGGGTAGATTTAGATTGGATGTTAGGAAGAAGTTGTTCCCCATGAGGGTGGTGAGAGCCTGGCACAGGTTGCCCAGGGAGGTGGTGGAAGCCTCATCCCTGGAGGTGTTTGAGGCCAAGCTGGATGTGGCTGTGAGCAGCGTGACCTAGTGTGAGGTGTCCCTGCAGGGGGTTGGAACTGGCTGATCCTTGAGGTCCCTTCCAACCCTGACATAATGTCTATCAATAGCTGAGGGCTGGGGGTCAGGAAGGAAGGGACAGGGACAGCCTCTGCTCACTTTTGCCCTGGGATAGGACAAGGGGCGATGGATATAAACTCCAGCACAGGAGGTTCCACCTCAACATGAGAAAGAACTTCTTCACTGTGAGTGTGACAGAGCCCTGGAGCAGGCTGCCCAGAGAGGTGGTGGAATCTTCTTCCCTGGAGACTTTCCAGCCCCATCTGGATGTGTTCCTGTGTGACCTGTGCTGGATTCTATGCTCCTGCTCTGGCAGGGGACTTGGACTCAATGATCTCCAGAGGTCCCTTCCAACTTCTGAGCTCCTGTGAATAGTGTGTGGATTGTCATCAATCTGGAACTGATTCTGCTGTTAACTCTTCCTTGCTCTTGTGTTTGTCACATTTTCTTTTCTAGAAGATGCTGCTGCTTTGTTTTGCCCCAAGTGCTTTTGGCATGTCTGGCCAGTATGAACATATGTACTCAGTTCTTGGGGTTGTTTTTTTTTCACAAGCATGGCAGAATAAGTTGTTTAAAATTAGCTTCCTCTAGTAGCTTTGCTCATGGACAACCTGTCTGACTCTGCACAGGGAGTTGAGGCAAGGATATAAATAGCTGTTAGCAGCAGGCTTTTAAGTTTTAGCTGCTGGCTGAAGATTGTAATTTGAATGGGAGCTGCACTGGCTGTTGCATGCTAGGTGATGAGTCTGTGTTAAAATAGCCTTGGAAGTTCTCCTGCTCTGCAGCAGTTGATTTGCTGTTTCTTTGCCAGATGGATTATGGCATTTGGAAAGGCCTCCTGGATGCTCTTACAGCCGACGTGAAGGAGAAGATGTACAACGTGTTGCTGTTCGTTGATGGAGGATGGATGGTTGATGTTAGAGAGGTAAAACCACAGAACCACAGAGTCAGCCAGGGTGGAAGAGACCTCCTGGATCACCAAGTCCAACCAATCGCCCAACCCTAACTGATCAACTAAACCATGGCTCTCAGTGCCTCATCCAGGCTCTTTTTAAGCACCTCCAGTGATGGTGACTCCACCACCTCCCTGGGCAGCACATTCCAATGGCCAATCTCTAATGCTGGGAAGAATTTCTTCCTCACATCCAACCTAAACCTCCCCTGGCACAGCTTGAGACTGTGTCCTCTTTTTCTGGTGCTGCTTGCCTGGGAGAAGAGACCAACCCCCACCTGGCTACAACCTCCCTTCAGGGAGTTGGAGAGAGCAAGAAGGTCTCCCCTGAGCCTCCTCTTCTGCAGGCTAAGCAACCCCAGCTCCCTCAGCCTCTCCTCCCAGGGCTGTGCTCCAGACCCCTCCCCAGCTTTGTTGCCCTTCTCTGGACACCTTCCAGCAGCTCAACATCTTTCCTAAACTGAGGAGCCCAGAACTGGGCACAGGACTCAAGGTGTGGCCTAAGCAGTGCCGAGTACAGGGCAGAATGAATCTTTAGATCACAGCACAGACATAAATGAATCTTTAGATCACAGCACAGACATAAATGAATCTTTAGATCACAGCACAGACTGTACCTGTATCATCTTTGGTTTGATGTGCTTCTGTGTAATCCACTCTGGCCTCCTGCGATCAGGTACAGACTGCTGCCCCTTCAGTCACTTACAACTCTGTCCAGCCTAGGCTGGTTCACCTGGTGCTGCTGCCGACACGGCCATGCAGAGCTGCCACGGAAGGGTGGCTGTTCCTGATGCTAATGTGTGGTTCTGCTGTGGTTAGGATGCTGAGGATGACCCCGAGCGGGCACACCAGATGACGCTGCTGCGGAAGCTGTGCCTGCCCATGATGTGCTTCCTGCTGCACACTGTGCTGCACAGCACCGGCCAGTACCAGGAGTGCCTGCGCCTGGCGGACATGGTGGCGTCTGAGCGACACAAGCTGTACACGGTGAGACACGCAGCTCCAGGCAGCTGACCTGTCCTTCACAGGCTCAGGGGGGGACTGCAGAAAAACCTTCTCAAGAGAGAGAGCCACCATATGTTCCTGACCGTGTTCAGTCGCGTTCTCTCGTCACATTCACTGCAGGAGTTTCACACAATCACAGAACTGTCAGGGTTGGAAGGGACCTCAAGGATCATCTCCCCTCCTCTAGCTTGGATCCATTCCCCCCAGTCCTATCACTCCCTGACACCCTCAAAAGTCCTCCCCCAGCTTCCTTGTAGGCCCCCTTCAGATACTGGAAGGCCACAATTAGGTCTCCTCAGAGTCTTCTCTTCTCCAGACTGAACAACCCCAGCTCCCTGAGTCTGCCCTCACAGGAGAGCAGCTCCAGCCCTCTGCTCCTCCTCTTGGCCCTTCTCAGGACTGAGAGGAATCAGAGAATTGACTTTGAAAGCCTGGAGATGATGCCAGTATTCTGACAAGCAGCTTTTCTGAGTAGTGCAGCTACTGATTTGTGGATGTGGGCTATTGAATTGAACTAAGTTTAACAGTTGGATGTTCATAAAGATCATTTGCAAGTGAAATCAGCCTGTGATTCCAAGCTGAACTGTAAAATGATCAGTCATTTCTTTTTCAATTTCCATGATACTTCAGAACATTGGATAAGCAGGTTTGGGTTTGGAGCACTTTCTTTACCTAACCTTTGCCTCCAAAAGCCTGCAAAGCAACCCCCCCAAATAACATCTATTGTATAACAGAAAACCCAAGCAAAGAGCCAACCCAACCCCAACCACCCAGCCAGCCCCCAAAGCCAACCACCCACCAAACCCCAACCCAACCACCCACCAAACCCCAACCAACCAAAACCCAACCCATAAGGCTCCTCCCTCCCCCAAAGAGAAAAATAAAGCAAAGCAGATCCCCAAAGATTAGAAACCTAAGACTAAGTCTGTGACACATTTGCCTGAATTGGCTTTAAGATCTCTGCCAGCAAGAACAGGAAACCTGAGCTTGGCTGTTCACCAATAACCTCTAGCAGTTAGGAGATGGAGCCGTGATGCTGGCACTGGTTTAAGTTACCCTAGTTAGGTTTCTCTAGTTAATTAACCAGCATTTGCTCTGATATCACTGCTTGACTGCCAATAAATACAGCTTCTTGATGGTGTGTGTTTGGTTTTTTCCCATTCTTAGGTATTCTCAAAGGAAGAACTCCGAAAGCTTCTACAGAAGCTGAGGGAATCGTCTCTGATGCTTCTGGACCAGGATCTTGATCCTTTGGGGTATGAAACTTAGTGATAAGTTGTGGCAAGTATCCACATGAAATCTGTCAGTGTGGACATTCTGGTTGTAAGAAAGAACAGAGCCATGACTCAAGACAAACTGTGCTGATGTGGGGGTTTTTTGGTGGGGGAAAAACCACCTGAATGCTGAGCTTTGACTTTCCATTTGGAAAGCTCTGACCAACTTCAGAGGAGATATTTGTTATACAACCTTCTTCATGCCTTTTTTTTTGGGGGGGGGGGGGGTTGTTTTCTAATAAAAGTGCTGCAAAACCAGACACTGTTTGTTCATTCTCATCTCCAATGTCATTATGGGAGTGTAGGGTCATTGTATGACCCTCCTTAATCTCTTTGCTGCATGCTGAAGAGCTGCCAGTGGGTTGTTGGGGGTTGTTTTCTGGTTTTTTCTTGTTGGGGGGGATTGTTTTTTCACCCCTCCTCCTTTGGGGAAGGGAAAGTGTTTGGGCCCTGGACACTTTCTGCACTAGAAAGATGGTCTGAGGAGAATTAACTCCACCTCAAACCTAATGCACTGCTGTGGTAAGGCTTTTATTGACTTCATTATCAATGACTGTTAGTTATTTAAATTGGAGAGTAAGATCTCTTTGGGAAGCAGATTTTTGTACAGTCATTGCCTAGGAGAGGGGCATGTGCAAGAGGAAAAACCTCTTGTGGTGTCTCTCCCACTTCCTCCTCGAGGAGCCTGTAAGTTGATTTGCCTCCTTGTTTCTGTTCAGAGGGCATCTGAACAGCAGGGAAGATCTGACACACTCGGCACAAGACCGTGCAAGGTTACAGGGAAGTGAGGTTGCAGGAGAGTGGGTATGGAAAGCCGGCACCGGGGACATCAAAGGGAAAGTGAAATTGAATGGCTACTGCCAGCCCTTCGGGGCTCGTTTCGGGGCTTACGCTGTTCTCTCCGATAGAGTCGCTATGTAACCCTGGAGGAAAATGTAATCCTGACCCTGCCGGGCAGCTCTCAGGCTCGGCGTTTTCTCATTTACTTAGAAAGCTTGCTCGGGCTCTGGGGGCCTGTGTAAGCACATGCTTAGCTGCCTTGCCCTTCAGTGAAGGGTGCAGAGGAATGAGTGCTGCAGTCACTGTCTTCTGGCGTTCCACACAGAACCTAATTTGTGTGCACATCTTTATGCGTGTGTGTGTTCACAGAAATCCCCCCTCCGCTCGCCGAGCGGTAGCTGTACCTGGGCGGGTGGCTTTCTGCCCACCACTGGCCTGCGGGCCAGCTGCCCGGCAGGGCTGTAGTGCCTGCGTGGGTGCCCTCGGGGGGGCAGAGGGAGGCCCTGCACCTTCGGGGCCGCAGGGCGCGATCCCGGGGCCGCAGGGCGCGATCCCGGCGCCTCCTCCGGGTGCCCCCTGCTCTGCCGCACGGGAGCAGGGCCGGCCGCGGCACTCCGCCTCGGGCGGTCCCTCCCGGGGGCGGGCAGAGTCGCTGGGCGCCGCAGCTCCGCCCGCGGGGCTGTGCCGGGCCGGGCGGGGCCACCGGAAGGCGCGCGCCCACGTGTCCCGGCGGGGGCGGGCGCGGAGGAGGCGGCGGCGGCGGCGGTGGCCCGGCCGGTGCGCTGGCGGCCGGCGGGCAGCCTGTGCCGCTGCTGTCCCTGCCGCTGCTGCCCGGCCGTGCCGGCCGCCATGGGCTGGATGCCGACGCAGGGTCGGCTGGCGGCGGGGCTGCTGGTGAACCTGGCCGCCTCCATCTGCATCGTCTTCCTGAACAAGTGGCTGTACGTGCGGCTGGGCTTCCCCAACCTCAGCCTCACCCTGGTGCACTTCGCCATCACCTGGCTCGGCCTTTACCTGTGCCAGGCGCTCGGCGCCTTCTCCCCTAAGAGCCTGCAGCCCTCCCAGGTGCTGCCCTTGGCCCTCAGCTTCTGCGGCTTCGTCGTCTTCACCAACCTGTCCCTGCAGAGCAACACCATCGGTACCTACCAGCTAGCTAAGGCTATGACCACGCCGGTCATCGTGGTCATCCAGAGCCTGGCGTACGGAAAGACCTTCCCTCTCCGCATCAAACTTACCCTGGTGAGGAAGCGGCGGGGCTGAGGGGAGCGCGGAGGGACGACCCTTATAAGGGCGGTGGGGGGCCGGGGACCGGGGGGAGTGTAGAATCTTCCACCCGCCAGCCCTGAGACGGTGCTGAGGGCAATGGCCATCCTAAAACTCGGGTCCACCTCCGCAGGTCCCCATCACGTTGGGCGTTTTCCTTAACTCCTACTACGACGTGAAGTTCAGCATCCTCGGGATAGTGTTCGCCACCCTGGGCGTCTTGGTGACCTCCCTCTACCAAGTGGTGGGTACTGGGGGGGCGGGAGCGTTACGGTGGTTCACGCTGCTGTCCTGGGCATGGATCGCCCTTAAAGAGCACCCTGCCTTTCAGCAAACCCTCCATACTCGGTTGTTTTTCATATAATAAATTGTTCATAATCCACCCCAGCCCTGGTGAATTGGTTCAGGAATTCATCATCCTTGCTGCTAAAATCGGGGTGTTGCCCCTACCCTAGTCATGAGCCTGGTTTCAAGGGGTGAATGCTTTATCAGTAACCTTCTCTGTTTCTAGAGAGCTCAGATTTTCTCCTTGCATTGGAGCCTTTCCCTGGAAAGGACATTCCCCAGGCCTTCAGTTAACCCCATCGTTCGCCCTTGAGCCATTTACATTTTATAAGCATCCTTCTTCAGTTTCCACTATGTCTAAGGTGGTTTTTGTAGAGGGTGCATTAATCCGCAGCATAACCTTCCTGGCTCATTGTGGTTGGGAAAATAGACACCACCAAGGACTGCCTCAGCCCCTTCTGCTGCAGTCTTGTACCAAAAGCTCCTGAGCAGTTCATTTTTGACCACGGTGCCAAAGCCTCCCAAATGAAGACTTCCCTGTCGTACTGATGTGGTAGTCC
This sequence comes from Dryobates pubescens, assembly GCF_014839835.1. Lineage (NCBI taxonomy): Eukaryota > Metazoa > Chordata > Aves > Piciformes > Picidae > Dryobates > Dryobates pubescens. The sequence goes on from NC_071657.1 coordinate 137,307,706, forward strand.
TCATCGATTCGGTCATCAGTGTCATTGTAAGAGGTGTTGTGTGCCTCCAAAAGCAGGGAGGCTCTGTGACCTGTGCAAGGTGATAAATAACGATCTCCTGTCCTGTTTTGGGGCAGAAGGGAGAGAAAGATGCTGCATGAAAACGTGGGAGTGCTGATGTGTGTGCTGGAGAAAGGATAGTGCCTGGTATTTTTTCAAGCAGCTTAGCAAGGTTATGTGCTGTAATCCGTGCCACCAATTAATGTGGTTGATGAAGTATTAAATGTGCAGTCTAAAGCTGCATCTCCTTGGCTATTCTATCTATCTGCATAAGCACAGGTAACTAGGATGCTACACTGGAAATCTTAAGGTGCAGTCAGTATAGTCAATACTGAAACGAAATCCAGTAAATACAGAACCAGCTGGCAAAAGAAAGCCAAACAGTTCCTGCTTCTGTGAGCTTGTGTGTGGAGCAAAATGAGAAGAGCAAAAGCAGGGCTCTGTTTAGGCCAAGGTGCTCACTTCCATCATAGACAGGATCTGGAATATGGAGAATAAAAGGGAGCTGGCATTTTCCTCCCGGGTCTGCTACCTTTGTTCTTCCTTGAGTGTAAAGCTTTAGCCCCAGGCTATGGGGAAAGGAAGGTTTATGACCTTCAGTTTTTGCCACTGCCCCTACATATGACTTTCTCCTCCCATAGCTTGCATGCTCACAAAACAAACACTTGGGTTCCAGTTTGGTGAAGGTAGAAGATGATGCTCAGGAATCTGTTTATCACAAAGTCACAGAATGTTAGGGATTGGAGGGGACCTCAAAAGCTCATCCAGTCCAACCCCCCTGCCAGAGCAGGAGCACCTAGAGCAGATCACACAGGAACATAACCAGGTGGGGTTTGAATATCTCCAGAGAAGGAGACTCCACACCCCCTCTGGGCAGCCTGCTCCAGGGCTCTGTCACCCTCTCACTGAAAAAAATCTCTCCTCATGCTTCCATGGAACTTCCTATGCCTTAATTTCTACCCATTGCCTCTTGTGCTGGCATTGGGCACCACCCAGCAGAGCCTGGCTCCAGCCTCTTGGCACTCACCCTTTGCATCTTGATCAACATGAATGAGGTCACCTCCCAGTCTCTTCTCCAAGCTATAGAGCCCTCAGCTCCCTCAGTCTCTCCTCATAAGGAAGATGTTCCACTCCCTTCATCATTTTTGTGGCTCAGGTTATGCAGTGTTGTCCATGTGTTTGTAGCCATTTTGCTTTGGCTTAGAACTTCAGCTTGTGGTTGGGGTTGGGGTTTTTTGCCTGCTCCTCTGTAACAGCTTTCTCTCTTGGTTTTAGTGGGTGGGAGCTAAGCAGCACGAGTTGCAGGTAAACTCCATGCAGTTGCTGTACTACCAGGCACCAATGTCCTCGGCTATGTTGTTGTTCATCATACCCTTCTTTGAGCCAGTCTTTGGAGAAGGAGGAATCTTTGGTCCCTGGACACTTTCTGCTGTGGTAAGGCTCTTTCTGACTTTAAGTAGCAATCATTCATGTTACATTTGGTAGTAGGATCTGCATCTTTGTGAGCAGATTTTTGTGCACTCACTGCCCATGATGAGATGAGAGGAGCATGTGCAAGAGGGAAAACTTCTTGTGCTGTCTGCCCCACTCCTGCCAGTTGATTGACCTCTTTATTCTTGCTTCTGTTCAGAGGGCATCTGAGCAGCAGGGAAAATCTGGCAAAGTCCAGAAGCTTCCCCTAGTGTATGAAATGAGAAGTGTGTAAGTGCTCTTGTTCCAGCTCTCACTGTCTGCTCAGGAAAGAGATCAGCTTGCTCACTTTTGACACTCTCAGTTCCCAGCCTGGGGAAAGATGCCAGCATTGGTCACTCTCTAGAACTGCTAGTTAATGGTCACCAAGGTTAGAATTTCTCTCTTTATCCTTCTGTCCAAAAGAGAGCCAGAAGTATCTTCTTGGCACTGCTGCTTGTGCTGCTCTGCCATGGGTCAGTTCTTGGAGCAGAAGTCAGGTATTTTCCCACAGTAGTTTTTGTCATGACCTTTGTCTGAAAGGTAAAGAATATAACCTCTGTGTGTGTGAGCAGCCAGGTTGTCCAAGTAACTGAACAACCATGTCTGTTCCCTGAAAGGCTCACAGGATGTTAGGGGCTGGAAGGGACCTCTGGAGATCTTCCAGTCCAACCCCCCTGCCAGAGCAGGACCACAGAATCCAGCACAGGTCACACAGGAACACATCCAGACAGGGCTGGAAAGGCTCCAGAGAAGGAGACTCCACAACCTCTCTGGGCAGCCTGTTCCAGTGCTCTGTGACCCTCACAGTGAAGAAGTTCTTCCTCATGTTGAGGTGGAACTTCCTGTGCTGGAGTTTCCATCCATTGCCCCTTGTCCTGTGCCAGGGCTCAAGTGAGCAGAGGCTGTTATTTCCTTCCTGATCCCCAGCCCTCAGCTATTGATAGACATTGATCAGATCCCTTCTCAGTCTTCTCTCCAGACTAACCAGCCCCAGGGCTCTCAGCCTCTCCTCATAAGGCACATGGTTCTATCAATCTATTTATGGACATCATCCCATGAGCTCCTTATGCACATCCCCTGTGCCTGCACTGACTTGAGGCTGTTTCTATTTTTGTTCTCCATATGTTTGGGTTTTGGTTTTTTGGGTTTTTTTTTGCCTGATACTTAACTTTTCCTTTGCTTTCCAAAAGCAAAATAATAACCTGGAATGCATCTACCAAAGGCCAAAAGCTTGGGAGATGACTGACTTGTGTCCATTAATTCACAGATCATGGTACTGCTGTCTGGAATCATAGCCTTTATGGTGAACTTGTCCATTTACTGGATCATTGGGAATACATCACCTGTCACGTATCCTTTGCTGTTTCTCCTCTTTGCCAGTGAGTTATCTTAGCATTCATTTGGCCTGGCTTGCTAGGGGAAAATTGGTTGGTAGCCTGCCTGCTTTATCATAAGTGATGAAGCTGGAAAAGCCTTGTCATGTTGAAGTGTGTCTTGTTCCTTTGGCTGGGATCTGTGCAGATTGTGGTGGTTAACTCAGTGACCTGGCCTTCATACCTGCACAGAAGGTTAACCCACACTTTGGCTACCTTAAGGAAGTGTTGGATTGTCAGTCAGTCTGTGGCATTCTGTGGGTGAAAGGTTTTGGGTGAAGGGTAACTCTCATAGCTGCAGAGAGGCAGGGAAGTTGCATGAGTAGAAGTCAGTGTGACACAGAGTGTTAGAGGGTGGAAGGGACCTGCAGAGATCATCCAGTCCAACCCCCCTGCCACAAGCAGGATCACCCAGGGTAGTCCACACAGGAATGCATCCAGGTGGGGTTGGGAAGTCTCCAGAGAAGGAGACTCCACACATACCACTTGCACACTTTGAATGTCATTAATGAAGCTCTCAAGTCTTTCTTTCTACCAAAAAAATACTGGTAACTTGCTATGATCCTTAACAGATGCCCCAGGTATAACATGTTTGGACATTTCAAGTTCTGCATCACCCTGCTGGGAGGGTGCCTCTTGTTTAAGGATCCTCTGTCTTTTAATCAAGGCCTTGGGATTCTGTGCACGTTGTTGGGCATCTTAGCTTACACCCACTTCAAGCTCAGTGAGCAGGAAAGCAACAAGAGCAAATTGGTTCAGCGTCCCTAAAGCTGCTGGAGATTAACAATGTTGTGAAGGGAGAACCAAGTGTTTAGATGCATTGATTCTGGGATGCACCTCTTGGCCTCACTCATTCGGATCTATACTCCTGGTTTAATTGCCAAGATCATCGTTGTGTAACTAAACCAAACAGACTGAAGTCTGTGGAGTCCTTGGGGGGTTGCCACCTCAGCCCCTCCTGGCATTTCCATTGCATTGAAATGGTAACTCACAAGAGAAGAAGGCACACTTCACAGCACCCTGGAAATTGGACTGCAGGAATCAGATTATTTGGTTTTTTGCATACCAAATGAGGTCCTGATGGCTACAGTTACAGAGAGGAAGAAAAGGAATCCTCTCTGTCATCATTGCCCCTCTGAAGAGTCTTGGAGGCACTTCTCCATGCAGATGTCCTGCTGTGTAGTGATGCTTCCTCCTTTTGGTCTGATAAACAATGAAGAGGAAGCATATTTTGGTCAGTGCTTTAAGGGCCACCAAGCTCCATCCTGTTTCTTACATATGTTTGGCTTCACCATGTCAATAGATTCTGGCTGACCAGAGGAGTAAATAAAATGACAGGTGGAGAGGGACTAGAACAATTTGGAAACCCTGAAGCCACAGACCAGGCTGCAGAAGAGTAGGAACTCAGATCATCTGAGTAGGAACTCAGATCATCACTTTATCTTACAGTTTTGGTTTGGTCCATCAGGGCATTAATGAAGTCATTCATGTTCTAGAAGCTTCTCTTACTGCTATGCCAGAGCCAAGGGCTTTACATGAGCTCCTGGAAGTAATCATGAACCTAATAAAATCTCTGATTTTGTGGTAATAAGCAAATATTTTGCAGCCTTTGCATGCAGACATCCATGCTAAAAATGTTTCTGGAGCAATCTTTGTGAAGGTCACCATCTGTAATGGATGTGAAGGTTGCCTGGTTCCCCCTCCTGCCTTCAAGCCTCACCTCCCTCCCTCCTGCCCCTTCCCTCAGGAGTTACCTTCAGAGGGCTCTGCAGGGGCTGTCTGGGCAGTGCTGGGCAGGCAGCATTTCCTCAGCAGCCAGTCTCTGGAACTATATCAGTGACTGAAGAGTGTGAGGCTGGCCCTGCTTCTGCTCTAATTCAGGAATGCTTTGAGCATTATTTTGTGCCAGTATCAAGCAGTGATTTTTTTTGACAATGTGGAAGGAGGAAGCTGAGTGCTGTTCTGCTTTAAAAAAACAGAGGAAAAAATATCTGCTTTCAGGAAATCTGGTGAGAACATATGCTCACTAGATTGGCAGGGTTAGAATTTATTTGCAGTATCTTAATCCTTACAGTTAGGGGTTCAGTTTTATCTTCATCTACCTCTAGCAGATTCCAAGAGGGGAATTATGTGAACGAACCCAGGCATGTCGTACAACCACCAACAGAAGTGGCACTTAGTTCCTCTTCCTTTTGACCAATCTGGGCAGCAAGCCTTTGTGCAGGGCACAATGCAGTTCTTCTCCAGCTTGTACATTATTTATTCTGTCAGAGAGTTCTTCCCTTCAGAAAAGCTCTTTCTCTGTGTCACCTGAAGTTTACACTGCAATGCTCTACATCGTTTCAGGGTCAGAAATGCCTGAACAATTCTACATCTTTACCAACTGTGTCTTAGACATTGGGCTGGTCCAAGGAGATAATTGGGTGGCTTTTGTATACTTATATATATATATGTATAAACAATTCTGCATAATTACTTTAAAACTACAGCCTGGACTACTGGAAGTTCAGCCAGCCAATCTCGGGATGCATATCCTTTGGTACCTGCACTTTGAAAGCCGTTTGTGTTAATTTGTGCTGTGCACAAGGTCTCCTAAAATGTTGATAGCCCACAAAAGACTCTCCCAGTTAGACAACAAGGGAATTAGAGCAATGTTTGGGATGAGACAGTGTGTAGAAAGTGGTAGGATGAACCAAACAACCCTGTCTGAAAGTGCAGAAAGACTAAAGTGTTAAGAGTGAACAAACCAAGTGGAAAAGGACTTAAAGTGGTTGGATGACCAAACCAGCCTTGTTAGACTGAAGTGGTAGAATGAACCAACCAACCATGTCTGAAAGTGGAAAAGGACTGAGGTGGTAGAATGAAGAAACCAGCCATGTCTGAAAGTGCAGAGAGACTGAAGTGGTAGAATGAACAAACCAGCCATGTCTGAAAATGGCAAAAGACTGAAGTGGTAGAATGAGCCAAAAGAACACCTCTGAAAACAGAAAAAGACTTAAGTGGTAGAACTGAACCAACCAACCATGTCTGAAAATGGAAAAGGACTAAAGTGGTTGGATGAACAAACCAACCATGACTGAAAATGCAAAAGGACTAACCTGGTAGGATGAACAAACCAACCATGACTGAAAATGCAAAAGGACTAAAGTGGTTGGATGAACAAAACAACCCTGTCTGAAAATGCAGAAAGACTTGAGTGGTAGAAATGAACAAAACAACCATGCCTGAAAATTGACAAAGACTAAAGTGGTAGAATGACCAAACCAACCATGTCTGAAAGTGGAAAAATACTCCTTCAGGAGAGGGGCAAATCTGCAAGAGCAAGTAGAGAGCATCATTAAAACAGTCCTGCTCTAGACACAGTCTCTTGCTGGAATGTGCAAGTGGTGGAGGTCACTAAAGTGATGCTGTGATCTGTTTCATGTGTTCCAAGAGCTGTCCTTTTGAGATTTACCTGTTGTACTGAACCAATAAAAGTATCTTGGGTCAAAACATGAAACCCAGGAGGCTTGTAGAATGGTGGGACAAACAGCTCTTTGTATGTATTATCTCCTTGGGTACCATGTGTATGGTGGGAATAAATTTTTACTCACTGGGATGGCATCTGCTTGTTGCTGTGGAGAACAGTTGTCTTTTTCTCATCTTCTGCTTGAACTGCCAACACTTGGAGGGGGGAGGTCTAGATGTGCTAAGGCCAAGCAGTGCCACTTGAATTGCTTCCATGTAAATATTTGCATGTTTCAGGGCTGAACTCCTGATACAAATGAGGGAACTTGCTAAATCCTGAGGTAAAAATTGGAGCCTTGTAAGAATTACTGATCCTTACCTGGTGTGAAACTTGCTGAGGCTGGTTTTCACTGCTCACTTCAGTATGTTTTCCTGCTCATTATGTGGAGTTCTTTCACTGTTGGCTTTCCTGAAAGAGACATCAGAGGGTTGGTATCCTTAACATGATGCAGTCTCTGTGCTGTCACAGTTGGAGCCACACTGCACAAACCCTGCTGTTTGCTTTCTGCTCTTCATTTTACTTCACAGTCCACATACTATTTTTGTTTTTAATCATCTTTGAGTCCTAGGTCTTAAAACATTTCCTAATGTTTCCTTTAAAGTGCTTCCTAAAGGTCACTTGATTTCCCTGACTGTCATGAACTGTGAAGAGAGAGAAGCAGAAAATAAAAGCACAGTCATCCCTGCCTCCTTGCTATATTGAGGCTATCCCATTAAGCACAGGGGCAGAACAACTGGGGAGGCCATAATGCTATTTTAAAACAATAAAAATATCAAGACTGAAGTATGCTTAGATGGATTCTCTAAGTTAATAACCATTAAGGGAGCCCAAGAAGTCTCAGAATGAACGTGACTAAGCCATGGTAACACGATGGACCTTGGTCCTGTTCTGCCATTGAGTGGTTTGCTGCTTTTAGGAGCATTCTTTTGTTTTCAAAGCTGCCATTTAGTAGCATCCTTTTCTTTTCAAAGATGTAGTTCCAGTGGAAAAGAAACTAGCATAGGTGCCAGGGGGGCATTGGAAACTGACAGCAGATCCAGGTTATTCTGGTTAAAATATGAGTGACTGGCAGTAAGTTATCTTTGCCAGCCTTGCCTCTGAAAACACTACAGACCAACATACAGAAGGTTGCTTCATTCTCCCCACAGCAATAGGAAGCATTCCTTAGGAGATACTCAGGTCAAAGCTTTGTCTTACCTTTAACTTTGATAACTCACTGCCTGGTTTTCACAGAATCACAGAATGTTAGGGGCTGGAAGGCACCTTGAAAGCTCATCCAGTCCAACCCCCCTGCCAGAGCAGGAGCACCTAGAGCACATCACACAGGAACACAACCAGGTGGGTTTTGAATATCTCCAGGGAGGGAGACTCCATAACCCTGCCCTGGGCAGCCTCTTCCAATGCTCTGTCACCCTCACAAGGAAATAATTCTTCCTGTTTCCATGGCACTTCCTCTGCCTCAGCTTCCACCACTGCCCCTTGTGCTGGCATTGGGCACCACCCAGCAGAGCCTGGCTCCAGCCTCTTGGCACTCACCCTGCACATCTTTGTAAACATGAGTGAGGTCATCTCTCAGGCTCCTCTCCAAGCTACAGAGTTCTGAGCTCCCTCAGTCTCTCCTCATAAGGAAGATGTTCCACTCCTTTCATCATTTGTGTGGCTCTGTGCTGGACTCTTTCAAGTACTTCCCTGAGGTCCTTCTTGAACTGAGGGCCCAGAACTGGACACAATATTCCAGATGCAGCCTCACCAGGCAGTTCTGTAAAGCTTGCTAAGTTCTTGCAGGCTCTGTGGGCACTGTGCCAGAGGAGTTCTCCTGCTGGTGGATGATCAGCTGCTCTCTCAGGCCTGAGGTTGAAGGAGAGTGGTTTGCTGCTGCTACAGGTATGAAAAGGAGGTTTGTGTGCCTTCAAGACAGAGCTGCAATTCAGCAGGCATGTGTCCCCTCTCTGTCTCATTTAGTGACATGATTGATGGCCCCAGGCTAAGGGACCTTTAGAGCCTTGTTTGGGGTGTCCACAGTTTTTCTTAAACTTTTTTTTAACTGCCTAGTGGTGTAGGCACTGTTGGTGAAGTTTTAAGGTTTAAAAATGGCATTTTGGTAATAGGAGCTTCAGAAGAGTCCCTCACAACATTTTGGAGTACAGCTACTGCCTAACCAATGTCCAGTTTGTCACATCTGCAGTATCTATCAAGAAGTAATGGATTTTGTAACTGGATTTGTGTATTTAGGCAGTTGGAGTGCTGGGGATGGGGCTTGTTCTTGGGCAATGCTGTGCAACTGAACCCTAGCATACTCTGAACCTGTTGAGAAACATCAAGCCTGAAATTCACCAACGTGCCTAGGAAAGGAGAAGAGGACTCACCCTGATGGGTGAGAGAGCTTTAGCTGGCTTTTCACAACAAGCATGAGGAATTCAGAGAACAGCCCAGTCAGATCACCTGGCATAATGCAGTTTTTCTCTGCAGATGCCTCTTTTGCTCCTAGTTACACAGTTGTTTTCTTACCTGGGCTTTAAAAGCAGCAGAGTTTGGATTGCAGATTGAACAGGAGACAAATTTCACTCTTCAGACTGTACAGGTGCAGCTCTTTCTGTTTGTTTCTCCACAGTCAGGCAGATGCACAAAAGTTTTCTGCTCACAGTCTCAGCCAAGAGAAGCAGAGCCAGCAGGTTGAGGGAGGTGATTCCCTCCCTTTACTCCACTCTGGTGAGACCCCACCTGGAGCACTGTGTCCAGTTCTGGAGCCTCTATTACAAGATCTGAAGGTACTGGAACATGTCCAGAGGATGAGCAGAGGGCTGGAGCTGCTCTGCTATGAGGACAGGCTGAGGGAGTTGGGGTTGTTCAGTCTGGAGAAGAGAAGGGTTTGAGGACATCTTATTGTGGCCTTCCAGTATCTGACAGGAGCTACAAGAAAGCTGGGGAGGATGTTTTAGGGTGTCAGGGAGTGACAGGACTGGGGGAATGGAGCCAAGCTAGAGCAGGGTAGATTCAGATTGGATGTTAGGAAGAAGTTGTTCCCCATGAGGGTGGTGAGAGCCTGGCACAGGTTGCCCAGGGAGGTGGTGGAAGCCTCATCCCTGGAGGTGTTTGCAGCCAGGCTGGATGTGGCTGTGAGCAACCTGCTGTAGTGTGAGGTGTCCCTGCCCATGGCAGGGGGGGGTTGGAACTGGCTGATCCTTGAGGTCCCTTCCAACCCTAAAAGTTCTGTGATTGTATGCTTCTATTTGATGGCTCAGTTGCTGCAGAGATGATTGCCATGTCAGCCACAGAAGGTTAAGAACATCAAGTGAAAAACTGATCCAATCTTGGGTGATGAGAAGTCCTAAAAGACAAAGACATCCTGCCAGAAAGGCCTGTGGTAAGTGGGGGAGGTGCAGGCAGGTATTGCAAAGAATGCAAGAGCTGAACAGGACTCACTCTTGCTATGCTGCAGTAGGTAGCAAAGTTAAATTGACTCAATAATATTTTAAAAATGAATATAAATGCCATTTAAAAAAAAATAAAAGCAAGCTGTGTTCAGAGAGTCTGAAATCTGTGCCAGACTCGGCCCACAGTGATGATTAACCTCCCTGAGAGAAGGGAGGTATTGTTCTGCCTCCCCTTCGCCCAGGGATGCAGGGCTGAGTGAAGCAGGGTTTGTGTTCCTGGAAGCTGGGCTGCTTTTTTTTTCCCAGCTGTATCAGTTGGTCCAATGAAAACATAACACCTCTCCCTGGGGAGCTTGGCTTGCTCACGTTGCTGCTTTCATCTAACTGACTTTGGGTCATGCCTCTGTCTTGTGGCCGCCATCAAAAATAGTGTGGGCAGCAGGAGCAGGGAGGTCATTCTGCCCTGGACTCAGCACTGCTCAGGCCACACCTTGAGTCCTGTGTCCAGTTCTGGGCTGCTCAGGTCAAGAAGGACATTGAGACACTTGAAGGTGTCCAGAGAAGGGCAACGAGGCCTTCTCTGGAGCACAGCCCTGTGAGGAGAGGCTGAGGGAGCTGGGGTTCCTCAGCCTGGAGAAGAGGAGGCTCAGGGGAGACCTTCTTGCTCTCCACAGCTACCTGAAGGGAGGTTGTAGCCAGCAACAAGAGGACACAGTCTCAAGCTGTGCCAGGAGAAGTTTAGGCTCAAGGTGAGGAGAAAGTTCTTGCCAGCAAGAGAGATTGGCCATTGGGATGTGCTGCCCAGGGAGGTGGTGGAGTCACCATCCCTGCAGGTGTTCACAAAAGGCTTGGATGTGGCACTTGGAGCCATGGTTTAGTTGTCAGGAGGTGTTAGGTATTAGATATCAGGTTGGACTTGATGATCTCTGAGGTCTTTTCCAACCTTCTTGAGTCTATGATTCCTCCAGGAGCCAAAAGGTCTAATGGGCCTTGGGGAGCAGAATGTGCTCCTTCATCTCTGGGGGGGGTTGAAGTTACCCCCCAGCTCATTTGAGAGAACTGAAATAAAATACAAATAATAAAATATATATTTTTTTTAATTGCCAGAGTTAGCTGAGTCTGGGATTGAAGCAAATGAAGCTCCATTTACAAGCAGACTAAACTCTGGAGGTATGAATTGCAATCAATGTGTACAAACTATACAATATATGTATTATACATATATATATATATATATATTTACAATTTATAAACAACACAGAAATTCCTTGGACCCCCCTGGAGAGATCCAGAGGACCTGTTCTCCTCCTCCACCACTCTCTCCCTTTTCCCTGTTCCCTCCCATAGTAGTCAAAACAGAGCTACCCTGGCAAGGCCAAGAGAGAGGGAGAGGAAAGCTATAGACTCATAGAATTGTTAGGGCTGGAAGGTACCTCCAGGATCAGTCAGTTCCAACCCCCCTGCCATGGGCAGGACACCTCACACTGCAGCAGGTTGCTTAGAACTACATCCAGCCTGGACTTAAAAACCTCCAACAGATGAGGCCTGGGCAACCTGTTCCAGTATCTCACCAGCCTCATGGGGAAGAACTTCTTCCTAACATCCAAGCTGAATCTCCCCATTCCCCCTAATCCTGCCACTCTCTGACAGCCTATACAGTCCCTCACCAGCTGCAGGCAGAAACAAGAGCAGAAGAAAAGAGAGAGAGCTGTTTATGCCTCTGCTCTCTATCCCCATTAGCAAGCCAATGAATTATAGAGACCTTTGCAGTATTTTTCTTTTGTATCCAATGGTGATTTATTTTCAGTCAGGGACTAGGCTAAAGCTCCCCCTTCAAACTGTTGCAGTCTCATGTCAGGGCAGTGTCCAGTCAGCCCTGCTGTAGAGTATCCAGCCCAAAGGGGCAGAGGTACAAGAAGAAGGAAAGAAAGGGGAAATGGGATCCTGTTCATTGTTTCAGTTGCGAGGCACTTGCTGATGGTTCCCGAGTTTAGCCCTTGTCAGTTTCCCTGTAGCAAGCTCCCAAGCAAGCTCCCTTTCCTCCAGCAGCCTGCCCTGTCTGTAGGAAGTAGAATTATGCAATGTTGGAGGCAATTCTGGAATTCAGACAGGAGTTGTATTTGCTGCTCACATAAACATTAACCTCAGTGGGGGGGGTTGGGGTTTTTTCACCTAGAGACCCTTGACTGCCTTCCAATCCAGGAAACCATTAAGTGCTTAAAATACAGGAGTCAGGTTAACCTGAATCAGGGATCCCAGGATGTTAGTGGTTGGAAGGGACCTCTGCAGATCTTCAAACCCACCCCCCCCACACCAGAGCAGGACCATAGAATCCAGCACAGGTCACACAGGAGCACATCCAGATGGGGCTGGGAGGCTCCAAAGCAGGAGACTCCACAACCTCTCTGGGCAGCCTCTTCCAGGGCTCTGTCACCCTTACAGTGAAGAAGTTCCTCCTCATATTGGGGTGGAACTCCCTCTGGTGTAGTCTTACATCCATTGCCCCTTGTCCTACCACAGGGCACAAGTGAGCAGAGGCTGTCCCTGTCCCTTCTTTCCTGACACTCAGCCCTCAGCTATTGACAGACATTGATCAGATCCCCTCTCTCCAGTCTTCTCTCCAGACTGAACAGCCCCAGGGCTCTCAGCCTTTCCTCATCAGGCAGTGCTGCAGTCCCTTCAGCATCCTTGTAGCCCTGTGATGCTGTCAGAGTATGCAGAGATGCAACATGGAAGGCCAAGGCTCTCTTGGAACCTCTTTGGCTAAGGAGGTGAAAGAAACCAAGAAAGGCTTCTCCCCATGGACACAGCTTGGGCACTTGCTTCTGAGCTGCCCCCTGTTAGGCAGAACAGCAGGACTGCTTCAGACAAGAAGTTGATGCAGGTGGGCAGCTTTCAGTGCTGGGACAAGGGAGAAGAGTGACATCCCATGGCAGGCCTGAGGTAAGCAAGGGCAGGGGAGGCACCTCTGTCAGTTGTCCAGATGTAATGTCCACATGTCCAGTGGGATCCCAGGGTGCATCAAGAAAATTGTGGCCAGCAGGGCTAGGGAGGTTCTGCACCCCCTCTGTTCTGCCCTGCTGAGACCACAGCTGCAATCCTGTGTCCAGTTCTGGGCTCCCCAGTTCAAGGGAGACAGAGACCTGCTGGAGAGAGTCCAAGGGAGAGCCAGGAGGATGCTGAGGGGACTTGAGCATCTCCCCTGTGAAGAGAGACTGAGAGCCCTGGGGCTGTTGAGTCTGGAGAAGAGAAGGCTGAGAGAGGATCTGATCAATGTCTGTCAATGGCTGGGTGGCAAGTGGAGAGGGCCAAGCTCTCTTCAGTGGTGCACAGGAAAAGGCCAAGGACCAATGGAGACAAACTTGACCAGAGAAGGTTTCAGCTCAACACGCAAAGAAACTTCTTTGCAGTGAGGGTGGCAGAGCCCTGGAGCAGGCTGCCCAGAGAGGTTGTGGAGTCTCCTTCTCTGGAGCCTTTCCAACCCCACCTGGATGCATTCCTGTGTGGACTCCCCTGGGTGATGCTGCTCTGGCAGGTGGGGCTGGACTGGGTGATCTCTGGAGGTCCCTTCCAACCTCTAACATTCTGTGCTACTGTGCTGTCCAGCCTCAGGCTTTGAAGGAGAAGGTTTCCCACAGCAATGAAGTGGTGAAAAGCCCTGTTTTGATGTACAGCTCCTAACTCCTTGGCCAGAAGCCCTCAAAGAGCTCCTAAAGCACTCCACAGCACCTTTATGTGTGGATAAGTGGTCTTAAAGTCTTTGAGAGACTTAGCGGGCTCTGAGCCTCAGTGGCTTGTTGCCTGCCTCTACAGCCTCCTGTCAACTAGCAGCTTTCCATTCATCTTGTCCCCTGTGTAACAGGAAGATCTTTGGCAGGTTCCTATGTGGGGACTATTTTTCACTGTGCTCTATTTAGCTGAACCAGTCTGTGCTACATCAGCTGTTTCTGCTGCTGTGAAGACAGCTTTTACCCATTTGAGAGCCTATAATAATTCAGAGAAAGCAGAACTCACTGGGATGCTATTTTTAAAGGCAGGATAATTTGCTGATGGGTTACTTGTTCCTAAGCAAGCCAGGACTGAAATATTTTATAGTTAAGTATTCTCCTTATTGACTAACAGGATCTAACATTTTGGGGGCTAGGACTGACTGAAATGAAACAGACTTCTGGGAAGACCTTTCTGCACCAGTGGCTTGACAGGATTTGGATGTAGCAGAAGCAGCAGCCAGAGACACAGGGCTCAAAGGAGGCATTGTTTGCACTGAACACTGGAACCAAAACCTAGTGCAAAAGGGGAGCTGATGTGCATATAGAAAGCACAGGGCAAATAAACAGCAGCAAGTTTCCCTGGGTTTGCTGCAGTCACATTTTTGGTCTTGTGTAAAACTCCAGAAGCACAGAATGTCAGGGGCTGGAAGGCACCTCCAAAGCTCACCCAGTCCAACCCCCTGCCAGAGCAGGAGCACCCAGAGCAGATCACACAGGAACACAGCCAGGCAGGTTTGGAATATCTCCAGAGAGGAAGACTCCACACCCCCCCTGGGCAGCCTCTTCCAGGCCTCTGTCACCCTCACAGGAAAAACATTTTCCTCCTGTTTCCATGGCACTTCCTCTGCCTCAGCTTCCACCACTGCCCCTTGTGCTGGCATTGGGCATCCCCCAGCAGAGCCTGGCTCCAGCCTCTGGGCACTCACCCTGCACAGCTTTAGCAACAGCAATGAGGTCACCTCTCAGGCTCCTCCTCTCCAAGCTCCAGAGCCCTCAGCTCCCTCAGGCTCTCCTCATGAGGAAGATGTTCCACTGCCTTCATCATCTTTGTGGCTCTGTGCTAGACTTTCTCAAGCAGTTCCCTGAGATCCTTCTTGAGCTGAGGGGCCCATAACTGGACACAATATTCCAGATGTGGCCTCAGCAGGGCAGAGTAGAGGGGGAGGAGAACCTCTTTGACCTACTAACCACAGCCCTTCTAATACAAAATGACTGTATGGTTACATGGACTGAAGGATCATTTAATTCTTATTCCAGGTGTGCACACTGACAATCATGGGAGACAGTGCTGCTCCCCAGCTACTTGAAACTTCTCCTCTTCTAGAGACAATGGCTCTTTCCCATCTGTCTCAGCAAAGAGGAATGTGTGCTCATGTCATGGTCTCTCTTATTTGAGTAAGAGTTTAACCTGCCAGAATGTGAACTGAACCCACTGAGACGTGGGCAATAATCCCTCTGACCTACTGTGTTGCAAGGGCAGTAGCTTCTGCTGAGAAAGTGCCAACAGTAGAGGGAAGTGACTGCTTGAGCTGGAGCAGCTTTATTTGCCAGAGCTGCTTGACCAAAGCTGTAATAACAAGAGCAAATCATTCCTGCTAGCAGGCAAAGGGCCATCAAGATCAGAACTTTGGAACTGTGCAGGGAGAAAAGCTTTGAAAGCTGGGTCGATGGGCTGAGGCCAGTGGGATGAGGTTCAGCAAGGCCAATACAGGGTCCTGCACCTTGGCCACAGTGACCCCATGCAGGCTACAGACTGGGGAATGAGTGGCTGGAGAGCAGCCTGGCAGAGAGGGACCTGGAAGTGCTGGGGCACAACAGCTGAACATGAGCCAGTAGTGTGCCCAGGGGGCATGGAAGGCCAATGGCATCTTGGCTTGGATCAGGAACAGTGTGGCCAGCAGGAGCAGGGATGGAATTCTGCCCTGTGCTGGGCACTGGGGAGGCCTCACCTGGAGCACTGTGTGCAGCTCTGGGCCCTCCCTGCAAGAGAGATCTTGAGGTGCTGCAGCAGGTCCAGAGGAGAGCAACCAGCCTGGGGAAGGGACTGGAGGGAAAGTGATGAGGAGAGGCTGAGGGAGCTGGGGGTGTTCAGCCTGGGGAAGAGGAGGCTCAGGGGAGACCTTATCACTCTCTACAAGTCCCTGAAGGGAAGCTGCAGTCAGGTGGGGGTCAGGCTCTTGTGCCAGGCAGCTTGTGACAAGAGGAGAGGGCATGGCCTGAAGCTGTGCCAAGGAGGTTTAGATTGGATGTTAGGAAGCACTTCCTGATGGAAAGGGGAATGAGAGACTGGGATGGGCTGCCCAGGGAGGTGGTGGAGCCACTGTTCCTGGAGGTGTTTAAGGCAAGCTTGGATGTGGCACTGGGTGGCATGGTTTAGCTGATGTGGTGGTGTTAGGTCCTAGGCTGGGCTTGGTGAGCTCAGAGGCATTTTCCAGAGGTATTTCTGTGATTCTGATAGAAAGCCTAGCCACAAGATGAAAGAGGGTCTCATTTCTCAGCTTTTTATCGAGAAGTTGCCAGATTAAAATGTGTGTATGTGCTGTCATAAAGGAAATCCCCTCAGTGTCTTGCCCAAGGGGAGTGCAAAACACACAGCTGAGACTTGCCCTCTCCGGCTGTCAGGATGTATATTTCCAGCCAAGCTTTGAAAGAAGAGAGCAGGTTCAGCCTGAACAGAGCAAATGAGCTCTGAAAGAGAATGGCCTGCAAAGTGCCATCAGAAGTGTCTTTAGCAGTTCAGTACAATCAACCCAATTCATCCTGCAAAGAGAGCTTTCAGCTCCTTTGCAATAGAGGAAAGCTGGCTGGGGCTAGCTAACTATCAGTAACTCTTTACTTCTCCCTTAGTCACACCTGAGAGAAACTCCTAGGAATTTGGACCCGGTTCTATCGCAGGAGATACCGCAGGGGCTTATCAGCCCAGGCCACTGATAGCTCAGGTAATCAGGCAGAGCATTCAGGGTGTGGCTAGGCGATAAGGGAAGAAGCACTGAATGGCTGCTGGCCTTCAGAAGGAATTTCCACCTCCAATTCTCTGCTCCCAGCTGCGTGCTCCTGCTGCTTTTCTTGTGCCAGTCTCATGTGCTAATGCAAACGCATGACAAAGCAAGCTGACAAATCAAAGTAAATATCCTCTGTTGGAGCAGCTGAATCTGCTGCCAAAGGAGCCAGAGGCACTTCAAAGGAACACTTGGCTGGGGAATGCACAGCTCCTGGCATTGTTTAAGTAGGGCATTAGATGGGCTCAGGACATTCTTTCAGTGAGAGATTTGCTGGGCAGCAGTGAGACATCAGATGGGCTCAGCTGCATCACCTAACCGTGCAAGGTGGTGGAGTCATAGAATCATACAATTGTCAGGCTTGGAAGGGACCTCAAGGATCAGCCAGTTCCAACCCCCCTGCCATGGGCAGGGACACCTCACACTACAGCAGGTTGCTCACAGCCACATCCAGCCTGGCCTTCAAAACCTCCAGGGATGAGGCTTCCACCACCTCCTTGGGCAACCTGTTCCAGTGCCTCACCACCCTCTTGGTGAAGAACTTCTTCCTAACATCCCATCTGAATCTACCCATTTCTAGTTTTCACACAGAATCACCAAGGTTGGAAGAGACCTCAAAGATCATCAAGTCCAAGCTGTCACCAAAGACCTCATGACTAAACCATGGTACCAAGTGCTACACCCAATTGCTCCATTCCCCCTAGTCCTATCATTACCTGACACCCTAAAAAGAGTAACTTCAGCAAGCCTCAAACACTGCAAGTATATAGATCAGTCCATAAACTGAATGGACCAAGAGCATACCTAATATTATTCTTTTGCCAGAACACTGCTTCCAGAATGCCCTCCTGACAGCCCAGTCATGATGCAGCAGTATCTTACAGCCCCACAATGCTGCAGTTGGGATTTTTCCCCACTTCCACCCTTGGTTTTGCTCAAGGTGTTCTACCATGCTGGCCCTGGCTCATATCTGAACAACATGGTGTTAGGATTAGCAAGATGGGTCCTAAGTCAAAGCCTCAGTACCTGCATGTCTCTCCAGGTACACAGGGAAAGGCAGGAGGCACTGCCAAGAGAAAAAATGCACAGACTCAGAGCTACCACAGCTAAAAGGCTTGGGTTTGAATGACAGGGCTGAGCTAAACTAAGATGCTGAGATGGACCCTGAGCTGAATGCCAAAAAGCCCATGCATTGGCTTTCTCTGGGGGCAAGAGCTGAGCTATCGCCACCTCAGTCGAACCAAACAAGGCACAGAGCTGCATCTTTCACGGCTTGCTCCTAAGCAGCCAGAGCTTAGTTTGTGTCCTGCTTTTGCAGTGACATCAAGGGGTTTGTACAGGCTTCCTCGCTTCCCTCTTTGCAGGTTGTGGATGGAAAAATCCTTTTCCTCCACCAGATGGCACAACCACCAACAAAACAGCATGGTCTGAGGCTGAAGGCTTGCGAGCAGTAGTCTGTCAAGCCAGCTAATGAAGCCAGGGGAAGTGTCTGAAAAACAAGCATTCATCCCTCCAAAATTCATGTACCCTTTGGATTAACATTCCCTCTCTCTCTCTCTCCAATCCTTGCCTTCATCATGTGAAGCTGTGTGGCCAGCACATCCAGAGAGGTGAACCTGCCACTTTGCTCTAGTGAGACTTCACCTGGAATACTGAGTCCAACTCTGGAGCCCTCAGTACAGGAAGGACATGGACCTGACGGAGAGGGTCCAGAGGAGGACCACGAAAATGCTCAGGGGGTTGGAGCAGCTCTGCTGCAAGGACAGGCTGAGGGAGCTGGGGGTGTTCAGCCTGGACAAGAGAAGGCTCCAGGAAGACCTAATAGCAGCTTTCCAGTACCTGAAGGGGGCTACCAGAAGGATGGAGAGAGACTGTTTGCAAGGGCCTGCAGGGACAGGACCAGGGCCAATGGCTTCAGACTAGAGATTCAGATTGGATTTTAGGAACGAGTTGTTTACCATGAGGGTGGTGGAACACTGGAACAGGTTGCCCAGGGAGGTGGTTGGGGCCCTGTCCCTGGAGGTATTCAAGGTGAAGCTCAACAGGTCTCTAGGCTGATCCAGCTGAGGATGTCCCTGCTGACTGCAGAGGGGGTTGCACTGGATGACCTTCAGAGGTCTCTTCCAACCCAGACCATTGTATGATTGTATGATCACAAAGAGTGTGGATGCTATCCTGAGCTGTCCAGCTGACTCAGAGGTTTCAGTTGACATGGCAGCTGGGGTGGGGACTCCTCTTCCTTTTCCTGTTTCTTATTTAGTTTAAAAATAACCAAGCTATTCTGGTAACCAAACCAAATCACAGACAAGAACAACCTGCCTTGTTCAAGTTCCCCTAGTGCAGGTGGAGCCATCAGAGGCCTCCTCAGGCTAAAACATGCCCCATACTGGAAGCCCTAGAACCATAGAATGCTTTGGGTTGGGAGGCAACTTAAAGATCACCTGGTTCCAAGCCCCCTGCCATGGTCAGGACCCACCAGTACTAGGTGGCTTTCAGGTGGAACATATGAAGAACTAAAACTCTACAATAAAAGAACAGAGTGTGAAATATCTGGATATGAAAAGACCTTTTTAACATGAATTAACCCTCTTGCTATGTGCTGCTTCAGCCTGTGACTTAGACAGCAGCACTCTGTGCTGGGTTAGGAACTGGCTGGAGGCTGTGCCCAGAGAGTGGTGGTGAATGGTGCCACAGCCAGCTGGCAGCCAGGCACCAGTGGTGTGCCCCAGGGATCAGTGCTGGGCCCCAGCCTGTTCATATCTTTATTGATGATTTGGATGAGGGCACTGAGTCCATCATCAGTAAGTTGGAGTTGATCTGTTAGAGGGTAGGAGAGCTCTGCAGAGGGACCTTGCCAGGCTGGGCAGATGGGCAGAGTCCAAGGGTGTGAGACTGAACACATCCAAGTGCCAGGTTCTGTACATTGGCCACAGCAACCCCATGCAGAGCTACAGGCTGGGGTCAGAGTGGCTGAGAGCAGCCAGGCAGAGAGGGACCTGGGGGTGCTGGTTGATAGTAGGCTGAACATGAGCCTGCAGTGTGCCCAGGTGGCCAAGAAGGCCAAAGGCATCCTGGCCTGCATCAGGAAGAGTGTGGCCAGCAGGAGCAGGGAGGTCACTGTGCCCTGTGCTCAGCACTGGTTAGGCCACACCTTGAGTCCTGTGTCCAGTTCTGGGCCCCTCAGTTTAGGAAAGATGTTGAGATGCTGGAAGGTGTCCAGAGAAGGGCAACAAAGCTGGGGAGGGGTCTGGAGCACAGCCCTGTGAGGAGAGGCTGAGGGAGCTGGGGTTGCTTAGCCTGCAGAAGAGGCTCAGGGGAGACCTTCTTGCTCTCTCCAACTCCCTGAAGGGAGGTTGTAGGCAGGTGGGGGTTGGTCTCTTCTGCCAGGCAAGCAGCACCAGAACAAGAGGACACAGTCTCAAGCTGTGCCAGGGGAGGTTTAGGCTGGATGTGAGGAAGAAGTTCTTCATAGAAAGAGAGATTGGCCATTGGAATGTGCTGCCCAGGGAGGTGGTGGAGTCACCATCACTGGAGGTGTTTTAAAAGAGCCTAGATGAGGCATTCAGTGCCATGGTTTAGTTGATGAGATGGTGTTGGGTGATAGGTTGGAGTGGATGATCTCTCAGGTCTTTTCCAACCAGGTTAATTCTGTTCTATTCTAAATTCTACAAATATTTTCACCTGTAGTTACCAGAAGTTAGGGCAGGGAATAGTCTTTGCAGAAGAGTTTGCAGGCTCTGGGTATGAAACTGGTACACATTATTAAAGCTACTCTGGAAGTACAAGTATTAAAGAGTACATGTATTAAATACACTATGGGAGCACAGCTATCACAGAGCACATACATTAAAGAGAATATACATTAAATCTACTATGGAAATATGAACACTATCTGAAAAGCAGCACTGACATGGAGGGGAGAAGAAGACAAAGAAGATGCTGCTCCCAGGAGATAAACAATATAAGGGGCAAAGTGGAGAAATTCAGAGGTGACTATAAAAAGGGAGCTCATGGCACCTCAGTTGTCTGGCACCTCAGTTCCAGGGTGCCAAACCCCACTTTCTTGGCATTTGTCACTGCAGCTCTAAGAGTGCAAAGCATGTCTGAGAGCTCTTTCCTTGATTCACTGGGAAAACATGTATGAAGGCTTTCCCCTGGACCTCTGTGACTCATGCTCCAAGGCCTCAGCACCCAGCTTGGCATAAGCAGATTAATCATCAAGGCTGTTGCAGCAGAACTGCCCACTGCACCTCACAGGATGTTAGGGGTTGGAAGGGACCTCTAGAGATCATTGAGTCCAATCCCCCTGCCAGAGCAGGATCCAGCACAGGTCACACAGGAGCACATCCAGACAGGGCTGGAAAGGCTCCAGACAAGGAGACTCCACAACCTCTCTGGGCAGCCTCTTCCAGTGCTCTGTCACCCTTACAGTGAAGAAGTTCTTCCTCATGCTGAGATGGAACCTCCAGTGCTGGAGTTTCCATCCATTGCCCCTTGTCCTACCCCAGGGCACAAGTGAGCAGAGCCTGTCCCTGTCCCTTCCTTCCTGACCCCCAGCCCTCAGGTATTTACAGGCATTGGTTAGATTCCCTCTCAGTCCCCTCCTCTCCAGGCTAAACAGCCCCAAGGCTCTCAATCTCTGTGGGTCACAGAACTTCTTTCCAGGGACACCCAGCTGTCTTCTTAGCTAGCTCAATTCCCTAAAGTTGTCCAGGCCTTTGGAAGGGCCTGGGTGCCTGTGCTTAAGTCCTTGCACCTGCTCTTACAGAATCACAGAAACATTCAGGTTGGAAAACACCCTCAGGATCACCAAGGCCAACCCAGAACCCTACTCTACAAGGCTCACTCCTAAACCACAGCCCCAAGCACCACAGCCAAACCACCTGCAAACACAGCCAGGCTTGGGGACTCCACCACCTCCCTGCCCAGCACATTCCAAGCCCTCACCACTCTTGCCCTGAAAAAAGGTTTCCTATTGTCCAGTCTAAACCTCCCCAGGGGCAGCTTGAGGCCATTCCCTCTTGTTCTGTCACTAATGACCTGAGAGCAGAGCCCAGCACCAACCTCTCCACAACCTCCTTGCAGGGAGCTGTAGAGAGCCAGGAGGTCTCCCCTCTCCCCTTACAGCTCTTCCACAGAATATATTTCTCTGTGTAGACTGTCATTGTAGGGCAAATCATTTTTGCAGTGATCTTGAGATATCCAAGATCTCTAGGGACATTTCTCTGTTCTGTTATAGCAGAGAAAGGTTTCTTGCTTTGCTCTACCTTGACAGTAGCAGCAGATTAACTCTGGGAGATGAGGCTTAGTGCCTACTTTCCCAGCCCTCTCTTACTAGGCATCTGAATAGGAAAGACAAAACCAGAGCTGTTAGATGAACTGTGAGTAGCTGCAGAATGGGAAATGAACACAGTTGAAGCACAGACAGAGCCCAAGTGGTGAAGCTATGTAGCTGCCTTCCATGGCTTTGGTAGCCTGAGAGCAAGGGACAAACCTTGAGGATCAGTGGAAGGAACAGATCAAACAAGAGCATTAAGCATATCAGTGAACAAACAGCTTTTATCCCATCTTTAACTTTGTTACCATGATTATGTCATGTTGATAAGGTACCTTGGCAATCCTTGTCAGCTTATTTCCAATGGAGAACCAAATGATTATCTTCTGTGTGGAGATGGCAGTGCAGAGGAGCTATGCTTGTGGCCTTGGAGGAAATAAATCACACCATCTGCCATAAACAGAATCACAGAGTTAGAATCACAGAATTGTCAGGGTTGGAAGGGACCTCAAGGATCAGCCAGTTCCAACCCCCTGCCACAGGCAGGGACACCTCACACTAGGTCAGGTTGCTCACAGCCACATCCAGCCTGGCCTTGAAAAACAAATATGAGGGATGCAAGCTCTGAGATACACCAGAAATGTAAACCCTCCAACTGCTGCTAGAAGAAAGCTGAGAAAAGATCCCTCAAGATCAAGGTATCCTGGCCTGCATCAGGAACAGTGTGGGCAGCAGGAGCAGGGAAGTCATTGTGCCCTGTGCTCAGCACTGCTTAGGCCACACCTTGAGTCCTGTGTCCAGTTCTGGGCTCCTCAGTTTAAGAAAGATGTTGAGATGCTGGAAGGTGTCCAGAGAAGGGCAACAAAGCTGGGGAGGGGTCTGGAGCACA